>NW_006786690.1:2306590-2331140 GCF_000442215.2 Lipotes vexillifer | reverse complement strand
GAATGCCGCTTTGAATTCTGTATATTTGTTTCCGTTACAGAATTGAAAAATGAGACAAATACAGCCGGAGACGTCCTTATAATGATGATGCAGATATTGACTACATTAATGAAAGGAATGCTAAATTCAACAAGAAGGCAGAAGGATTCTATGGGAAATATACAGCTGAAATTAAACAAAACTTGGAAAGAGGAACAGCTGTCTAATCTCCTTCAGGAACTGTTCTGCCAAATTGTACCAGTAAATCAGGACTCTTTCCTTTTATAATTTGTAAAGACGTGTTCTAAAAATCTGTGTATTTTCATACTTATATATTTATTATTCATTTGTTTTAGAAAAATGTCTTGTATTTCTGTGTTTGAAGTGTGTGTTTAATGTGTGCACTCTGCTAGGCTTAAAATCCTTAGATACGAACACAAGTCATCATCATGCTGAAATCTGTCATACATTTGACTTGACCTGGAGTTGAACTTGGGAGCTTCAGAGGTGAGTTGCTAAATTGGCACTAATTCTTCTTATAAGCTATGGTAGGTAGTGAAAGGCAGGCAGTGGTCACTGTAAATTCAACCTAATCCCTCCCTGCTCCAAGAGGTCACAATTAGCAGGTGCTTGCCTGTCCCATGTTCTATCCCATGGCCCAGGTGCATTTATGGGGCAAGCATAGAGGGTGGGAGACTGATTCTCCAATAGCATTTTACAAATATGCCATCCTTCAAAAAGCAAATATCCCTTGGAAGAAGGTAAGTTAAAACACTTGGTGAAAGTATTATTAAAATACACATAATACAATCTTTTTTTTTAAAAGGCTAACTGGAATTCTAACCTTATTTCAACTGTAACTAAAAAATTAGGACATGCGATTTTAGTAGTAATTATGGGAAACAGGATAGAAAAGTATCCCATGAACGTGAACATTGTGCCATGTTACGTGACTAATTAAAACATGCCTAGGCTTGAGATCAGTATAAGCTGGGCACACTTACTGATCAATGAATAGGAAGCTCCGATTTAGCTAATGACGGGTTTATAAAGATGGCAATATAAATGCTAATAATAAAGGTATATTCAGTGTACTGTGAATAGGGAAATTTTAACATTGTGGTATAGTCATACAACTATAGAATGAGACAGATCTAACATGAAAAGATGCTCTTACCTATATAAAGAGGTTTGTACAGGCATAGAAATAAAATCCGGGATGTGCACCATACTATTTACAGTGATTGATCCTGGGAATGGGAACAGATGTGGTAATTTTACTTATTTTTAAAAATAATTTGACACAAATACACACCCATGCTGCCCAATCTTATCAAGAGTAATAACATGCCAGTAGTTTTTTCTCCTCCTGTATTTTCAAAGAAACATTTAATAATACCTTTCTACTAAGGGAAAAGGAGGGGAGGGAAAAGTTAATAGGTCTTCAAAGACATCATACTGACTTGCGCTTAAAGGACAAATAGGATTTCCCCAGAGGAGAAAAGTGCTCCCAAAAGCCAACCAAAAAAACAGATGTCAGTGTGATCTGAAGACTACTCTGAAGGTGACAAGGTGGATGGTAAAAGCCACTAATTCAAACAGGCAATACTGTAATTAGCTCAGTATGGGAAAGGTTCATTTTGAAGAGCTGAGGCAAACTTTGGAAACTAGAGTTCAGAAATTGATACTCTTCAGTTAGTAGATGGTAGTTAAAGACAGAGTGGAGGAAATTAACAAAAGAGCTTGTAGAGGGAGTAGGCTAAGGATAGAATCCTAACAGTGGGCAAAGGACAAAAAGCCACTGTAGATAATGGAAGAGGTCAAAGAAAAGAAGACAAATGCATGGAAATCTCTGCCTGAATGACAGAAAAATTTGAGAAAGGACTCCATGAAGAAATAGTGAAAAGTGAGCCCTCATAAGAACACGTTTTATTTTGCTAGGTAAGCTTAATAAGTGCTTCAGCAAAGAAAACCAAAGGACAGCATGCTGTGGTTGGTTCAGTAATCATGGCTTCTCTAGGGAAAAAAGCAAAGCATTACACACCTGAACCTACAGTCTAGGGCTGTGCTTTCCAAAATGCTAGCCACCCACCGTATGTCACTAGTGAACATCTGAAATGTGACTAGGGCAAACTGAGGTGTGCTTTAAGTGTAACATATACACTGAATCACAACACCTACCCCAAAAAAGTAAAATACCACTTTTCTACATTATATGTTTAACTATTTTAACATCTACTGGGGTAAAAAACAAATTCACCTTTTTACTTTTCATTGAAGCTCTCCTTTCTATTGGACAGCACTAAATCTAGTCTCTTGGTACAATTTCTCACTGTCAGCGCCTGTTTGCTATATTGTCCACGGGTTATGTAATGACGTAGTATCACACGTGGGCAACTGCATCCCACTTATGTAACGACAAGCAGTCTGGGAATATGCACAACGAGTTATCTTCTGTGTTACAAAGCCTAGGAGAGACTAAGTACATTTGTCCTGGCCACACACAAATGACAAGGTCAGGTTAGACAAGGACTGACAGGACTTCATGGGTTGATTATGAAAAAAAAATGGAGAAAGTGTACATTCTTTTCAGGATACTGGGTAGTAAAAAGAAAATGAATAAAGAGAAAATAGGCAAGTCTCAAGGCTGAAGGAAAAGACCACTGTAGAAGTGAAATCTCAGAAGTGGCACATATCCATAGCAACTAGCCAAACCTCTTACATAAGGTCATAATCAAAGCAGGTGCTTTTCTGTTACCAGCTAAGTGAAGGTGAAAATGATCTTAGCATTATGTCATCAATTCATTGCAAAAGTCTCCCTTACAAGGAAATCCTTGAGTTCTATAGCTTTACTATAGTAATAGAAATAATATGTCCAGGAATGTATATATCCAAGTCTAAATCTGTACATTTATATTTTTCATAGGATCAAATTTAAGAGCAGCTCTTATCCAATACAATGTTCTACCATAGAAGTATTCTATTATCTGCACTTTCCAGTAAGTGGTTACTTAAAATTCAGTTCCTCAGTCATACTAGCCAACTTATCAAGTGGTCAACAGCCACAGTGGCTGGTGGCTGTCTTAATGGGAAATGCAGGTAAAATACTGGACAGCACAGCTTTAGTTAATACAGTATTACATTGCACTTGAGGATTCTTCACCATCTTTTTAAAGTCAACTTCTACTTAAAAATTTAGGACCTGACTTAAGCCTGCTCATCTATTATCTAATTTCTGGGTGTTTGTCTTTTCCCAGGTTTTTTGTCTTGCCTCTAATATTCTCCTCATCCTATTCTCTAACTTGTTATCCCTGCCTATTGGAAGTCTGTTTCATTATTTCCCAAACTAAAGAGTCTGTTCAAAATTAGGGCAAGATTCCAAGGAGTAGAAAAGGAAAACATTCAAGCAATCAATAGTACCCATCCCCATCACTAAAATAAAACCTCATGCATGTTTTTGATCTACTAGGATTTTTATTTTTTGCTTAGGTTCTAGCAAGACATGTTTTGTTGCTAAAGCCTAGCACATAGGCAAAATAAATTCATTAAACTGGCATTTTACATTTAATCCAAACATTTGATCTATTAAGTCAAATTAACACTTCGAGAGACCATCTAAAACTGGCTTAAATCTTCTTAGTTTTGGTATCCACTAGAATGTATTAACAGGCAAAACCACAAAAATCCATAATCAGCTAACGTTTAAACCAACTGCCCAGACCTTTCAGTTAAGTGTTAACATTCATCTCTAAATTTTTATGTGCTTAGTTAAGGTCTTTCCCAGCTACAGTAAGAAGCAATGAAGAATTTCAAATCAATAAATACTTTTTAAAACATAATAAGAAAAAAATGCAACGAAACCTCTGATTTTATAACCCAGTGAGGCATTCTGTTTCAACCCCTCTCTGGCTGAGTTTCCTGCTGTGAAGCTCAATTCTTCAGGATAACACTATGCCAGTATTCTTTTAAGTCTTAGGCCAAACTTCCCAAATTTTAATGAGTATCTACATCAACCGGGATTACTTTACAAACCAGCTTCTAATTCAGTTCTGGGGTAGATTTCAGATTCAGCATTTCTCACAAACTCTCAGGTAAGATCACTGAGCCCTATGCTGTCAGTCCATGGATTTGGACCTGGTATTAGCAAGGCTTTAAACAAGAGATACCACCTCATTCTTCTTCATTAAATAAAAACCCATTATGTAAAGTATACACAATAAAGTGAAACTAAAATAAAACCAAATTTATTAATAAAATATATACAACACAAACAGTTCAATTACTGTTTGTCTTAAAAATTTCACTTCTACGTAACCAATCCATATTATATAAAACATTTACAAGTATATATACAAGAATGCCACCTGTGCGTAACCTCTGGTCCATTTGTGCTATCTCCTATCTGCAAGAGAAATCTAAAATGTTAATATTTAAATATTAAGTATTTACAACTTTCTGTGTTGTCATCTGTAATTGCGACAATTATCACTAAATGGTTCAAAGGAATGGAATAATGCTGGAAACAAACTCTCAAAAAAAAAAATGCATTTCAGGCAACCTTAGGTATTGATGTTCTTTTCGACAGGTATCCACAGTCCATATGGACTTTTCTTCTTATCTATTTTTGGGGATCCTGAAGAGGTCTCTTCAGCAGTAGCTTTAGCTGATTTCTGAAGCAATGGCTTTGCTACAGAATTCTGTAAGAGAACAAGTTCTTAAGTCAGCTTCCCAAACAAATATTATACATATTTAAAATACTCGCTTTTGGGGGCTTCCCTGGTGGCGCAGTGGTTGGGAGTCCGCCTGCCGATGCGGGGGACGCGGGTTTGTGCCCCGGTCCAGGAGGATCCCGCGTGCCGCGGAGCGGCTGGGCCTGCGCGTCCAGAGCCTGTGCTCCGCGGCGGGAGAGGCCGCAGCGGTGAGAGGCCCGCCTACCGCAAAAAACAAAAACAAAAACAAAAAAAAACCTCGCTTTTTACAAAATACATTAAATAATTCCATTTAAGACTATAACTTTAAAAAGACACCAACCTAATAAATGCAAAGCCACGGACCGCACTTGCAACTTGATTCAATCAAATCAGACATGTGCAAGGCATATGTCACTACTGCAGTAGTGAAGTATTAAAAATAGTTTTGAAATTTTGTTTATTAAGCCCTTAGCTCATTTTAAAATATTCTGACTACAGGATATTCTGAGACTTGTTTTTTGAATATTTTAACAGTTAAAAAGGAAAATGGGAATAATTAAAAGGAGGACAAAATATTGAGACTGAGAATGTAGATATCAGAGTAGGAGCCCATTATATTGGTCACTTGTAAGAACCATACAAAAAAAATTTTTTTTAATTCTATTTATTTAGCGGCTTAGTAGGCCTCGAATTATCAGCATAAAAACAATGAGCCAATAAACATAAAGACCCACATAACAGAAATATGTTTAAGGCCAGTTTTTGAGTGGTCAATGCTTAGATATACTTACATTAGAGCTAAAAGCTATGCTTTTTTGCTGGGAAGACTTCTCGTTGGGATTTTCTGTTTCATCTTCCATTAACTTATCCGACAGCTAGACAGGTAAGAGAAAGTAAATTTTAAAAAACCATACCCTTGTAGGTATAAAAAGCAGCCCAACCGTATTACAAATTCACTTGTAGAGACACAGATCAAGTTGGATGTAACCAAATAGTTAACATCCTAAAATAAACAACATAGTACTCTGTTGAGTTTTCCCCATAACAAAATTGATTCAATGATAGGCTTAAGACACTCTTCCCCATAAAGAATTACTGTATCCCCCTGATGCAAATTCAAGTAACTCTGAAAGTCAACTCATACCAGAAAACACCTAGTTTCAAAGAACTAAGGCATTTACCCATCCAGTTGGGCACCTAACCATCTGAAAAAGCGACTGAACTAAGATCTTTTTTGTCCACCACTAATACTTAGGCAAACCCACATGTGGGTCTGAATGACAGGAGATAACCCTTCTTTCCTGTGTTATCAATTCCTAACTACCTTAAACCTTTAAGCTATGAATTTTATGCTGGACATTTCTGGAGAACTGTAATAAACTTATCTGCAAGTGAAGCAGGCCTCTTCTTCTGTAATCTCTCAAAACATCTGGAATATATTGCATATATTATGAAAGGGACATCTATATCAGATGCCCCACCATTACAAAGTACACTTTTGTTTAGCTTAGTACCTGTCCCAAATTCTAGCATGCATAGGGATCTACCAACAAAAAACTAAGTTTTCAGTGTGTCAACATAAACTTCAAATTAGTTAAACCTCTGATGCTTTTGCACATGTATCAATTACCAACAGATTTTCTTCATCAATGTCTGGAGACCACATTCATGATTTCTATAAGACAGAAATAAAGCAGATAAACTATACTGTATGTTGAGTACAGAATTTGTGGGAACATAATGCTGCAAATGAGCGCTACAGATAAATACTCTGTAAAAAACTAGCTAGAAAAACTTGGTAACTACATAGAAATCACCAAAGTACCAGCTACAATTATGAAAGTAATTAGTACTGTGTCAACTGAAAATAAAGTTCATTAGTCTCCCATTTTCACGGGGGGAGACTCTCTAGTATTGTCAGATCTGTTATTTTAAATTATATTTAGCTAGCCTTTCCAGGAAGCAGTCTAAGGCAAATCAAGTAAAAATGGCTAATCAGATCTTTCTGGTAGTAGTTTTCTGAAGATTTTGTTTGGATAAATCTAAAATACTTACCTCAGACTTTGCACCATTATTCAGTACAGCTGTTCCACGGTTGGTTTCTTTAGATACAGAAACAGTTCTGAGACTAGCTGGCAAGTCAAAGTTGGCTGTTCCTAATGCTTTTGCAGCATTGGCTTTTGCTATTTCTAACAGCTCCATTCGATCTACAAAAGAAACACAAAATGTTCATTTATCCTGTAGTATTTCTCCAGAAAACTCAAAAATCACAAACTATGTTTGTGCTTTTTTTTTTTTTTTTGCTGTAAGCGGGCCTCTCACTGTTGTGGCCTCTCCCGTGGCGGACACAGACTCCGAACACACAGGCCCAGCGGCCATAGCCCACGGGCCCAGCCGCTCCGCAGCATATGGGATCCTCCCGGACCAGGACACGAACCTGCGTCCCCTGCATCGGCAGGCGGACTCCCAACCACTGCGCCACCAGGGAAGCCCTATGTTTGTGCTTTTAAACTAGTAGTACCTAGACGTTTACACGGTACTTCCACATGTAAGATATATTTCTATTGATGGAAAAAGAACTCTATTTTGCTGAGAAAAACAAGCATTCCTAAATGATCAACAAGTAAAAGCACACAGTGGGTAAATAACTAACTCCCTGACAATTTCAAGGCTCCACCCAGAACCGCCCTCCACCAAGCCATTTAACGTGCACAGCGTTAATCCCAAGGGGCAAGCATGCCATCCATTTTAAAACTGGGCACCCACTACAGTGTAGTTTTAACTATTAACCTACTGGAGTCCTTCCTCTTTCCCCTAACGCCTCTCTCGACAACCGACGACTCACCCTTCTCACTCAGACGAAATGGGCTTGGGCTGCGCGACCTGGTCCGGGATCGCCCCCTCCAGCCTCTGCGCTCCTCCGGGTAGACGGTGCGGCCGAATCCGTAGTAAGGGCGGTCCCGCGCGAAGGCGTAGGCCCTCTGGTAATGCGAGCGGCCTCGGGAGCGGGGGCGGCTGAGGGACCGGTAGGACCTCCTGGAGGAGCCGTGGTGCCTCTCCCGGTACCGGCGGCTGCGCGGGCGCGAGCGGCTCCGCGAGTACGAGCGCGAGTAGCGCCGGTACCTCCTCCGGTGGCGCCTTCGGAAGCGAGACCTCGACCTGCTCCTCCGCCGGGGCGGGCTGCGGCTGCGGCTCCGCGACCACGACCGAGTCGAGACGATGGATCGGGAAGGAGAGCTCTGGGGAGAGCGGCTCCCGGACGCCGAGGACAGCCGGCTGGACGGGCCCGACCGCGACGACGAGGGGGAGGCCTTGTGCGGCGAGCCCGGCCACAGGTCGTTCACGTAGCTGGACATCTCGGACGGCAGCTTCCGAGCTTCCTTTTCTTTGACGACCCCTGCCAGAAAACTCAGTTCCTAAAAACAAACGAGAGGAAACAAAATACAAGTGAAGTCCCGAAGTGAGCCGCGCGGGCAGCCTCGGGCCGAAAAAGAAACGGGCCTCCCGGCCTACGGAACTCCGGGCTGTGGCGCCGTCTGCTGCCGGCCTTCCCGCCCCGCCACCGTCCCCGTCCACGCTCCGCGGGGCCCACAGGGCCCGGCTACGCTCGCCTTGAGGTAACCGACCGCAGGGCCACCCCGTCACCAGAAAACCCACCACGGGCCGTCGACGCCTCACTCAAGGAGAGAAAGGCCCAACGGACGCCTTCCCTCTGAAGTTAAAGACGGAGAGAGGCTTTTCACTGCTTCTCCTGAACGGCGGACTCACAACTTCATCCTCCGACGTCCAACATCCAAAAGTGAACTAAACGGGGGCGCGGCAGACGTGTCGAAAATACCAGAAGCTGGCGCCCCGCGGCTGCGCAGAGACGTTGCGTGGTGGGCGTGGCTCCCCTCTCGTCCAACCGACGCTCCCCTCTTCTCTCCACCCCGAGCCCCACCCCCCGCCTCACCCAATGGCCTGCAGGATGCGCATGCGCACCCTAGCACGGAAGGTGGGCAGGGGGAGCCGCAGCTCCCTCCGGGGTACCAGTCTGTGGCTATTTGGTGTTCTTGGCTGAAAGCGGGTGAAAACGACGCAGCCTCGCGCCGGCTACACAGAACTCTGGGACTGTGTGCCTGGCCCATGTTAACTGGGTCGTTTCCTCCCCTTCGGGCTGTGCCTCCCTGGACCCTTCTTGGCCACTTCTTCCTGACCCATGTCCGGCCGGCGGACCGCCTTCTCCGGGACGTCACAGGATGCCTGTCAATGCATTATCTTAGAAAACGTTTTTCACTCCCGTGTTTTGGCTAGGAAAAGTCAGAAAGGTGGAGACAGAATGCAGAGGGCACTCATAGCTGACCTTTAAGTTAGTCTAAAGGTTCAGAATGACGTCTGAGATGTCTATTCTGAGGACAGTGTTCTTGGTGCTAAGGATTAAACAATGGTGACTGTTTTATTTCCAGGGATTTATAAGTAGGATACATTTTAGACATATTTATTGTTGTTAATAAAGCATGACAATTGCCTTGAAATAATTTTTCATCGAATGAACTAACCACTTATGTAAGGAGAATTAGTCCTCTGAGCTGCTTTTGCAAGTCAGTGCTGCTTTGCAGGCATTTTTACAAAAGCTACTTTCTTGGGAGGTAGATAGGAAATCACTTATCCTGGATTATATAGGGTGGACCTAATCTAATCACCTGAGAGATTAAAAGCACGAGAAGAATTCCACATTTTATTGCTGCTTCTGAAATGTGGGGTCTCCACGAGGACCCCTGAGAGACATCTAGGAGCTAAGGATGGCTCCCAGCTGGCAGCACCAAAGAAACAGAGATCTCAGTCCAATGACCTCAGAAGTGAATTCCTCCAACACCTGAAGGAGCAGTGCTGGGGATTCTCCCCTAGGTTTACGAAAAGAATGCACTCGCTGCCCTGCTGACACCTTGACTTTACCTCAGTGAGACATCTCACCTACAGAACTGTAAGATAATAAGTTGGGATTGATTAAGTCACTAAGTCTGTGGCTGGAGATAGATGAGCCCCAGACAGGAGATAGATGAGCCCCAGGCTGAACAGTTTCTCCCTGTGGACAGAAATTCCATAATAGCAGAAACTCCATAAAAGCAGGATGATGGGGCAGAAAAGAGATAAAAGACCACGTATTCCTCATTCTTGAAGTCAAGGAGACTTCACCGACTACACATGCACAGAAAGGCTCCTTGGAGTTCAAAAAGGGAGGGGACGCCACCGCATAGTAAGTGATGCCAACTACCCATAGGCCTCTTCACTAGAATCCATCTTGGCTAAGAGACGCACATGCACACAGGGGAGGATGGTGAGAGGTACCAAATACGGACTCAGAACCAGGCAAAGCGAGATGATTGGTCAAAGGAAACCCGGAGGAAATGCCCCATAAAAGTGATTCAAACTGCCAGGAGGGCAAGACTCTCTCTCTGAGACCGCCCATGTGATCTGCACGTACTGTAGTCTTTTTCCTCCTAATAAACAGTTTACTTGCTTCACTACTTTCCATCTCCATGTGGAAATTCATTTCTACACAGCTGATGGGCCAGGGCCTTGTCCCGGGCCACTGGTCCCTTGTGGTCTAGTGGTTAGGATTCAGTGCTCTCACTGCCGCTGCCCAACCTCAATCTCTGGCTGGACACCAAAATCCTGCTGCAAGCCACTGCAGGCCAAGGCCACCCGAGATCACATTTTATTAAAGGTTCATTTTGTTTTATGTGTTTTGAAAGGTACACAACATCTAGTTAGGTGAATAACACCTACCTGAGTGTTTACACCCAGTATGAAAGATTTTGTCATTTGATAGGTAAATTCAACCCATTTACATTTATTGGAGTAACTGCAATATTGATCTTATCTTTTCCATTGGTGCCTATTATTTATTTTATAATACTTTGCTTTTTTCACTTCTTCCCATTTTATTTTGCCAGCCTAATCAAGTATCTCTTTCTTCCTCCCTCCTACTGTTCATTTAGAGGTTCTGCAATGCTTCATCATACAATTAATGCTTTAAGGGTTATCTTTTTAGCACTGTGAAACATAGTTTAACCTGTTCCTCCTCCCCCATATCTCCTTCCATAAATATTTATAGAATGTTTACTGTATTAGATGGTGTAGGATAGGTTAAGAAAAATTTAGTAGTCCTTTCCCCTACCAAAATTAAATTCTTTCATTAATTTTAATAACAGCTAATTTTGTGACAGGTGAGGAAATCCAAAGATATATAAAGTAAAAGCTAATAATCCATTCCTTAGAAGTACGGAATCCTCTAAAAGAGGTCCCCATTCTTCTTCCCCATAACTTAGAAGTAACCAACGTTAACATATTCAAACTCTTTCAAATATACAAGCATATGGTATTTTTTTTGAATATGGGCTCGTTCTAAACAAACTGATTTGAAACTTGTTCTTATAATCAATATCCTTTAAGACAAACCATTTAGATCTAATTTATTTCCAATCAGCTATCTAATATTCCATTGTCTAGAAAAACCAGAAATTAATCTTTTATCCCTTATTGCTTACTCATGGACATTCATGTGGTATCCAGTTTTTCCACCACTAAAAACTATGCTTTCGAAACAAAGACAGATTCCAAAAACATAAGAAGAGTTGCAGAGTGGAGCTACTCTACTGGCTCTTAATACATGGTTTTAAGGTCAACAGAGCCATGTCCAGTATACAACTTGGAGCAGCTGATTGCAATGAAGACTCCAGCACTACTGGAGGAGTTACTTCCAAAGTACCTGAGATAGTAGCTCAGGAAGTAAGCTTAGCTCTCTCAGACGAAAGGATAAGATGAACTTGCAACCACGGAGCTCATCTAGAGAGTGAGCTGCAAAGAGGAATTCTGACACAGAAGACATATTCATTGATCTTAGATCAGAGATGAGTTGAGATGAGACATCTCTGTTGTTAGAGCTGCTATAGAATCATTAGCTACAGTCAACCAGTGCAGCATTCAAGGCAGTTAACACAGAGATCAATAAACTCCAGGCTGATGTGACATTCCTGTCTTCCAAGATGTCCCAAGGAACTCCTGCCATTGATTCTAACATCACCCCATGTGGGCTCGCCACTCCACTGCCTGTGATTACTGAGCCTCGCTATAACTAGGCTGTTATTCCTACTGCTCTTCCAGATGAATGTTTCTTGGGTTGGTAGCTCTGGCATGGAAATACCAGGCTTGCAATGCTATTCAGGAGGCACCCCTCGGTGTAGCAGCTTGACACAGCTGTTTCCTGCCATGAAGACTTATCACAGGAGGATGTTATCTACAGTATCACCATGGAAGCTGACCACCGTGTCCCCATTGCAGGCACCATCGAGCGGTGTTAGGAAGTCTCCTGTACCATGTCATTGGCTTTTGGGTGTCTACTCAGAAGCCAGGAAAAGCAAGCAAACAGCACACAAATCCAGATGTGTACCTGTCAATAGCATTCCCAATAACCCACAAAAGTGGTGTCATTACAATGTAAGGACTGATCGGTGCCTCTGCCTCACTAAGAATGTGACATTTGTGTCCATGCCTAATGGCCACCTGTATTGCTTGTTTGAGGATTGCTCTGCTCTGCACAGCAGTATAACTCTTCAGTGCACACCTTTGCTCAGTAGAGCACTGCTCCTCAATCAGACGAGCCGTCTCAGCCATACCCACCTGAACATCAGAGGAACCATAACTAACTGTACGTCTGTGGATTTTAAGACCTGCACAAGGAATTTGACTTCAGTAAAGGCACAGTCAGAGGCAATGTAATAACGAGAATGTCAATGGGTCCAGAATAGAAAACGGAGAAATACTGCACAAGGCTACACTACTGACTCTGTAAGAGACTTCCTTTTCAAAGGATATATGTCATGCAATCTACTCTGTGTCCTGCTCCCTCAAGTTTCTCACAGCCTTTACCTGACCATACTCAATTTTTGCAACCTTGGCTCAACAACCAAATAATCACAGATATTATCTCACGAGACTCAGCACTTGTCTTGCCCTATGTAAAGGTAAACTATTCTGTCCTCAATCTAACAACAGGTGAGCTTTGCTTCAAGGTACAATGCAATGCAACTGTGATGTTTTACCAATGGAACAGGATCTCATACAGCAATCTGCCTCCCATAGGCAAAGGACCATACATATCAGCCAGTTTGGCCAATAAGACAAATGTGCTCCAGGTAGCCAGAACTAGCCATCGCCCCCATGTTCAACAACCATTTCATCAAACCCCATTAATGGATAAACTTTTACTGGGAGACTTCCATCAGGACCTTATAGCAAGCTTTCAGGTGCTGGATACTTTGTATTATGCAATTGGACCTAAATCTGATTTATCTGGAATGTTCTAAGCATCTCGTGATGAGTCCACCCACCTGAATATTTTTAAATGACATACTGGGTTACCTGCCTTTGCTTTCCTCAATCCACCAGTCTGGCTTGGAGATTTGACCTCTTGGGCAGCCTGGCTTGGTGGGATATTATGCATTATAATGCTTGCAACTTTACTAGGAGCCAGAGTCACACTTTAAGCCACTTTAAGTACTGGTACTTTTATTGTTATATGATAAAGTCTCAAAAGTGGGATTTCTGGGTTAAAGTTTTTGTGTGATTTAATATATTGCCATATTGCTTTCCAAAAAGCAACGATGTCTGAGAGAAAGCCTTTCTGATGCCCTAGACCAGTTAATTTTCCCCAGTATAGGTTATCCTATTTTCCTGTGCCTCATATTTTTAGCATTTATCACAACTGTAATAACGTTTTAATTCATTTTGTAATGTGTCATTTTCCTGCTAGAATATAAACTACATAAGGACAGGCTTGTTTTTATTGTACCCCAGTATTCCAGACAGTACATGGCATATGGAAGGCACTCACTTGATGTTTACTGAATAAGCAAATGGCATAGACTCTCAAATAAATCTTGAAGGGCAGGCAGAGGGAAAGGAAGAAAATATTTTATTTTATTTTATTTATTTATTGGCCACACCACACAGCTTGCAGGATCTTAGTTCCCCAACCAGGGATCAAACCCAGGCCCATGGCAGTAAAAGCGCCAAGTCCTAACCACTGGACCACCAGGGAATTCTGGAAAGGAAGGGAATGTTTTAGACAGGAACAAAGTTCTTAGCAAAATGATAGAAATAGAATTGCCCATTTTATAACTTGGGGACAGAAAACAAACCAGCTTGGCTAGAGCAACGAGTTTGTGGTGTGGAATTTTGGAAGTCAAGCTGGAGATGTAGAATTGGGGCAGATTATGGAGAACCATGAATGTGAACATCTACTTATCAAGCAGCAGGGTCCTAGTTTGTCAGAAATACTGAATCTACCTTTCCAAAGCTGACTGAATACACTGAGATGGTAAATAGCTTTACTTGATTGGAAGGAAGAAAACACTTGCAGGATTTGGGGAATAGGGTTCAAAAGGCTTTTAACCCTAACATATGCTCCCCTTAAACAGACACCTAAAACAGTCAGCTATACTATAAAAATGCATAATCTCACACCTTATTATGCACTATAGAAGGCAATGATAAAATCCTACCCATAAGGAACACCTTTAGCTTCCTTTCTATAACTTTCAGAATCCTCTGTCATGAGGACAAATTCATTCACTAAAGGAATTTTAAACTATTTTTCCTTGACATTCTGTGAAAATGTTTTGATTAAAAGTACAGAACACAACAGGGCATAGTTGACATCGACAATAGCAGTTTCCATGGGTTACTGGGAATGAAAACCAGACATTCATCCTTTTAAAGTATACAACTCAGTGGTTTTTAGTATACTCACAAGGTTATGTAACCATAACCACTAATTCCAGAACTCTTTCATCCACCCAAAAAGAAACTCCTTACCCATTGGCAACATGCCTCATTTCCCTCAGTCCCTTGCAACCACTGATCTACTTTCTGTATCTATGGATTGGCCTATTATGGACATTTCATATAAAAGGAATCCTACAACATGTGGTCTTTTGTGTGTGACTTCTTTCACTTGACATGTTTTAAGAGTTCAGCCTTGTTGTAGCATGCATCCATACTTCATCCCTTTTTATGGCTAAATCATATTCCACTGTATGTATATACCACACTTTGTTTATCCATTCACTGGTTGATGGACATTTGGGTTGTTTCTATTTTTTGGCCATTATGAATAATGCTGCTGTGAACATCCATGTACAAGTTTTTGTGTGAACAAATGTCTTCGGTTCTCTTGAGTATATTGCTGGAGTGGAATTGCTGGGTCATTTGATAACACTATGTTTAACTTTTTGTGGGACTGTCAAAATGTTTTTCACAGTGACGGCACCATTTTACATTCCTACCAGGCATGTATGAGGGTTCTAATTTCTCTACATCCTTGCCAACACTTTTCCTAGAAAAAAAATTATAATCATCATAGTGAATATAAATTTAGAGTTTTGCTGTAAAGAGAAGCAAAGAATTGGGCTGGTGGCTAGAGAGGGTGGTTCTATCAAGGTTTTTTTGTTTTTGTTTTTTATTTTAAGATGGGCTATATTATAGCATGTTTGTATACTGATGGTAATAATCTAGTAGAGAGGGGAAAGTGGGTTATGTAGGAGAGAGATTGTACAGTTGTGGAGCCATGTTCTTGAGTAGGAGAGAGGGTAGGTCCAGAGGACAAGTGGAAGAGTTGGCCTTAAATGGGAGCACAGACAGTTTACCCAATATGGTGGTGCTGTGGTCTGAATGTGCCCAAGTCCATATATTGAAATCTAATCCCCAAGGTGATTAAATTAGGAGGTGGGCCCGTGGGGGTGATTAGGTTATGAGGGTGGGGCTTCATGATTGGGATTAGTGCCCTTATAAAAGGAACCCTGGAGAGATTCCTCATCTTTTCTACCATGTGAGGACGCAGCAAGAAGTCAGCAGTCTGCAACCCATAAGGAGCCCTTTCCCAGAACCTGACCATATTGGCACCCTGTTCTTGAACTTCCAGCTTTCAGAAATGTGAGAAATGAACTTTTGTTTAAGCCACCCAGTCTGTGGTACTTTGTTATAGCAGCCCGAATGGACTAAAACAGGTGGGAAGGCAGAGCAGGAATACAAATGAAGGTAAGATGATAGCTTGGTGGTGAGCACCTGTGGAAATCCCTTTGTGATTTTTACCCCAGTGAAATGAGCAGCTGAGATTGAGGAGGGGCAGGAGATATTAAAGATCTGAAGAGAAAGAAGGTCTAATGTAATCTTTTAGGATGAAATTGACTAGACAGAGTAGGACAGCTAGGCATCACTTGAAGTTAGTGATGATGAGTTCAAAAGAAGACCAGTCAGTACTATCTTTTTCTCCAACATCTGATCTTCTCTTACCATAGAGGTTTTCAGTATTTAAATGAATGAAAAATAAAATGAGTTAATACTGAGTTTATGTTGCATGCACAAAGAGAAATGCTTTATGCCAGATTTTATTTAAATTAAAGATCACATAAGAGCAAAGAATAGCACATCGTAGTTTAATTTTTCTGATCAAGGTAATTAGATTAAACAAGGATTTCATTTTAGTACATTTATTTCTGTTGAGGATGACATTGCTGAATAAAGGATTTAAAACTGACAACTAGTTTTGAATCTGTCCGTCTACACATTATTTTCGGAAAAGGAGGAAAATAGAAGTAAACGGTAGCTGTAGGATCTGGTATTCTCTAGAAATTTCTAAAATTCTGAACTGTGCTTGATTATCCATTTACTAATTCATTCAACAAGCATTTTCTCCATATATCCTTTTTTACCAGTTACAGGAAAAACAAAACTCAATCAAACATGATTCCTAACTTGAAGTACATTGGTGAAAGTGGCGAGTCCTAACCACTGAACTGCCAGGGAATTCCCGAGGCAAATATACTTTTATTTGAACAAATTCTTTTAGAGAACTTGGTCCTATGTACCATCACGTAAAGTTAGCACTGATAATTAGATGTTATGAAATTTGTAAAATAGAAAGCTCAAACATTAATAAGTTTAATACATTATATATAAAGTCTTTCTGGCAGGGCTTCTACCTTAACAGTAAACATGCTCATAAAGACCACTTTGTATACATGCACCGCATCTTCTTTATCCATTCATCTGTCGATGGACACTTAGGTTGCTTCCATGTCCTGGCCATTGTTAATAGAGCTGCAATGAATATTGTGGTACATGACTCTTTTTGAATTATGGTTTTCTCAGGGTATATGCCCAGTAGTGGACATGGGGAGGGGGAAGGGTAAGCTGGGACGAAGTGAGAGAATGGCATGGACTTATATATACTAGCAAATGTAAAATAGCTAGCTAGTGGGAAGCAGCCACATAGCACAGGAAGATCAGCTCAGTGCTTTGTGACCACCTAGAGAGGTGGATAGGGAGGGCCGGAGGGAGATGCAAGAGGGAGGAGATATGGGGATATATGTAAATATATAGCTGATTCACTATGTTATAAAGCAGAAACTAACACACCATTGTAAAGCAATTATACTCCAACAGATGTTAAAAAAAAAAAAAAGACCACTTTGTCACAACTACAATCATGTGCTCCATGGAATTTTAGCTAGGATACACTATTAGAGTCTTAAGATTTTTACACTTCCCTTTTTGAAGTCCATTTGGTGTTTTTGCAGAATTAACAATCTTGTGAACCTGGTAGTGCTTGTAATTCAGACTTCCATTGAGACCAAGGGCAGAACACACAGCTGGACACTGTGTGGCAGTGTTTAAATACTCTTCCAAAAGCTAATGCCACAGCTCTGTGCATTGATTGCAAATGCAGCCCAGGGTTACGTTTGTCTTTTCTATTGCTGTTTGCTGCATTTTGTTTAGATAAATGGTCAAAATGAACACCATTGCTTAAGAAAAGCATAAATACAATTTAGTCACTGAATATGGCTGTATGTAGGTTATTACTGTGGGGAATCTTGGTTTGGCCAAAGTATTATTTTTAATGAAAATTCTGACAGACCAAGGTCCTTTATGTTTCCATAACACTTAAAAAAATGAACAAGCTATCCAATTACCGAGGTTTAACTTGTATCAATGTAGTTGCACATATAAAATGATTGTGAATTTATTTTTCCAGGACTTTTAAATTATGAACATTATTTGAATGAAAGAGAACCAATCTATTGATTATTTACAACTGAAATACAATCTTGTTTTATAGATATCTTCCCATATATTACATAAAACAATGAATCTGAAGCCACCCCAAAACACGGAGTGGGGTGTCTTCCTCATTGTCCTTCACCTTCTAAGATGATACCACTCATAGTGACTGAAATCAGACTAGGTGGCTTAAAACCACAGAAATTTATTTGTTTACAGTTCTGGAGGCTGGAAGTCCAAGATCAAGGTGCTAGAGGGGTTGGTTTTGTGAGACCTCTTCCTAGCTTGCAGATAGTGGCCTTCTCACTGTGTATTCACATGGCCTTTTCTCTGTGCACACCTGTCTCTTCCTCTTCTTATAAGGACACTAGTTCTATTAGATTAGGGCTCCACTGTTATGACCTCATAACATGACGTTAATGACTTAATGACCTCATGACCTTAATGACTTCCTTAGAGGCTCTATCTCCAAATATAGTCATAATGGGGGTTAGGGCTACAGGGGGAGGGGTGGGGCACGGAGACAATTCAGTCCATAACAGTGTTATTAACAAACATTATATAATTTTAATCTGTGATTATTGTCCTTGTACATAAACTTTCTCAGTATTCCTCTGCCTTTCAGATATGCTGCCATCACAAAGACTTTGCTTTGCCACATTGCCAATTTCATTCCAGTTAATTATAATACAGGTATCTCTATTGAGTGCTCAGTGTATTCAAGGAATTATCCCAGATTCTGGAGATATATCCATTAATGAACCATCCCCCTATAAGTAACTTGTAGTCTGACCAGATCTTTAGAAATTCAGAAAATTGCCACCTTCAAAGATATCTAGGAGTTCAGGAGTCCCAGATTGTGAACCACCTTACCTAACAACCAACTTCCTTGTAAAAAAAAAAAAGTATTTTATTGACTAATTAATGTAACCAATATTTATTGTTAACTTTGAGCCTAAGATACAGCAATAAACAAATTGTATTAAGTGCTTGGCCTCGTGAAACTTGTATTCTAATGGAAGAGACAGACAATAAACAAATTAAGATGTAGAATGTAATGTCAGGGAGTGATATTTTGAATTAAAAAAAAAGTTAAGGAGAAAGAGGACAACTTGTCGGGGGCGGGCTGCAAGCTAAGGTGCGAGGGAATGCCTCTCTGAAGAGGTGACATCTGAGCAGAGACTAGAAAGAGTGGAGGAGTGAGCCTGTGGCTGTGCCGGGGAGGAACGTTCCAGGTAAAGGACAGGTGCAACGGTCCTACGGCAGGAGTGCGGTGTGTTTCAGGGGCTACAAGGAAGCCAGCGTGACAGAGCAGAGTGAGACGGGGGAAGAGTGATAAGTGATGAGAACATGAAGGATCCTGTAGTGTATTTTAGTCTACAAGAAAAGAAGCCATTGAAGCATCTGGAGACCAGAAGAAATAGAAGCTGATTTATATTTTAAAGCCTCTCTGGCTGCTGTGTGGAGAAAAGATGGGGGGAGTGGAGGCCCAATATAGAGCAGAGAGACAACTGCAGTGATTAGAGTGAGAAATGATGCTGGCTTGCACTAAACTGATAGCATGGAGGTGTTGTGTGTGTGTGTGTGTGTGTGTGTGTGTCTGTGTGTGTCTGTGTGTGTTTTAAGGTAGGCCCAACAGGTATTGCTATCACGATAAGTAATTTTTTTCTCTTTTTGGTCGCGCCGTATGGCATGCGGGATCTTAGTTCCCCAACCAGGAATTGAACCTGTGCCCCCTGCAGTGGAAGCATGAATTCTTAACCACTGGACTGCGAGGGAAGTCCCTGATCAGTAATTTTTCTTTTTTTTTTTTTTAATGATCACCACTCTTAGGTTCTTTTTTTTTTTTGGCCGCGCTGGGTCTTCATTGCTGTGCACAGTCTTTTCTCTAGATGCGGCAAGCGGGGCTACTCTTCATTACGGTGCGCGGGCTTCTCACTGCAGTGGCTTCTCTTGCTGTGGAGCACAGGCTCTAGGCATGCAGGCTTCAGTAGTTGTGGTAGTTGTGGTGCACGGGCTTAGCTGCCCCACGGCATATGGGATCTTTCCAGACCAGGGATGGAACCTGTGTCCCCTGCATTGGCAGATGGATTCTTAACCACTGGACCACCAGGAAAGTCCCACTGATTAGTAATTTTTAAGCATGAAATACTACATACAAAAAATAACCAACACCTACAATATTCCTGACCAGTACTCCTCAAATCTGTGCATCAGAAACAAGGAAAGTCTGAGAAACTCACAGTTAAGAGGAGCCTCAGGAGACATAAATGTAATGTGCTGTCCTGGATGGGATCCTGGAACAGAAAAAAGACATTAGGTAAAAACTAAGGAAATCTGTAGTTTATAAACTATGGACTTCAGTAATAATAATGCATCAATATCAGTTCATTAATTATACCAAATGTACCACACTAATGACAATGTTCATAGGGAAACTGTGTGGGGGGTGAAACATGAAACCTATACTATCAGTTCATTTTTTCTGTAAATCCAAGTTAAAAAGGAAAAAAAAAAACCAACAATGTAAGTTACATCCATGTATCCATGGAGATGGCTGGTGGTGACAGTTGCACAATGTGAATATACTTAATGTCACAAAACCATATACTTAAAAATGGTTATAATGATAAATTGTACGTTACGTACATTTTATTGCAATAAAAAAAGATGTCTGACATTTTTGCTTCAGTTTTTTTTTTTTTCTGTTCACAAGGTTTAGAATTAGATGATTTCCTCAGTCATAGTATTATAAGTGACAGAACTGATATTTGAACCCGGATCTGCCTCCAAAGCCCATGCCTTACCCACCCTGCTTTATTGTCCCTCCATTAGTGTCCGTGGGACCAATTCTCCCCTTGCATTTCACATATATTCCAAGGTCTTACCTCCCCCAGAGAGCTCTTAAGATTACTAGCTCATATTCATTCATTCAACAAATATGAATTGAGCTTTTCCTAGGTACCAGGAACTATGCCAGTACCTTTTCCATACTCGTGTAATTCTCATCACAGCCCACAGTGAAAGAGATAGTGCTATAGACCTGAGAAAACTGCAGCTTGGAGAGGTTACATCACTTGTTCAGTATTATAGACCTAGTTGTATCCAAGCAAGGCATTAAACTCAGGTGTGTCTAGCTCTAAAGCCAAAGCTTTTAATGGCCTCCTTGTTCATTGGAGACAAGAGTATTATTTTTATTATTTCTGGTATTGTGTTTACCATGAGGGAAGGTTCATACTTCACACTGTTAGTAGCTTGAGTCGCCCTAATTCTCTAATTGTCTATACCTGTATTTTATGATAGATTCCTCTGGTTATTGATTGTTTCTTCTGTTTATGTCTTTTATCTCTCCCATAAGATCCTCCCTGTAATATTCAGTGCAAAGTCATCCTGTTCTCTCTGTAGGGATCCCATGCTTGCTTAACACCTCTTGCCTATATCTTTACAGAAGTACCTTTGGGGTCTCTGGATCGATAGTCTAATCCTACTTCAGTGTAACCTAGTAACTGATTCCAAAGTATTCGTAAGGTCAGCTCAGATGATTTCCCTCTCCTCTGCAAAGGAACTTTAAGGGGAGTCCATTGCCTACTAACTCAAATTGAGCTTTCAAAAAATCCTTTATGAGCTGGTCTCAACCGACCTTTCAGGTCAAATTAATCTATCTCATTTTCTTTTGACATGTCTACACTTCTCTAATTCTGTACTTTTTCCTAACACTCTTCTTTTTTCTAGAAAGCCTCCCTCATTTAAGACCTGTCAAAAATAAAATCAGATCAAAGTAAAATGTTAAGAGTTTACTGCACATACAAAAGAAGAGTTCGCGAACTGGTAGACTTCAGATAGAAAGTGGCAAGAAGCTCAGAGGCATGTCCCTACAGGATGGCTTATAACATGAGAATAGGAAGTTGTTCAACCTTTACAATGATTGATTATTACAATAGGGGTTTCCAGACAGTAGGAGATTGGTTAAAAGTGAGTATCTTATACCATTTTAGGAAGACAATTTAAATTTCATTTATGATTATCAGAGGCATTTACAAGAAATAAATTGAATTTCATTTACATTCATGAAATAAGCTAGATTAAGTTTCCCTTTCATGGCCTAATTGGTTTTGTCTGCTCAGGGGATTTTTTTTTTTTAATATTTATTTATTTGGCTGCTCTGGGTCTTAGTTGCGGCACCTGGGATCTTCATTGCCACATGTGGCATCTTTAGTTGCAGCATACGAAACCTTAGTCGTGGCATGTGGGATCTAGTTCCCTGACCAGGGATCAAACCCCTGGCCCCCTGCATCAGGAGTGCAGTCTTAGCCACTGGACCACCAGAGAAGTCCCTGCTCGGGGGATTTTTAAGGCTGGTCTCCACTTGTGGTCATACTCTCTGCAAGTTCTTGTTCCTGTATATGTTCTAGTATAGGGTTACTCTTGGGTACCACTGTTGACGTTGGTAGATGGATTGGTTTTTTGCTTGTTTGTTTGTTTGTTGCACGCACCACGAGGCTTGCAGGATCTCAGTTCCCCAACCAGGGATTAAACTCGGGTCCTGGCAGTGAAAGAGCCAAGTCCTAACCACTGGACCGCCAGGGAATTCCTTTCTTTTTTTGGGGGGGGGGTGGTGGATTGTGTGCAGTCACTATTACTGACAGTTGTATAGTCATGGTAGACATGGGTGGTTGGATCACTGAGTTCTTCTAGTTGCCTAACCCTGATGGACATTATTTGATGCGTGAGTAGCTGCTCAAAGGTATTTAAATATCTTGAGAAGATGCAACACACTAGGGAAATTAATGTGATGACTATGAGAATAATAACCAAGGACTGAAAAATTCCCTAGGGCAGAGATTCCCAGGAGCCAAGACTTAACTAAAGAAATCAATGGATGAACCGTGTCACCTATTTGGCGAAAGATGAACATCTGACCTTTAAGATCTTTTAAATTTGGGGTAACAATTCCTGATTTATTAACATGGAAACATTTTTCACCAATGACAATACACGCACCTCCTTGTTGGGCCTAAGACTCTTCTATTTGTAAGACTTCTGAAGCAAGGCTGGAAACCTTGGTATCTAAGGCTTGGAGAGAATTAGCTGTGTCACTGAAGGTTTTTTTTTTTTTTTTAATTTTAGGGATATATAAAACAGTCTTTTCTAATTTACAGGTGCCAATATGAAGAATTAATGCTCTGACAAAGGAAGGAATCCAGCATTGTGTGTAGTGAGAGGGTTTTGGTGCTTCATGGATTTCTCTTATGAACTGTTATCTTATTAATAAATGAATCAAGATTGGTGGTTTCATGTGCAGATATTTTTTTTGTTTCTGACTATTGGGAGTTAATAACTCTAACCCACAATGACCATTCCAGTTTAGGGAAAGCTCCTGATACAGGGTGGTGTTGCATTGGAAATAAAGCTCCACTCCTCTTAGGGACAGAGTTAAATTTTGATGGTTTTGGCTTGGGCAATTTGTGGATTGGTTACCTGAGGTTTCTTCAAGAACCATGAGTCGGCTTCCCTGGTGGCGCAGTGGTTGAGAGTCTGCCCGCCGATGCGGGGTACACGGGTTCGTTTCCCGGTCCGGGAGGATCCCACATGTCGCAGAGTGGCTGGGCCCGTGAGCCATGGCCGCTGAGCCTGCGCGTCTGGAGCCTGTGCTCCGCAACGGGAGAGGCAACAACAGTGAGAGGCCCGCGTACCACAAACAAACAAACAAACTGCTCAGAGCTGGTAAACTAATGCTGTCATTAATAGACATTTAAAAGTTTCCATTAAGAACTGCCTGCACTGGATTCCTCCACCCTGAGCCATTTAAAGCCACAATTAATCTTTAATCTTGAGGGGTATGAATGATGTCCATTTAAAAATAGGCTATGGATTGTGACTGTATAGTTTTGTCTGCTAATCAGATAATACCGCCCCCACGGGCCTCTTTGGTGGTGCAATGGTTGAGAATCCGCCTACCAGTGCAGCGGACACGGGTTCGATCCCTGGTCCGCGAAGATCCCACATGCCATGGAGCAAGTAAGCCCATGTGTCACAACTACTGAGCCTGCGCTCTAAAGCCCGCGAGCCACAACCACTGAAGCCCGCGCGCCTAGAGCCCATGCTCCGCAACAAGAGAAGCCACCGCAGTGAGAAGCCCGCGCACCCCAACGAAGAGTAGCTCCCGCTCGACGCAACTAGAGAAAGCCCACGCGCAGCAATGAGGACGCAACGCAGCCAGAAACAATAAATAAAATAAAATAATAAAATAAATAAATTTATTTTTAAAAGATAATACCGCCCCCAACCCAAAGCTACAGAGATTTCACACACCAAAAGAAATCAAAGAAATTAAATGAAACAACAACCTTGGTTCCCTAGCCTACGCATATACTGTCGCCCTGCATGTAAAAAGAGGTGAACCTGTGCGCCTCTCTTAAGCACAAATAACCCACCCACCTTTTTTACTTACAGGAAACGGGGTTCTGCTCTGTGACCTCTTCCTGGATCTCTCCCTCCAAGTGCTGTGTTCTTTCGGGTACACCACAGGGTCAAAGCCCTAGTACTGTCACCCCGCGTGTTCGAGAAGGCCCTTCTGTAATACGAACTTCCCCGAGAGCGGCACTTCCTGCGGGATCGCGACCCGCTCCGCGAGGAAGGCTGCGAGTGGCGCCCGTATTTTCTCTGGTGGCGCCTTCCGGACCCAGACCGTGACCTGCTCCTTCTCCCGGGCGGGCTCTGACTCCTGGACCACGACCGACTCCAGCGAGACGCTGGAACAGTAACGAGAGCGTCTGGAA
>NW_006786690.1:2305074-2306252 GCF_000442215.2 Lipotes vexillifer | reverse complement strand
TCGGGAGGAGCGGGCGAGCCCGGCCACAAGTTCGTTCACGTAGCTAAGACATCGTTGATGCAGGCTCTGAAAAGGGTCACTTCCCCAAAACCCAGAGTATCTCCTAAACCTAATCCTATCTCCCGACGATTTTCCCCGGGATGGGATGTCTGGTAATCTGGAGACATTTTTGGTTGTCACAACTGGGGGAAAGAAGGGGATGCAGATAAACACCCTACACCGCACAGGACTGCTCCCCCCCCCAAAAAAAAACAGAATTATCTGGCCCAAAATGTCAGTAGTGCCTAGGCTGAGAAACCCTACCTTAATGCAAACGGAAAAAAAAAGTCAAGTCTCAGAAAAGGGTCACCGCGCCGGGACCCTCTGGGTAGCCCAAGTAGCCCGCTTCCAGAACAGGGAGGTCCCCGCCTCCTGGGAATGACACCGCCACGCACGGAGGCGAAGCTACGGCGAGGACGGGGTCAGGCTCTGAGAAAATAAACGGGACTTTAAAACCCCGATTAGTGCTGTGAGCCCGCGAACCCGGACCTACCTTTTGCACCACACGGGACCCATGCCTGAGATAACTGTGTGAGCGACCCCAGCAATAGAAACTTTACCACCTCACTGAAGACGGATACAGAGCCCCAACAAACGCCTTCTTTCGAAAGCTTAGGAGAAAGCAACTTCCCACACCTAACCTGGAACGTCGGACCCAAGTATCACTTCCGACTTACACATGTGAACTGAGCGCTGCGGAAAGTCCCCACAGCTGGCGCCCGGAGCATGCGCAGAGACGTCGGCGCGGTGGGCGTGGCTCTCTCTGGCCCTCCCTCGGTGAGTCCTACTCTCTCCCCGCGCCGCTCCCTCCGCCCCTTCTCCGCATGCGCAACCGAGTTCCTGGGGCGGTGCTGCTCAATCCGGGTACCCGGCGGCCTGTGGCTGTTTTGTTTTCTTGGCTGGAACTGGGAAAGTGAGGCTGCCCGGCGCGGCGCGACACCGGGCTCTGGACCGACTGCACGCGCGGGGCTGGACGTAAGTGCCAGGCAGGAGTGGGGGAAGGGGAGGAACTGCCGCAGGCCGGATGAGGCCGGGACCCGGGAGTGTCTGCCCGGCTGATGCTGCCTGAGGCGTTGGGTCCACCCTCTGGGAAGCTGCAGGCTCAGGCTGTGCCTTGCTGGACACTTCCTGGCCACTTC
>NW_006786690.1:2241549-2302894 GCF_000442215.2 Lipotes vexillifer | reverse complement strand
CAAAAAAAAAAAAAAAAAAAAAAAGATTCCCTGAAGATGGCAATTCTGAGAGTGAACTAGGTCAGGGTTGCAAGTGGGGATAGAGAAGGGGGTTACTTTCCAAACCTTCTAAGCTACTTGTCAGTATTTGCTTAATATCATCTTATTGTAAGTTTCTGCTCAGGTGATAAAAAATATTTGTGCGGTTTTAATGTTTTTTCCTTATATGTTTGCCCTTGATAGTGTCCAGAACCAAATGCAATTAAAATAAATTATAATTTAGTATTTAAATTGAATTTAGCATAATCTCTGAAACTGTCTGTACCTGCACTATAATTCATCAAAAGGGAAAGCAGTACTGCATAACCATTGTTTATTTCACAACACCAAGAGGCTAGCTAAAATTTTATCAACGATAATTATTCCCTATATTATTTTAAATACTTTTTTTTTTCGTTTTCAATAATATCTTCCTGGAGGCTTATAATATATCGGCAACAGACCACTCCTCCTGTCAGCTGGAGTCTGAATCACCTTTCTCCTTTCTCCTGCCATGAAATATTGTAACTTCTAGTTCACAAAATTAGATTACAGACTTTAATATGACAACATAAAATAATGACTAAAGTAGACTTAGAAAAGAAGTGTTAATAAATAATAATTGCTATGGGACTTTAGGGTATCTAATCTTTCATCAGATATTAAGCCATATACTAATTATATGCAAGAAACTGCTGGAGCATTTAAGAACATTTTGGACTTTATTAGAAGGGATCTGTTCACTTAGATTCTTTGCTTGATTCCTTGCTTTCTTTGCTGGAAAACAAGATTCCTTGCTTTTTATCCAGTAAAATATGAAATAACTGCAATTTCTCCTTTTTGTGGTTTGTTTGTTTTAGTTTTTTACAGGCTGGTGGATTATCATAGATGCAGCTGTCATTTATCCCAGCATGGAAGAGTTCAACCACTCCTACCATGCCTGTGGTGTTATAGCAACCATAGCCTTCCTAATGTAAGTGTCATTGTTAGTGACATGACTTACAGATTGTCACAAAAGAAAAATATTTTACATACAGTTGAGTAGAGTTAAATTTTTAAAGTGTTACCAAATTAACATATGGGACATGGTTTAAAAGTCAAATCATAGGGCTTCCTTGGTGGCGCAGTGGTTGAGAGTCCACCTGCCGATGCAGGGGACACGGGTTCGTGTCTGGGTGTCCCGGTCCAGGAAGATCCCACATGTCGCGGAGCGGCTGGGCCCGTGAGCCATGGCCGCTGAGCCGGCATGTCCGGAGCCTGTGCTCTGCAATGGGAGAGGCCACAACTGTGAGAGGCCCACGTACCGCAACAACAACAACAAAAAAAGTCAAATCATAGAGAAGGACTGATGAAGAAAAGCAGGAGGCTTCTTTTCTTCCTTCCACCTCTCCTCTCCCACTTCTGTCTCCCAGCTTCTCTCAGCTATCCTTTTATTTCTAGGCTGCCAGTGTTTATAACTTTACTTTCACATCAGAAACCATATACTTTGTCTAAGAGTTTGTTTATTCATTCATCCAACAAATGTTTATTAAGCTTTTATATTCCCAGGCTCTGCTCTAGGTACAGTAAATACAGTATATAAAACAGGAAAATCCATGCCTTTATGGAATTTATACCTTAATGAGTGAGGCAGATTGTAACTAAAGAGAAATAAATTAAATATATAGCATGTAAGATAATGATAAGTGCTAGAGAGAAAAAGCAGAGGCGGGGATATGAGATGTCAGCAGAGGGTGCAGAAATTTTAAATAGAGTCAAGGAAGGCCTTACCGGAAGGTGATTTTTAAGTACAGATTTGAAGAAGTGAAGGGCCCGATCATGGAGATACGTAAGAGAGGATCATTCCAGACAGACGGAAGAGCAAGCACAAAGGCCGTATGGCAAGGGGACCAGTATGGCTGGAGTAAAGGGTCAAGGTCATAAAAGCCAGAGAAGACTGCAGAACTGTCCAGACTGAGGAGACTAAAGAGGCAGGAGAACAAAATGTCCCTCATGGTTCTGGACCAGATCCTTTTACTATTTAGAGCATTATTGGGACAACCTGGGAACTTGGATGAGGTGTGATGGTTAGCTAATGGGAATGGATCATTGTTAATTTCCTGATCTTGATGGTTGTATTATTCGATAGAACTGTCTCATTTATAGGAAATACATACAGATTTCTGGGGTTATGGGTCATCATGTTGGCAAGTTTCAAATATTTCAGGAAAACAAATTTATTTGAACTATACTTGGGACTTTTCTATAAGTTTGAGATATGTATAAAACCAGTAATACCAGAGAACAAAAAGAGGTTGTTCATTCGAGGATGTGCCTAGTGGTGAAGACTGACGAGGCAGGGTCATGGCTGTCCCACAGAGAGCTGTGAAGTGTGTTCAGGTGGCTCAGCAAGGAAAAAGAAGAGCCAATAGCCACTAGCCCAAGAACATCTGCATTGTTTAAAAATATGAAACTTGTTTTAAAATGTATTTGTTTTTGTACCAAATAACTTACAAGAGATCACTGAAAATAATTAAGAGTATTTTGATCATTCTTTTTAAAACTTAGATTTGAATGAATAAATTAAGACTTTATGTTGTTGTGAAAAAATTAGGGTTCATGTATTCAGCACCTACTATGTGCCAATCCCTGTGCTAGGCACTGAGACTAAAAGTGAGAGAGAAGATAGACACAGCCCCGTGTCTTTCTAGCAGTAGACACTCACACATACACAGTTAAATGGAGATACACACACACATACACACATATATAGTTTTCTAACTTCTTAACTTGATGTCTTGTGAACAGTTTCCCGTGATATTTTAAAAATTTCAGAGGGTACTTCTATAGAAAGCAAGGCTATCTCAATTTAGTATTCTGTGAAAGTCAGCAAAAGACTTCTTATGTCTGGAATGTGTAACAGGGATTGAGAAAACAAGATTTTACCACTTGCATCTCTTCACGTTGAGTATGTCTGATATGTACACGTGGAAAACTAGATAGGACCAAGCTAAAGATCCTTCCAATCTTAGCAAGATATAATTTTGAGAATTTCACCCTCAAATTTTAACAAGCATCAGAATCACCTGAAGGATTTGTTAAAATTCAGATTGCTGGGGTCCCATCCCCAGAGCTTCTGCTTCAGTAAATTTGGGCTGGAGCCGGGGAATTTTCTTTCTAAAGAATTCCCAGGTGACGCTGATTCTGCTGGTCTGGGGACTATGGCCACTGCGTTACAGGATATCTGGTTGAGGGGATTTGCCTAAGGTGTATAAACCCATTACTCAAGACTTACGAAGACTTACCTTAAATGTGCAGAACTCTAGCTTATTGTACCTGGTAATTTGATGTCATATAATTTCCTGTTAAGAGTCGGAGACCCTGATCTCTTGGTTTTATTGTATTCACACAGGATTAATGCAGTATCGAATGGACAAGTGCGAGGTGATAGTTACAGTGAAGGTTGCCTGGGTCAAACAGGTAAATAGGTGCAAACGACATTTTACTATACACCCTTAAAATGAGAATTATACATGGAAGGGCCACTTGTCTGACACCTTCAGATCAGAGATAGGTTATAGGTTCCAAGGAGAGGTCATAGGTTCCAAGGCCTAAGGTAAAAGTCACATTTGATCAAAGATTGCCGAATAGTATTTTTAAATATATGCACGGTTTTGAATATATAACCCTGTGCAATAATATGTGGATATAAATGTATACAGAGTACAGTAAAGAACAGTATATAATAAAGAATACATGTGCAAAATAGAATTTCTGCTACTTGAGGCTGTACCGTGACTTCCCTGATGGTCCAGTGGTTAAGACTTGGTGCTCCCAATGCAGGGGGCCTGGGTTGGATCCCTGGTCAGGGAACTAGAGCCCACATGCCACAACTAAAGATCCTGCACGTTGCAAGAAAGGTCCCACACACAGCAGTGCAGATTCTGCGTGCCGCAACTAAGACCCAGCGCAGCCAAATTAATTATTATTATTATTTTTTAAGAAGCTATACTATATAAATTATTTTCTTCCCTTTTCTGCCAACCTTACTTGATTGAATTAGCATTTTGAAATAGCTTAGAGTCATAGTTTTTTGGTGTGTTTTAAAATACACAACATCAAATTTACCATCTTAACTATTTTTAAGTATACAGTTCAGTAGTAGGTGCATTCATTTTTGTTGTGCAACTCTTTTAATCTTGCAAAACTGAATAGAATAATAGAATTTTAGTGCTTAGATTCACCCAGGCCTGCCCTGCTCAACTAAGGAACTCATATCCCCTGAACCCCATGGCCATGTACCCAAGGTAGGCAGAATACAGGATACGTGTAGCACAGCTTCCTGTAGGGTGCAATTTAGTCAGAGATTTGAGGGGACAGATATTTATTGAGCAGTTTAAATGGTAAAATATTATATCCATACAAAAATAAACTTGGATATAGGCAAATTTCAGGTGACTGTTTTTTTCTTTCCCTAATGAAATGAGAAACTGCAGTAGTCAGCTCTGGTCTATGCTTTCAGACTCTCCTTTGGTTCACTCTCTTTGTAGATCAACTTAAGTAGAAGAGATACAGAAATACCGGCATACCACAACCTTGTAAACTCTAAACAAAGAGATGAACGTTAGCAGTTAGTGTTGGTAATAATAAGCCAATAATAGCTTGAGCTAAGACTAGATAGAGTGTGGCAATCACATCCATAAATAAAATTTGTTAGCTAGCACAGCTTTGGGGGTCCAGAGCTAGTTGTATTTGTTTTAGTATCTCATCTATGAGTAACAGCTTATTATTTCAGAACTATTTTATGTTTTGGGTATGAAATCAGAAATTTATAACATTCTATTTGCTGTGCTTTATTGAGCAGGGCAGTGTTTTTATTAAAATGTATTTGTGCTAATTAAACAAACTCATCTCAGAATTCATTTTAGGCCATCTAATGACTCCATTTATTTCATATCAAATCTTCAGAAATATTGTGTAATGTGATTTATAAGTTGGTTGTCTTTCTCTGTTAACATAATTTTAATGCAGCTTAGTCCTAAGTGCCAGCCACACTAAATTTGAATTTGCTTTGCTGTCTGACTTGCCTGAAAGGGAAATACGGTAGTGTTTAGGTTCACATATCACTGAATATGAATTTTTTGTTAAGTATACCTATGTTATTGTTTGAAAGTTCTCTTGGAGGGCTTTAAACTTTGGAGCACAATTTCTAAAAATACTTGGAGACTGAGCTTCTAAATATGGTGAAACATATTTCATGAGATTTATATAGGAAGGGAGAGTAAAGTTTTTCTCAGTGTCATAGTTGGGGAAAGTAAGCATAGGCACTTAGAATATACAGACCAACCAACCAACAGGAAAAGAGCCAACGTCCACACTGATGATACTCAGCACATTTTTCACTGTTCTTGCTTTAGACTTTAATGGCAACTACACATGTTTTTCTCTTTGGGTTTTGTCTTCTCTTTGAAAAGTTAATTGAACTGACTGCTGTCATTTGAGAAACAATTCCGGTAAAATATTATTTTCCTTAAGGTGCTCGCATTTGGCTGTTCATTGGTTTCATGTTGGCCTTTGGCTCTCTGATCGCATCTATGTGGATTCTTTTTGGAGGGTATGTTGCTAAAGGTAAGAGAAAACGCAGTTTTTATTTTACTTCAATGGAATACTGAAATTTTGTGTTAAAGTTGGTGTTTTTTAGAATAAAGCTTTTTTCATACCAGCAAGGCATTTGTGCCTGGGAGCTCTCCTCCCCCATCTGTATTTGTTTTGTTTGTTTGCTGTGTTTTTAGTGTGCCTTTCTTCTGTATTTTCTAATCTAGAGGCCTGGAAGGAATGGGACACAGCTCTATACCTTGTTTCTCTTTGGCTTCCAAAAACCTCAAAAGCAGAGCACATATGTTGTCCAGCTATTTGGCAAGTTTTGACTTGCTGAATAATATCCAGGCAAAGCTCTAACACCCTAGAATTGAAATTTATTGAGCCAAAGCTCCCTGATAATATGATAGCATCTTCTTTTAGACAGAAAAGCAAATTAACATTTAAGGCGTATCTGCTATATAAGGCCAGATTAAGGCAAGCTAGGAAAAGACCTGCTTTTGGGTCCCTGGCTGAAATTTTGCCTTGAGGGACCCCAGAAAAACATGAAATCCATTTAATGTTCTGAGTAAAATTGACGATGCCTATCATAGTAAAAATATAATATTAATGACTTGCCAAACTAGACCAGCAGAGATCTAAGCTAGCTCATATTTTAACATTTTATTTCTTTGAATAAAATGTAATTCTTGGATTGAAATCATTGGTTTCCTGATTTTTTATTAAAATTGTTTTAATCTTACAGATAGGAATGATAGGCAATTTTAAATATTTATATTTTTTCTTTTATTTATATAATTTATTATAAAACCATGTTACTAAAAATGTAGAAAAGAAAGAAAAAAACTATAATAATCTTCCTACTCCTAAATATTTTGGTATATTTCCTTTGATATCTTGCGTTTTTTAAGTAGTTATAATCATAGTATAAATATAATTTTGAACCTAGCCTTTTGCATTTAACATGATATCATAAGTAGTTTTCTTGCTGCTATAAAATCTATCACCATCATATTTTAGAAACAAAAATGTTACTTTTTTATCATGTGAAGTGCATAATTCTTTTTCATTGTAGAAAATTGAGAATATAAAAGAGCTCAAAGAGGAAACTAAAATTACTGATAATTCTTCTTTCCTAGATACAACTATTAATACAGAGCCCCTTTTTGTAGGAATGTGTTCATCTCATAGACTTTTTTTTTTTTTTTTTTTAAATAATACACAATGTATTTATTTATTTATTTATTTATTTATTTATGGCTGGGTTGGGGCTTCATTTCTGTGCATGGGCTTTCTCTAGTTGTGGCAAGTGGGGGTCCCTCTTCATCGCGGTGCGCAGGCCTCTCACTATCGCGGCCTCTGTTGTTGCGGAGCACAGGCTCCAGACGCGCAGGCTCAGTAATTGTGGCTCACGGGCCCAGTTGCTCCATGGCATGTGGGATCTTCCCAGCCCAGGGCTCGAACCTGTGTCGTCTGCATTGGCAGGCAGATTCTCAACCACTGCGCCACCAGGGAAGCCCCATCTCATAGACTTTTAAGTTATTTTCCTAAAGGCTTCTGAAGCCAGGTTATGCTTTGAGAATTATTAGCAGCAGATCTGGAATTTTATAAAGTTGCCTTTATATAGGATCTTTATGAGTCATTCTAGTGTTAGTAGTTGTTTAATGTGGAATATTTAATGTGGCCTTCTAGTAGAGAAGGCCTGTACAAACCAGTGGCTATGGTAATCAGATTAATTTAAAACTATTATGAGAAAAAGTTGCTATTCATCTATCCATCATGCCTCAGTTTGTCAATTAGTCAGTGATGATTAACAGTTCCAGTAGTAGAAATTTATGAGAATTTCAACTTCAGTCGAGGATAAAATGGGGACAAAATGGTCCTCTGGCAGTCTTGGCCATCTTAGTTAGGGGCTGCTTTCTCTATCCAGGTGTTTAAGCCCAAAACCTGGGTGGTTAAGGCCTGTCAAGGATGACACCTCTTTCTCTCACATCCCACACACCCCAGTCCATCAGCAAATCCTGTTGATTCTGCTATTAAAAAAAGTGGTCTTGCGTCTGACCACTTTTTACCTTCTCCATGGCTCCCACCCTGGTTCAATCCATTATAGTCTGTGGCCTGATTTCTTAAAATAGCCGCCTCACTGGTTTCTGTTTCTCCCCTTCCTCCCTTTAGTCTACTGTCAGCACAGCAACCAGCAGGATCCTATTGAAATGTGTCAGCTCAGGTCACTTTTCTGCTCAAAACCCTCCAATGGCTTTTCCTCTCACCCAGAGTGAAAATCAAAGTCCTCACCATTACTGCAAGGCTCTAGAGGATCTGCACCTCCCAGCCTGCCCCTCGTACTTCTCTGATCTGTCTCCTGCTTTTCTCTCTTTGGCCCACGTGACCATTCCTCTAATGTACCAGACCACTCCCACCCCAGGGCTTTTGCACTTGTTGTTCTGCTGCTTCTGCATGGCTCCTGCCCCTACTTCTTTCTTCATGTCCTTATGCCAGTGTCACCTTCTCATGTGGTTTTTCTGGCCACCTGTATAAAATACCATCATTCACTACATTTCCTATACCTTTCCTGCTTTTTCTCCTTATTTATTCTTGGTATTCTCTAGCTCCGTGAAGGCAAACACTTTGCCTGTTTTATGTACTGCAGTATCCTCAGCACATTGAACCGTGCTGGCACATAATATGTACCCAGTATTTGTTAAATAAATGAAGGAGGCTACCAGCGCTACACTCTGTCATATGTATTATGTCATTTAATGCCCACACCAACCATAGTTACCAGAAAAATCAATTATGTTAGGCAGGAAAACTGATATTCACCAGTTTATCAGAAACAATGTGTTGAGATCATAAACCTCTAAATATTATAATTACTTTTACAGAAAAAGCCATAGTATACCCTGGAATTGCTGTATTTTTCCAAAATGCCTTCATCTTTTTTGGGTAAGTTTGTTTTGCATTCTTCATCCTATCTTTTTTTAAAATTATGGTTTATTTTATGTCATTTACTATATTTAGTTGCTTAATTTCCCCGTCTAATGCCCCTTCCCCATGTTAGTGTCATAAAATACGAAGAATGAGACTGAGAAAGATATTTTTACTACATGGGTTGGCTTGCTGCCCACCTTGGGAACATACATCGATTTGTTAAAATTGCCACCACCTCCCCTTTAACGAAGAACTGTGATTTGTGTAGATTTAGTTACATAACACTGGCACTGTTCATTTAAAATCTGTATCTCCAACAGTTGCTTTTAATGAAAGCCTGCGTAAAATCATTTCTTCTTAAAATTTTGTTTCTGAATGCATTTTATGGTTCTTACTATCCTTGGTGTCATGAGAATTTGTGACATTTGAGGGGTAGAGGAAAAGCCCTGACCTTATTTTATCCTTCTGATGCAATGACAAATTAAAAGATTGCTAAGACCTTAATTCTTTTATCACTAATCTTTTCTAATGTTCATTCTTTCCTGGACACTTAGGGCCTGCTCTTTCCCCTATCCCTGGCCTCCCACTCAACCCCTCCCCCCCAAAACAACAACAACAACAAAAACTTCTCTTTATCCTGTGTATCAGGAGTTCTTAACTTCCGTTCCATGGGTAGGCTTCTGAAGATTAGGAACCACCAGGTATTTCTGTATGCAAGACATTGGCTTTTCTGCTTGTTTCTGGGAAGAGAGTCTGTGGCTTTCATCAGATTTTCAAAGATGTCCTTAATCCAAAAAAGGTTTTAAAAAAAAACCTTTATATTCTGTATCTTCTTTATATGCTGTATATTCTAGGACAGTCTATTCTAGGACTTTTCCTTCCCTGTCCCTTCCCACCCACCTCCTAAAAGGAAATAGATGCCCCATATCTACTTGAACCACTCATGAAATGCTAACAGTTGCCCTTTAATAATAGTCAGCAGTTGGTATTCACACTTTTTCCGTTCTACCACAAAACAGTTTTGCAATTTTATAAAATCAGTTTAGAAATAAGAAAAATGTGAACTTACACGTGGCAAGATCCACAGCCTCTTTGGGTCATACCTTGCATCTTGAAACTAGTGGAAAAAACCCAAAGAGTTTTTTAAAAATGTTAGGCCAGGGCTTCCCTGGTGGCGCAGCGGTTGGGAGTCCGCCTGCTGATGCAGGGGACACGGGTTCGTGCCCCAGTCCGGGAAGATCCCGCATGCCGCGGAGCGGCTGGGCCCGTGAGCCATGGCCGCTGAGCCTGTGCATCCGGAGCCTGTGCTCTGCAACGGGAGAGGCCACAACAGTGAGAGGCCCGCGTACCGCAAAAAAAAAAAGTCCATTGATTTTTGTGCAGAAAATAATAATGACCAAAGTTTATTGAGCACTTTTTATGGGCAAGGCATCATCTTAGTGTTACATGTGTGCTCTCAGTTAATCCCCAACACAACTCGGAAGGTGGCTCCATTATTATCACCATTTTATACGTGAGAAACAGGCACAGAGCTCATGTTTGAGATCATGTGGCTAAAATTCAGGCTCTCTGACTTCAAAGTTCAGTCTTCAGCTACTATGAGGGTGAAATTTGAAATTTGGAATGAATTTAATTGACATTTTCTCCTTTTGCTGAATCTTCAACCAGTTGCTTAGTATAACACTGTACTTGAAAAATACAAAGTGAACAAACCTCACTCCACAGGTTATGCAAATTTGGCAAATATGGGTAAGTTTGTTATTTTATAGGGTAATGTAGCATGTGTTTATGAGAGGGACAGTGTTGATATTTATGATTTCTTTTCCTTTCAAGCTGCAATGCTGAGGCTTGGGCGTCTTTAAAGAAGGACCAGGCACCCTGAGCTCACTACTCCAGCATCTCCACAGGGTTAGAGGTGCTCAGGGGAATTCAGTGCCCCACAGCTTCAGCCAAAGGAAGGCAGTGTAACAGGGTCAGAGGCAGGGGTTAGAAAAGCTTCAGGATGGAGTGGTAGGGAGGGGATTTACGAGAACCAGCCAAGGAAGGGCAAACAGCAGCCTTCTTATTTTAATCATTATTTTCTCTGGCAGAGGTAGAGGATAAAGTAAGTTCCACCCTGAGATGCTGTTTTTGGCAGAGAAGTTACTCTGTCACAGCAGGGAGGAACCAGAGGATTGAGAGAAGATTTGTGGGAAACTTTTATCTTTTCCAATGAGGGAAGAAACACGTTAAGTTCATATGGTAGTTATCACATTTCACAAAACCTTGGAAACCGATCAGTGACTTGTCATTGTCTCAAATTAGTTATAATAAATTACTTTTCTATGCAGTGAGTTTGGTTAATTTCTCATTTATTACTGTTCTATCTATTAAGTCTAAAAACTAATCTGGTTTTGTGAAAATACTGTAAGCAAATCGAAATTAAATTCAACTAATAGACACCATTGTTAGAAGATTGCCTACCATTTTGATTTATAACAGAACAATTCTCAGCAACAGCTTAGAAATTACTGTTTCAGAAACAGATGTCAGTACCAAAGGTGACCATCTGACAATGTAGGAGGGACTGGCTCTTCCCAAGAAACTATTGAGATTATAGTTTACATCTGGTGACCAGTGTGCTGAAGTTACCACATCTCTTAAGCTCTCTGGAGAGTAGGGTCCCTAATATCCAACTTTGGTTTTTCTTTTTTTGCAGCAGTAGGTTTGATATTACCTGGAAGAGCAGAGATCAGATCATTCTTTGGAGGTTTATGAAATCCTTTATAAAGAGAAATTCATATTCTTCCAAGAGAGGGTATAGATGACTTCCTGGTTGCACTTTTTTTTTTTTTCCCCTGGTTGCATTTTTGTTTTCATCAAAAAACACTCAGGTGTATACCTTTATAAAGACCTATGAAACCTGTTTTTTTTTTATTTTTTGGCCGTGCTGCTAGGCTTGCAGGATCTTAGTTCCCCCACCAGGGATCGAACCTGGGCCCCCTGCAGTGGTAGCGCAGAGTCCTAACCACTGGAGCGCCAGGGAATTCCCTATGAAACCTGTTTTAAATCAACCATTTTGATTGAGGGTTTAACCTTGAGTATACACTGGAGATTGGAAAACAGATAAAAACCAGCAGATGTCATTGAAGCGTCCACTCCTCTCTTCATTTCTCCCTTGCACTTACTCCCCACATCCAAGCCCTGATGATGAGTCTGCTTCTGAATTGTCTTAAACCTGTTCTCTTTTTGTCTATTTCCATTGTTATGTTTTGTCGTCCTCATCCCTTCCTGAGCACTTCACATCCTTGACTGATACCTCTCTTGGATCCAGTTTTCCTATGTCAGGTTTCCTTCTAAAACAAAGCTCTAAGCCTGTCATTTCCTGTTTTAAAATTTTCCAGAACTTGGAGCTGTCTACAGAAGAGGTCACCACTAATGACCATCCAACCAAATTCTGCCCACAATTCTGTTTTATTTAGCCTATACAGTATTTTTTGTTTTATTGAGCTGACATTTAAATATCAAGAGATTTCATCAAAAATTGGAATTTGGGGCCTTTCTTGAAAAACTAGAGGATCTAACAACCCTGGGCCCTGCTCAGCAACAATCCGCTGGAGCTAAAGTTGTTTCTTTTAATGGGGGATGCATCTCTGCATAGTCCCATCTCATGCATTGCCTGGGCCCGAGTACCATCTGCCCCTTTAATAGATCACAGGCTGGTGCCTGCCCCCTTGACTCATCTAAGGCACCAAAGGCCCCTGTGGACAATTTGCCACCCTGGTCAGTTGGCTTACCAAATTGGGCCACTGCCGTTCCTCATCCTCCTTGATTCTTAAACTATACTCGCCATATTGGACTCTCCACTGCTTTACTACACCACAGATATTTATATTGAGATATATATATGTGTGTGTGTATGCGTATTCTTATGCATATAATCCCACTCTGCCCTCTTAAGCTGAAGCCTTGAAGACAACTATAGATACTTCCCAAACTAAAACCTAGAGTGTAAGCTCTGTGAGGGCATTTCCTGACACATCCATCTCCTGGGCTTGTCCTGAGGCCCCATGGTCTTTTATTCCTCTTTGCCTTTTGATCTACTTTTCCTTTTCCTCTCCCTGAAACATCTTCCTTCATCATCCCACTAGCTTCTGTTCCTCCAACCTCCCACTCAAACTCCTGCTTATCCTTCAAAACTCATCTAATATTACATCCTCTGTAAATCCTTTTCTAACACATTCAGGCAAAATAAATTCCCATATGTTCTCTGCTCCCTTAACATGTGTCTCTCCACCCCCACCCCCTATACTACCACATTGTGTCATCAAGAACATGAGCAACTTGAAAGCAGGGACTGTATCTTTACTTTTATAGCCCTAGCTTCTAGCACCTAGCACCTCGACTTAAAAAAGGCTTGTTGGCCAGGGGAAAATGGCAGCAGCTGTGTGGCTGACAGGGTCTTGTCGCTCTGGCCAGGTGTCAGGCCTTTGCCTCTGAGGTGGGAGAGCCGAGTTCAGGACATTGGTCCATCAGAGACCTCCCAGCTCCACATAATATCAAACGGTGAGAGCTCTCCCAGAGATCTCCATCTCAATGCTAAGACCCAGCTCCACTCAAGGACCAGCAAGCTACAGTGCTGGACATTCCATGGCAAATAACTAGCAAGACAGGAACACAAACCCACCCATTAGCAGAGAGGCTGCCTAAAATCATAATAAGGTCACAGACACCCCAAAACACACCACTGGATGTGGTCCTGCCCACCAGAAAGACAAGATCCAGCCTCATCCACCAGAACACAGGCACCAGTCCCCTCCACCAGGAAGCCTACACAACCCACTGAACCAACCTTAGCCACTGGGGGCAGAGACCAAAAACAACAGGAACTACGAACCTGCAGCCTGCAAAAAGGAGACCCCAAACACAGTAAGTTAAGCAAAATGAGAAGACAGAGAAACACACAGCAGATGAAGGAGCAAGGTAAAAACCCACCAGACCAAACAAATGAAGAGGAAATAGGCAGTCTACCTGAAAAAGAATTCAGAGCAATGATAGTAAAGATGATCCAAAATCTTGGAAATACAATGGAGAAAATATAAGAAATGTTTAACAAGGACCTAGAAGAACTAAAGAGCAAACAAACAGTGATGAATAACACAAGAAATGAAATTAAAATATCTCTAGAAGAAGGGTGAGGTGTGATAGGGCGAGAGAGAGACATGGACATATATATACTAACAAACGTAAGGTAGATAGCCAGTGGGAAGCAGCCGCATGGCACAGGGAAACCGGCTCGGTTCTTTGTGGCTGTCTGGAGGGGTGGGATAGGGAGGGTGGGAGGGAGGGAGACAAAGAGGGAAGAGATATGGGAACATATGTATATGTATAACTGATTCACTCTGTTATAAAGCAGAAACTAACACACCATTGTAAAGCAATTATACCCCAATAAAGATGTTAAAAAATAAATAAATAAACAAAAACAAAAACAAACAAAAAAATATCTCTAGAAGGAATCAATAGAATAACTGAGGCAGAAGAATGGTTAAGTGACCTCAAAGATAAAATAGTGGAAATAACTACCACAGAGCAGAATAAAGAAAAAAGAATGAAAAGAATTGAAGACAGTCTCAGAGACCTCTGGGACATTAAACACACCAACATTCAAATTACAGAGGTCCCAGAAGAAGAAGAGAAAAAGAAAGGGACTGAGAAAATATGTGAAGAGATTATAGTTGAAAACTTACCTAGTATGGGAAAGGAAATAGTTAAGTCCCATACAGGATAAATCCAAGGAGAAACACGCTGACACACAGTAATCAAATATCAAAAATTAAATACAAAGAAAAAATACTAAAAGCAGCAAGGGAAAAACAACAAATAACATACAAGGGAATCCCCATAAGGTTAACAGCTGATCTTTCAGCAGAAACTCCGCAAGCCAGAAGGGAGTGGCAGGACATATTTAAAGTGATGAAAGGGAAAAAACTACAACCAAGATTACCCTACCCAGCATACTCATATGATGAGTATGACACATACTCAATACTCATTCAGATTCGATGGAGAAATTAAAACCTTTACAGACAAGCAAAAGCTAAGAGAATTCAGCACCACCAAACCAGCTTTACAACAAATGCTAAAGGAACTTCTCTAGGCAGGAAACACAAGAGAAGGAAAAGACCTACAATAACAAACCCAAGTCAATTAAGAAAATGGTAATAGGAACATACATATCGATAACTACCTTAAATGTAAATGGATTAAATGCTCCAACCAAAGGACATAGACTGGCTGAATGGATAACAAAAACAAGACCCGTATATATGCTGTCTACAAGACACCCACTTCAGACCTATGGACACATACAGATTGAAAGTGAGGGGATGGAAAAAGATACTCCATGCAAATGGAAATCAAAAGAAAGTTGGAGTAGCAATTCTTATACCAGACAAAATAGACTTTAAAGACAATTACAAGAGACAAAGAAGGACACTATATAATGACCAAGGGATCAATCCAAGAAGAAGATGTAACAATTGTAAATATTTATGCACCCAACATAGGAGCACCTCAATACATAAGGCAAATGCTAACAGCCATAAAAGGGGAAATCAACAGTAACACAATCATAGTAGGGGACTTTAACACCCCACTTTCACCAATGGACAGATCATCCAAAATGAAAATTAATAAGGAAACACAAGATTTAAATGATACTTTAAACAAGATGGATTTAATTGATATTTATAGGACATTCCATCCAAGAACAACAGAATACACTTTTCTCAAGTGCGCATGGAACGTTCTCCAGGATAGACCATATCTTGGATCACAAATCAAGCCTTGGTAAATTTAAGAAAATTGAAATTGTATCAAGTATCTTTTCCGACCACAATGCTATGAGACTAGATATCAATTACAGGAAAAAATCTATAAAAAATACAAACACATGGAGGGTAAGCAATACACTACTAAATAATCAAGAGATCTCTGAAGAAATCAAAGAGGAAATCAAAATACCTAGAAACAAATGACAATGAAAACACGACAACCCGGGCTTCCCTGGTGGCACAGTGGTTGAGAGTCCGCCTGCTGATGCAGGGGACACGGGTTTGTGCCCCGGTCTGGGAACATCCCACATGCCGCGGAGCAGCTGGGCCCCTGAGCCATGGCCGCTGAGCCTGCGTATCCGGAGCCTGTGCTCCGCAGTGGGAGAGGCCACAACAGTGAGAGGCCCGCGTACTGCAAAAAAAACAAACAAAAAAAACCCACGACAACCCAAAACCTATGGATGCAGCAAAAGCAGTTCTAAGAGGGAAGTTTATAGCAACACAATCCTACTTCAAGAAACAAGAAACATCTCAATTAAACAACCTAACCTTACACCTAAAGCAATTAGAGAAAGAAGAACAAAAAAACCCCAAAGTTAGCAGAATGAAAGAAATCATAAAGATCAGATCAGAAATAAATGAAAAAAAATGAAGGAGACAATAGCAAAGATCAATGAAACTAAAAGCTGGTTCTTTGAGAAGATTCACAAAATTGATAAACCATTAGCCAGACTCATCAAGAAAAAAAGGGAGAAGACAAATCAACAGAATTACAAATGAAAAAGGAGAAGTAACAATTGACACTGCAGAAATACACAAGATCATGAGCGATTACTACAAGCAACTCTATGCCAATAAAATGGACAACCTGGAAGAAATGGACAAATTCTTAGAAAAGCACAACCTTCCGATACTGAACCAGGAAGAAATAGAAAATATAAACAGACCAATGACAAGCACTAAAATTGAAATTGTGATTTAAAATCTTCCAACAAACAAAAGCCCAGGACCAGATGGCTTCACAGGCGAGTTCTATCAAACATTTAGAGAAGGGCTAACACCTATCCTTCTCAAACTCTTCCAAAATATAGCAGGGGTAGGAACACTCCCAAATTCATTTTATGAGGGTACTATCACCCTGATACCAAAACCAGACAAAGATGTCACAAAGAAAGAAAACTGCAGGCCAATATCGCTGATGAACATAGATGCAAAAATCCTCAAAAAAATATTTCTCCATAGAAGATATACAGACTGTCAACAAACACATGAAAGGATGCTGAACATCACTAATTATTAGAGAGATGCAAATCAAAACTACAATGAGGTAATCACCTCACACCAGTCAGAATGGCCATCATCACAAAATCTATAAACAACAAATGCTGGAGAGGGTGTGGAGAAAAGGGATCCCTCTTGCACTGTTGGTGGGAATGTAAATTGATACAGCCACTATGGAGAACAGTATGGAGGTTCCTTAAAAAACTAAAAATAGAACTACCATATGACCCAGCAATCCCACTACTGGGCATATACCCTGAGAAAACCATAATTCAAAAAGATACATGTACAATAATGTTCATTGCAGCACTATTTGCAATAGCCAGGACGTGGAAGCAACCTAAGTGTCCGTGAACAGATGAATGGATAAAGAAGATGTGGCACATATTACAGTGGAATATTACTCTGCCATAAAACGAAACGAAATTGAGTTATTTGCAGTGAGGTGGATGGACCTAGAGACTGTCATACAGAGTGAAGTAAGTCAGAAAGAGGAAGACAAATACGGTATGCTAACACATATATATATATGGAATCTAAAAAAAAAAAAAAAAAGGTTCTGAAGAACCTAGGGGCAGGACAGGAATAAAGACTCAGATGTAGAGAATGGACTTGAGGATCCGGAGAGGGGGAAGGGTAAGCTGGGACAAAGTGAGAGAGTGGCAGGGACATATATACACTACCAAATGTAAAATAGCTCGCTAGTGGGAAGCAACCACATAGCACAGGGAGATCAGCTCGGTGCTTTGTGACCACCTAGAGGGGTGGGATAGGGAGGGTGGGAGGGAGACGCAAGAGGGAGGAGATATGGGGATATATGTATATGTATAGTTGATTCACTTTTTTATAAAGCAGAAACTAACACACCATTTTAAAGCAATTATACTCCAATAAAGATGTTAAAAAAGAAAAGGCTTGTTGAATGAATTAGATAAAATCAGACATATAATGGTTACATGCTAAACATTGGTTAAATTTTTAGGAGGGACATATGTCTCCAAACTTAGAAGTTAAGGATACAGGGAAGCTAGTGGTAAATAGCACAGCTGAGCACAGTGAAAGAATTTACTACCTTAGAATGATCAGTTTCTGTTCTGATACATCCCATGGGTTTTTTCCATACAACTTATCAATTATTCTTTATTGTTAGTTTCCCACAATTCTAAATCTCACACAGTCTTTCTTTTACCAAACTCAGCTAGTCATATGATGTTTCTTATTTTATTCACAGAGGACTCATTTTTAAGTTTGGCCGCACTGAAGACTTGTGGCAGTGAAAACATCTGATTTATTACTGCAGAGAAGTCCTGCATGGGTTTGGTTTTTATTTTCACTGCTCACTCCCAGTCTTTTGTAATGCCATTTTCTAAACTTTCTGAGTGTAATCTCAACTTAAATTTGTATAATACTAAAATCATGAGAACTCCCTATTTAAACAACAACAACAACAGCAAAATCTATTGTGGTATGCATTTGATTAACTTGTAAAATGTTAAAGATATTTCATATGAGAAATTTTTATTATGTTTTATCATGGTATAATTTGTAAAAATAAAAATAAATCACAAAAGCAATTATGGAAGCATCTTATATGAGTATTTGTCATATCCAAGGTGCAAAACTGCAGTTAAAGTTCTCTGAAGATTTCATGTGTTTATTTAAATGTGGCCTCTTCTGTGTCAAATGTTAAATGAAATATAAACATATTGTTGTTTTGAAAAAACTATTCAGTGGTCAGAATTCTTTCTCAGTATACTTTGTGTTTGGCTTATATGGTTTTGCCAAAAATTCTGTAAATATTTCAGTGTAAGTAACTATTGAGCATCTCCCAAGGGATGAGTGAACATGTTGAAAGAGAGTAGCCCCACAATCCTGCCTCCAGTCTCCTCAAAAGTGTCCCTTCAGTGGTACTGATTGGCGGGGCGGGGAAGGGGGTGAGTAATAACTCAGCTGTGATACCTGGTCCTGGTAGGATGCTGACAGTCACTCCACAGCCACCACAGAAGGAAAGAGGAAGAGGATAGGGATTTGACACTGGTCTTTACTCACATGACTAATTCTGTTGTCGGTTTGATAATAAATTGGATTCCATTTCATTGTATCTCTGTACTGAACCACTAAGCTCAAGATAGACCAGCAGGGTCAATTATAATGACAAATGTTAACTACTGGGAATTCTTAGTCTGTTCCTCTTTGGAATTCTGTTATCCCCCAGGCTCCCCACTTTGGCAAAATGGGAATTTTTTTTTTTTCTTTAATAAACTAGCTAACTGTGGGATACGTGTTCTTCAGAACTAAAGCTTGAAATGTTTTCTTTCATAAAACTTGCTACAATTAGCCATTCATTAAATGCCAAATATCACTTAGATTTAAATTGTGGTCCTTTTTTTAGTATTTATTTATTTATTTTTATTTATTTATTTATATTTTTAATTTATTATTATTTATTTAGTTTATTTATTTAATCAATTTAATTTATTGTTTATTTATTTATTTATTTATTTAGCTGCATCTTCGTTGCGGCACACGGGATCTTCATTGCAGTGTGCGAGCTCTCTAGTTGAGGCACGCGAGCTCAGTAGTTGTGGTGCACGGGCTTAGTTACCCTGTGGCATGTGGGATCTTCCCCGACCAGGGATCGAACCCTCATCCCCCACATTGGAAGGTGGATTCTCTACCACTGGACCACCAGGGAAGTCCCAGTGGTCCCCATTCTATGTCAGCCATTGTTTTCTCCCAGTGTGTACAATTTGAATGTTGCCTGGTCATCAACTATTCAAAGAAATGGCTGTGTTGTTCTCATCTCACAGCAAATCACTCCTGGTGAGGTTTTAGATCCACAGGATGTGAGAAGTGGAGGCGATCCACTAGGGGTTGAAGTTCACCTTCTCTTCTTACAGATAAGGGAACCCAGACCATGGCAATTTAAATGACTTCCTCAAGGTCATAGAAGTAGATTTTAAATCTTGAGGCAGTGTGTCTCCACTTTTGACCACGAATGTCTTCCCCACAGTTAAATTCAGGATATGCTCAGGGAGTAGGAACTCCTTGTAAAACCACTGGAATAAAAGCACAGTGTCTGCAAGGGCTTAATCTAAGTGAGTTCTTAGTTTTCCCCTGTTTTATATCATCTGCTTTGCTGATGTAGATGAGTTAACTGATAGCTTAATACTTTATTAAGCGCAAGAAAGGATCTAAATTGTCAATAAAATTGAACCAAAACCTTAATTTTGTGAACTGTGTGCCTGCACCCAAGAAAATAATGATAGCATTATCTTTCAGGAAACCAAACATAATTATTTAAAATTATTATAATATAAAATTATCCCTTATGTTTTTAGTCTTTCATTTTGAATATCAAATCTATCTCTGACCTGTTTCACTGTACATGAGACTTTGCTGTAATGAGTGTTTGTCGCACACACAAAAAAATGGGCAACAGTGAAAAGAAGTTGTTTTCAAACAGCCCTTGTTTTTCTTGGATGCTTTCGCTTTAATATCCAACAGCCAAATGTGGAAACTGTAAAAGGAAAGCAAACATTTTTTATTACAGATGAACCCTTATTATATGCTTAATATTGTATACATATTGATTCTGGCTTGATCTTTTGAAACTTATGTTGCCCAAAATGTTGTTTCATCACAAAGGTCTTAGAAGTTCTTTCATAAAATCTGAATTGGAAGATCTCTTAGTTAGGTAGATCTCATTTCATATAGCTCTTTACATGGATCATTAGTGGTCACCTGGCTTTTGTTTGAACACCTCCAGTGACAGGAGACTCACTACCACATGCAGTAGTTTATTCCGTTCTGCAGACAGTTCAAATTGTTAGCAATTTATACTGCATCGCCCACTGGGCCTAGTTAAATTCTTCGGAGAAGCATAGAAACAAATCTTTTCCCTCTTCTACGTGAAAGTCTCTCAAGTGTTTGAAGATTGTTCTTAGGTCTCCCTTGGGTCTTCTCTTCTGCAAGCTAAATAAATCAATCCTCAGTTCTTTGGTTGTGCCATATGGTACCCTGCCATACAACATCACTGCGTGTTGAGTAGCCTTGGATCACAGAATTCTAGAACCAGAAATCAGAGTAGCTAAAGCTTATGCAGTGTTTTCTATGGATCAGTGTGCTAACATTTCACACATGTTACCTCCCTTAAATCCTTCCAACAACCTAGTGAGATATCTCTATTTCAGAGATCACAGAGCTAGAGGTGGTAGAACCCAGATCTGTCTGACTCCAGAACGTCGAATTTGATCTCATTTCACAAATGAAGGAACTGAGCCTCCCCTCCACCCCACAGAAGTAAAGTGACTTGCCCAAGGGCACCAGCCTGTGGTGGGTGAGCTAGGACTCAATTCAGATCTGCCTCCCAGATAAGGCTGTTTCCACTGGGCCTCTCCCAAAGGGGAGGAATCAGCAGGCTCCTGATCTGTTTTCCTACTTTGCTTTAAAAACCGGCTCTCCTCATTTTGGCAGAACGAGCAATTTTTGGACCCTTACTGTGTGTCTAGAACTTCTATTTTAAATCAGAAGCAGGGGTGACACCAGTGTGACAAGGCTATGCTGTTTTGCATAAAACAGCAAGAGGAACTCAACACATTTTGTCGTGTTTTTGTGCCAAAACAGTGGTGGTGTTTAAATTTCTTGGCAATACAATCACGTAAAAATTAAACTGCAAATACGTGTTCAGAAAGCAACGGATGACCTTGAGTATACTGCAGTCATTTCAGAATCCATCCTACATGCTTAATCCTGTCATACTGCTCACCCCTGAAACATTCATTTTATGGCACCATTTCCCCACGTAAACCTTGGGAGCTTCCCATTGCCTGAAGGATGATTCAAGTGACTCTGCCCACCATTCATCCTCCTCTTCACCAACTCACCCCGAGCCAGTTGCTTCATGCTTCTCCTGTGTTTGCTCTCAATCCTCCCCTTTCTTGGAATGTCTTTCACTTTCTGTCACTTAGCCACGTCCAGCAAATCCTGACCTCCCCAAGCTTGTGACCTCTGCCTCTGCTGGTTCAACTAGCAGCTACTGCCAGGGTTACTTATTTAGTACCTAATAGACAGAGCTGTGCACAGGTAAAGATCCAGTTCTTCTAAGTGCTTAGACCCCTATTTTCTCTGTCTGCGTCCACACAATAATCAGAACAGGGGCTTGTCCATGGGAGACTCACAAAACAAAGTTCCTTTCTTCATTTTAATAAATGGATGTCAGTGGGTCCTTGTGCCTTGGAAAGCATGAAATAAAATCCATGGTTTATGAAATTGAAATTAAAAGTTGAAAGAATTTATCCTCTTAGTGAAGGCAGAAGACAGATGAAAAATTATAAATTGGATTTTTGTAAATCAGTATCTGGGTGAGGATCACTGTAATTTCCAAGAAGACAAAGGATTCGTACATGCAGCTCCTTAAGATCTAGAACTAAATTTTATTTAGATTTGTCTCCCCAGCTCTTCATACAATATTGATCACATATTAGCTAATATATTTATGGAATTAATAATGAGTGAATGAATGAGTACATCTTAATAAAATCATCCAAGGATGGGATGGGTGTTCTTGGGGGGTGGTGAGTGCCCATCCCAGGAAGTGCTGAGCATGGTCTGGGCAACCAGTGAAGGAATGTCCCTTCCAACCCCCAGTAGTCTGCTTCTATGACATACAGTAAAGGGCATTCATTCCATAATGTTTAAAATGTCTTTTTGGATGGTTTACCAAAAAAAAAAAAAAAATCACCTCTGGATTTATCAGCTTTGGAAGTTTGTATTCTTGCTTTTTAAATGCAAGCTATAAGTGTTACACTGCTGAATAAATAGTTCTACTCAGCTGTAAAAAAAATACATCAGAAGATGAGGGGAGAAATAACCATTCTCCAGTAGCTGCCCACAACACATACATGCTGTGTCTTTGGAGCCAAACAGACACCGATTCAAATTCCTCCTGTTCCATTTACTAGCTCTGTCATTTTGGACAAGTTACTCCTCATCTGCAGACGGGGAGACTTATTCTTATGCAGGGTTTTGGCGAGGATAAAATCAGATAATGTTGAAAAGCATCCAGCACAGAATCGGAAACAATAGGCTTGCAGTAAGTGATAGCTGTTAGGCTTACACATTCCTTGGTGGTTGTCTAAACCCCTAGTAATAAACTTTCACATTCACATGGCAGTTTGCATTTTACATAATGTGGTCACATATGTTATGACCCCACTTGGTCTTCAAAACAACCCAGTGAGGTAGAACGAAGGTTACTGTTCTTATTTTACCAGTGAGAGAGGTCAAGGGTCTTGCCTACATTAGACCTTGCAGAATGGTGACTAGAATCCAGGTCTTCTTGTTCCAGAGACACAATCTCCATTTCACCTGCTGCTGCAAGGGGCTAATGTTGGGAGGAGGGGTGTTCCTCAGATTTTCTTCATTTGTTCAGCAAGTATTTATTGCAACTCAAATAATTCAGCTGGATATTTGTCCCGTTTGTTGTCTCTCTCGTTAATGAGCAGAGTGCTTGGTATGTAATAGTTGCTCAATAAGCACTTGTGGAATGAATGGATGGATGAAGCCAGTTTTCTGAGTCCTTTCACTAGATCACCCTGCTTCTGCTAAAGGGGCAAGAACACTTGCAGGGGACTGGGAGAGACTAGCTGTTGGGAGAAGCCATATAGAGAGAAGCTGGTGCAAGATGAGGCAGATTACACACAACAACGTGGATGACTCCCCAAATAATTACACTGAGCAAAAGAAGCCAGACGAAGAAGAGTACATGCCGTGTGCTTCCATTTATATAAAATTATAGAAAATGTAAAGCTAATCTATAGGACAGAAAGCAGTTCAGTGGTGGCCTGGGGATGGAACAGGGTGGAGTCAGGAGGGAGCAGTTTCAAAGAGTCAGGAGGAAATGTTTGGTGGTGATGGATATGTTCTTACCTTTATTGCGGTCATGGTTTCATAGGTGTACAAACATGTTTAATGTATCAAAATGTATGCTTTAAATATGTGCAGTTCATTGTCAAGTATACCTCTAGAAAGTTGTTTCAAGAGAGAGAGGAGGAAAGAGAGCGCGGAGATGAAGGAAAGGGAGACGAGGTGGGTTTTCTCCATAGGTTCTCTCTGTTTCGCCCCTACAGACACAAATGCCAAGGCCTATAGTAAGGCTGGTTCTCTGTCCCTTTAGTGGTCAGTATCTTGGCCTGCTGGGTGGAGAAAGGGTTGGCCTGGGACTCAGAAGGACTGCTTCCACTCACAAAGGCATGATGCTAGGCATTAGTCTGCCCTCTGTCGGCCCCCACTTCCCATTTATAACTTGGCAATATGGGTCCCTGCTTGCCCAACCAACCTCAGCATCAATTGGAAGATTACCTAAGGTGACACACATCAGAGTGCTTTGTGAACTGTGAGTGTAGGTTAAAGGGAGGAGGGCAGTGGGATTTCAGGGAATGAGCCCTGACCTCCTTTCTAGCCCAGTCATGACAACAAACACTACAACATCACAGAGACCCTCAGCAGTAGCTGAGTTGCTTGAGCTTTATGTCCCCTGACTAAATAACCCCAGACACTCATGCTGCAAGTTTTCTCATGTCCACTAGTTCTAATTTCTTCAGCTGTGCCACTCACTCCCTGTGAGAACTTGGATACTCATGGCTCCACTTGGAGGTCTATCAAGTGAGGGGATTGGACTCTCTGGCCCCTGTGGTCCTTCTGGCTCTTGCACTGCAGGATTCCATCACCTTCACGTCAAACTGTTCGCCCGCCCACTTTGGTGACTCCAGGTGGGGAGGAGACATGTGGCCAGTGACAGTTCTCGCATCCCTGACCCTCAGTGATTTTGAGGCATCAGGGAAATGGGAACATTTACTACGTCCTCACCCCCCCACCAACACACACACACACACACACGCGCACGCATGCACACACGCTCACACACACATCTTGGATTTGTTTGTTTGTTACTTCACTCCCATAAACTCCAAGTTAACATATATACTCAGGTATCTTTTTAAGTTCATTCACTCAACACCTTAGACAATAATAGGTTAAAACTCTTACCTTCCAGAAAGTTTGGTCATTAAAATAGTTAACCACGTGAGGTGACTTCCATATTTTGAGGTTTAAGAGCATACCTGTTTAAATTCATAATTAAATGTTACACACTTAGATGATTGCATTTGTTATCTTAAAATTAATCAAAATATTGTAAGTCAACTATGGTATCTCAACAGAAATCCTTTTTTTCTTTCTTCCACAACCAGGAGATAGACAAATTGAAGCACTGCCCTTCCTGGACCAGCTTCATTATTTCTATAGACACATCCTTCAAAAGGAACTGGCAAGAACAATTACATCCAAAGGATTTAGGTTACACAGGGAGGTATACGATAGTCATGGATTAACACACTTCCCAAGACAGAATAGAAGGACCCTGTTCAACGGTGCTCCTCTTAAGAGCTGGTCCATTTAAAATGCAAAAGCTACCATGGAGAGCGACTCAAATAGCCACCCCTGCAGGTCCATCCTCACTGGTTCCCATAAAGTCCCAGTGACCTCAGCTCAAGATTCCACTTGTTAGGAAAGTAGTTTATAACAACTTGCTTCTCTACCTGTTCTTTTCACCCATCCCTCCTCCGCCCAGAGAGCTCGGGCCCTATGCCTTCCCCAGTCACTCAAAGTCTGCCAAATTTCCAGTACATAAAGTGGTGTTTACCTTTCATGTGAAGCAGGGAAATGCCATTGATAGGTTTATCTGTGTATTTTTAATGATGATCAGTCCCAATGTATTAAATAGTAAGATTAACAAGAGTAGGTGTGTGCTTATTCATATTTTCGTCTTATAGTGCGTGCCTTTAACTGATATTGGCACGTAGAGTGCAGTCAGCACGCCTCATTTAGCTAGAATTACTCAGAAATTATCCCTGTCGCCTACATATATTTTCCAGATAGCTGAGGCTTACTCATCTGATGCAAATCCTCTAAAATTATTATATTTTCTTGTCTTATGAGACAACACTGAACACATTCAGACTTAAAAAAAAAAATCAGAACTGTTCCTAGGAACATCCTTTTATGAAATGTGCTGTGTAACGTGGAGAAGGGTTACAGTTGCTGAAGGTTACTGGCCTGTTCTCCAGCAGCCCAAGCTTCTCATGTTCTTGTGACTGGTTTTAGGAAATTCTCTTCTCCTTCTAGGCTCTCTGCTTTCACTTCTAACTTCTACCAGGGTGCCTTGCCTCTAGAAACCTGTCCACGTCTAATCTGCTATTTCTAATCTGCCTGACCTGGGAAACCCCATAACTATGCTTGATAAGATGGTTTCTTAAATAAGTGCATATACTATAGCCGAGCTCCACGGAACGGGGTCTCTTCACATGTAAAATGCTTGGCTTAAGGGGGTCAATTTGTTGCCATCTTGGCCTCTTGGAGGCCTCTTTCTGCTTCCATTGTCCAAGTCCTTTTTTTTATCACTGGCTCCCTCATGTGGAAAGCAACATGTGAAGAGGAAAGCTGGTTGGTCTTAACTCTTAAAGGATTAATAGGAGTGTCTTTCCTCTATTCTCTTTCTTGGCTTCAGTGAAGCATAGGAAGCCTCCACACGCTGGGGAGAGTGGTAAATGGTGTGAGAGGCCAGGTGTAGGGCTGCCAGATAAAATACAAGATGCTCAGTTACTTTTGAATTCCAAATTGGGTGCCTTGTGTTTTCACTTGCTAAATCTGGCAACCCTATTCAGGGTTGGACTGCCACCACGAATAGAATGCAGAGTGATGGCTGGAGACATTTTTCTTATCTGTATTTAATTAATCACCTCAGACTCTGTCGAAAGCTGAGGCCAGTTGTTACGTTAAAGCAATTCTAGCCAATCTCACGCTCTAAAACTCCAAACAGTACTTTCATACATGTTTCAGAGCTGAAAGGACGCCATATGATTCATTACTATAATCATTTCATTTTACAGAGAAGCCAGCCAATGCCCAAAGTGACATGCCCAAGATCACACAACTCCTTAGTGTCTACTTATGCTATTTTGTCTCTTATTTGGCATTCACTCCATGCTTGGAGATACAATATATGAAAGTCTAACCAATAAAAGCTGTTTGCTTGTAGAATAACAGTGAACAGTTCTGTACAGAATGCATGTTTTCACCTAGCATGTAAGACTGGCAAATTGGTATCTCCCCAAGATTCTTTGCAGGTCTGTCATATTGAAGAAGCAAAAAAACGTCAGTCCTCTGTTTACAGATCTCTAATGCCTTCCCATCTCTCAGAATGATCTGGCTCCTTGCTACCACTCTATCCTCAACCCCTGCCACTCTCCCTGTCACTCCATCCACATCAGCTACACTGACATCCTTGCTGTTCCCCAAACATGCAATGCATGCTCCTGCCTCAGTGCCTTTGCACTTGCTGTCCCTTTTCATGGAATGTTCTTCTCCCAAATAAACACACGGTATCTCCCTCGTTTTTTGCATTCAAGTCCTTGCTTAAAAGTCAGCTTCTTAGATAGGCCTTCCTTACCACCCTCTAAAAGAGCAGCCCACCTTCACAATAACTCTACGTTCCCCCTACCCTGATTTATTTCCCTTCATAGTGCTTATTACTATCTGACATAGCACATATGTATGTATATATATATATATATATATATATTTTGCATCATCTAATGTTACCAAAGATATAATTGAGTTTATATCTGCTATCTTAATTTGTCCTATTTGACACAACTTTTCTCATTTACTACTTATTTCCTTCTCTCTTGTCTTTTTACAAATTAACCAAATTTGAATCTCCCTTTTCTCTATTGATCTTTTAATTATACATTTTAGAACTATTTACAGAAGTTATCCTGGAGATAAATCTTTGATTCATTTCAGGCAATTAAAAATTATTATTTTTACCACTTCCTTGATGTTTCTAGATATTTAGAAATTCTTCTCTATTTTGCCTCCTCCAAATAATCTTGTTATTGTTGCCATGTATTTTTTTTTTTTTTTACTTTTTTTACTTTTTTCTGTTTATGGTAAAAGCCCCCTCCCCATCTAGAATGTCAACTCGATGAGGCCAGGGAATTTGGTTCACTGCTGTATCCCGAGTACCTAAGAATAGTGCCTGGCTCATAGCAGATATTGAACAAATATTTGCTGAACAAAATAGTATTTAGGTGTTCTCAGGGAGTAAAAGGTAAGCTCTGTAGCATAAGGGTCTCCTTGTTCTTCTGTGCAAAGTTTGATGAAATCACCAGTCCTGGGCTCAAGAGGCTGCAGTGTCCAGGTGACTTCTGGGGACCTTTCCAATTATGAAAGTTTGTAATTCTGTGTTCCTTTATTTTTTAATCAAGGTCTGGGCTCTTTGCCTCCTTTGGCTGGAGCTGAGGGGGTGGGTTCAGGGGGAAGGGCACGGGCACATACACGTCCAGGGATGGGGCAGGTGCAGTCTAGGCCCAGGCCCTGTGCCCTGGACAATGGTGGAAGAAGGGTGGTCTCACACTGACCTGTCAGAAGACCAGATCCCACACCCATAATGATGGTGAAGCTGAATGCCCCGGAGTCGGTGAGTATCTGGTAGCCAAGCCTAGAAATGACAAAGCAGAGGTGGTCACATTTGGGCATCAGGCTGCAGAGGTCATTGGGGCCAGAAAAGACTGCAGCAGTAGTGATGCTGTCAGGAAGGGCCACCAGGAGAGCAAATGTCCCCTCCCTAGGCAGTACATTACTGTCATTCCCCCACAAAGCTATGCAGACATGTAGAAGGGGAAGAAGGGATTTCAAGATCCTCTTTGGCTTTTACTTTAGTTCTCAGACCCCATGAACGATGAACTAGAGTAGAAGTCAGAAAACCCAAGTTCAAGTCCCAGTTCTGTCACTAGCTGCACGACCCTAGGCACTTAACCTCTCACAGTCCTGAGTTTCCTCATTAGGCAATTAAAGATGAAGGTTTTATTTCTATCAGGGCAAGATGGAGTACAGCTTGGCCATCAGACCCATCTCCCCTGCCTACCCCCTTGGACATACTTGCCTGTCCTCTCTCCTTCAAAGCAACCCCAGGGCTTCACTTTAAACTATTAAGCGGCCCTTGGAGGACACCTGTGTGGCCTTGCAGTAGGCAAAAAGTTCTTAAACATGACACACAGGAGCTAAACGTAGAGGGAACAATGATAAATTGGACTATGATAAAATTAAAACTACTGTTCATCAAGATACCATTTAGAAAGTAAAAAATCGAGGGACTTCCCTGGTGGCACAGTGCATAAGAGTCCTCCTGCCAATGCAGGGGACACGGGTTTGAGCCCTGGTCCGGGAAGATCCCACATGCCATGGAGCAACTAAGCACGTGCGCCACAAATACTGGGCCTGCGCTCTAGAGCCCGTGAGCCACAACTACTGAGCCTACGTGCCACAACTACTGAACCCCGTGCGCCTAGAGGCCATGCTTTGCAACAAGAGAAGCCACCGAAATGAGAAGCCTGCACACTGCAACGAGGGGTGGCCCCTGCTTGCCACAACTAGAGAAAGCCCACGCACAGTAACGAAGACCCAACTCAGCCAAAGCTAAATAAATTAAATAAATAAATTTAGTTTTAAAAAATCCCACAATTTGTGAAAAATGCTCCATCCAGCCTCCAAGCACAGCATCTGACTCATTTACATTCGCTCACCCAAATAGGAAATCGACAAATATTGTTTGTGGAATGAATGTAAAGTCAACTGACTCATCCAATGACACAGAGCTAATAAAGCAGCTGATCCACACTTCCCAGAAAGCTCTCTGACTGCCAGCTCGGTCCTTTCCCCATCTTTCCACTACATCCAGATGCCCCTCCTACGGTGGCAGCAGCATCAGTAAGCATCATAAAGAAAGGGGCCATGTGTTGGGTGTTTACTCCATGCCAAGCGCTGTCCAGAGCCCTTTAATTATTATATGTTGCTGAATCTTCACAGCAGCCCCGGGACATGGATCTTATTATCCTATTTTACAGATAGAAAACTGAGACTTAAAGAGAGTTTGAATACCATGCCTAAGGTCACACAACTGGTAAATGTGACCTTGGTCTGTTTGTCCCTGAAGCCTGTGCCCTTTGCTTCCAGCAGACCAGAGGCCTCCCTGAGAGGGGTCATTGCTGTCACTGTGCCCTTCCCTTTGCCAGGTTCCCGCAGAGGAGAGACGACTAGTTCTTGGTCCTCGGCTGTCTCATCCTGATGAGAATTGACTTGCAGAGGGGTGCTGGAGCCAGCTCACACAGACACACAGGCCAATAGTTCTCAGCTCTTCTCAACTCCATGTTCAGGGGTGTTACCTCGATGGCTTGAAATTGGCCACAGGGAGAAATCGGCAAATGCTCTAAGTCAGGGCTTTGTTTTCCTGGAGAGCCAGTTGTTAGTCCTTTAGCAGCACACTGCTGGTTGACAGCTTTGCTTTTTTTTTTTTTTTTTTGCTATAGGCCAATAGTTCTCAAACTTGAGCTTGTATGAGAATCACACAGAGGACTCGTTAAAACAGACTGCTGGGCCTGCCCCCAGATTTCTAATTGTGTGGGTCTGGGGTGGGGTATGATTTGTATTTCAAACAAGCTCCCAGGTGATGCTGTTGCTGTTGAGAGCCACTGTTCTAGGAGAGCCACAGAATCACAGAATTTGGGGGATAGAAGTGTAGGTGGTCCAGAAGTTCCAGGTCGGCAGCCCACGAGCAGAATTTGGCCCACACAATGTTTCTAATGATTTTGAATCTTTTGCCAATGCTTGGGACGTACGTGTAAAACTCTGGATTTCTGACTTCTGAAAAGTCATTAGATCTGGCCACACTTATCCTGGGACCCTGCACGGTATTAGCTGCCTGGCACTGAAGAGCAAATGCCCATACTTTCCTCTCCTCATCAGTCTCAGTTTTAACCTTACCTGCCTGGTCCCTACAGGTATCTGAGTGTAGGACCCTGCTAGATCAACCCCTCATTTTACAGAGGGGAACTCAGGAACCCAGAGAGAGGAAAAAGCTTTGCTGAGAGTCGCACAGCTATTGAAGCAATGGCAGGCACATCACTGGCGTCCATTACAGAGATACACTGCTTTACACAGACCATCCCCTCCCGACCCCCAAATGGGGTCCTCCTCACCCCCAAGCAGCTCATGGAGGTATATCTCACCTGCTCATAGAGGATTCCTATAATATGGAGCTATGGTCATCTCTGTTGTTAGAACTGAGGGACGCAGACCTCCATGATTTTTTTGAGATACCTCCACAACGAAGAGCTCTCACCACCCACCGCAGGTGCTCATAACCTTTACAGCCAGGTTTCAGCCACATGACCTTGGACAGCTAACTCCCCCGAAGTGTCATTTCTTAGGGAAAGCTAATAATACCTCACCAGGTGGTTGTGAGGATTGAATGAGATGATGATGTAATGATTTTAGCATAATGTCTAGCATTTAGAAAGCAGTCAATAAACAGTACTGTCATCAGTAATATTATTATTGTTATCACTAACTCAGTTCATCTGGAAAAATCTATCCCTGTGCCCAAGTCACTCTTTCATTATATGTGAGTCACATTCAGAAGATAAACAACTGCCCCCCACCGCAAAAAAAAAAAAAAAAAAAAAAAAAAAGGAAAGAAACAAGAAGATAAACAACTTCCAGAAGGTGATGGCCAGGGTTCTGATCATTGCTGTCCATTGTCTGGGGGGCACAGGACCTGACTCTGGTCCAGAGATCCACGGTCCCACCTCACTGTGTGAACTTAGCCAAGCTCCTTCCCTCTCTGGGTCTCAGGGATGGGCTGTACTCAGCATTTTCCTACACTAACATATCAAATCCTCTTAACCACACAGTACCTGGCCTCAAGTAGCACCCAACACCCCTATGCAGGGAGGAATTATCATTATCTTCATTTACCATCGGGTGACAGAGGCTCAGAGAGGTTAGGTAGCACGGCCCAGCTAGTAAGAGGTCAAGACCCCACAGCACACTTCACCACAACCTAAACCACCAGGGACTGAAAAACAGGCTCAATTGGCTTGAGCCTGATTGCCTGTTCTGCCTGCATTTGGGGAGGACTCAGGACTGTCTGCCTTTGCCCTGCACCTAAGCTGCCTGCTTTAGAAAGAAGTGGCCTGGACAGGTGATAAGTCCATACACAGTAGGGGCTGGGCAGAATTTCAGAATAAATTGGCCAACGAATATTCACTGAGGCCTCTGACTGCCCGGCCATGAATGTAACCACCCCCCTTCCCCAGCCAAGGGCTCTGGGCACACTCCTTCCTGAGCTGGATGGGGTGATAAGGGGCTGAGCCAAGTGACCTACGTGGAAATCTTGGTCCACTTGACCTGAAGCGCCATCAGCACAATGTTGGTGATCCCTCCGAGTAGACCCGGCAGGCCGAAGGTATATTGCACGCCGTAGGTGTCATGGAGGTCCAGCGTTTGTTGAAGACACACCTGGGAACAAACACCATTATCAGCAGATCTGCATGTGGGACTGATACTCCTTACCCACCCTTTCACAGACCCTTGGCATCCAGGGCATCCAGGGGGATGGGCATTAGGACTCAACTAAATAAGTGCTTCTCAAATTTGAATGTGCACTCACAGCACCTGGGGAGCTCATTAAAATGCAGAGTTGGATTTAGTGGGTCTGGGGCCTGACATTCTGCCTTTCTAGCAAAGTCCCAGGTGACACCAATGCTGGTCCGTTGTCCACACTACTCACATTTGGGGCTGATAATTCTGTGTTATGCTAGGGGCCCTCCTGTGCACTGTAGGAGGTTTAGCAGCGTCCCTGGCCTGTACCCTCTAGATGCCAGGAGCACCCCTCTCCCAAGTGTGTCAGCCAAAACTGTCTCCAGATACTGTCAAATGTCCCCAGGGGCTGATTGAGACCCACTGGTCTAGACCAAACCTAACTGCCATCCAAGAGACTACATGGCTGATTAAAAGGAAAGAATCTGACCACACCTCTAGACGCCCAGTCAGTACTCCTTCCATTTTATCACTTGGCCTCCCAGATGGCTGGGAGCCAACAGATGTGGATACCAATGCAAATTTGATCAGGCTAGTTCCCTCCTTAGAATCCTCATTGTCTTGGGAATAAAAATTCAGACTCTTGAACTCGCCCAGAAGGTATTCCTGAGCACCTGCCATCTCTCAAGGCTATGGTGAGAGGCACACTCCCTGATGAACTTTACGCTTCAGCCCAAAGAACTTCTTTCCGTTTCCTGGTTGGGCCACATGCTCTTCTCGCCATTGAGGCTTTGAACACACTGTTCCTTCTGCCTGGAGTACATTTCCCACTTCTTTCCCTGGCTAATATAAGTTCTTTGTCAATGCTCGGGTGAGACATTCTCTGCTCTGGGAAGCATTTCCTGACCCATCTCAGGCCAGCTTAGATGTGCTCCAGTAGCAGTTAACACACTGTGTTGCGTTTATTTGTCCATTTCCTTCACTACACTATAGCTTGGGAAGCAGGATGACTGTTAAAACAAATGTGTTGAATGAATGAATGAATGAGTGAATGAATGAATGAAAAAATCAGTGAATCATCTTTTTTTTTTTTTTTTTTTTTTTTTTTGTGGTACGTGGGCCTCTCACTGTTGTGGCCTCTCCCATTGCGGAGCACAGGCTCCAGAGCGCAGGCTCAGCAGCCATGGCTCACGGGCCCAGCCGCTCCGCGGCATGTGGGATCCCCCCGGACCGGGGCACGAACCTGTGTCCCCTGCATCGGCAGGCGGACTCTCAACCACTGTGCCACCAGGGAAGCCCAGTGAATCATCTTTGAATCCTTCCTGCAGTGATAGACTCAAGGAACCTGAGGCACAGAGAAAGTGACAGACACTGAGCCTCATGATACTTGTGATACATGTTTTTTGGCCACGCCGCACGGCTTGTGGGATATTAGTTCCCCAACCAGGGATTGAACCCGGGCCCTCGTCAGTGAAAGCTCGGAGCCCTAACCACTGGACCGCCAGGGGATTCCCGTGATACACGTTTTGCTGAATATGTCCTACTTTCATCAGAGGATCTCAAAGCCAGAGGAGATAAAAGACATGCCCTTCCACTCCAAAGATGAAAAGCAGACTACCCCATCTTTTGGTCAGATCGAACCGTTGGTATGTTCTTCCTTATTTGGGATTGAAACTGCCTCCCTGAATATCCACGGTTCATCCAAATTCATCTTCTTGTGTCACCCAAAAGTCTATTCCTTTTTCCTCCATCAGGTCTTCAAACCTATGAAGATCTGTTGCTCCTAAATATCTCTCTTAGAGTGTGTGATAACAAATCGGCTATAATGGCGCTTTCTGATGTTACCAGTATATGTTGCATATTGAAGGAAGAAAAATCCATCCACTTAGAAGAAGGACTAAATAATCAGAAGTGGACGTGACCTGGATTATCAGCCCAGCATCCCTCTTTTGAGTGCTGCCCTTCCCACCCCCATTCACATGGCTCATGGACAGCAGACTTGCATGTATGATGTGCCCTACCTCCCACCCAGCCAAAGATGGGCACATGATCCAAGTTAGACCAAGGAGCCCCTTCTCCAAAGAATTTGCAACTGGGGCCAAGAGATTTCACCTGGCTGCTTTCTTGAAGAGAAAGACGACTCTCCACTATGTGGAGTAGGAGGAGAAGGAAGTCTACAGAGTGAGAATAGAGCAGATGTTCAGGAAAAGCAAAAACAGAAGAGCAGGGACTTCTTGGTTTCCCCACAAGACTCGTATCCCTGGTGCCAGCTATTCCTGGGCTCCCAGCAGCATTCCTGTCCTTGGGCTCAGTGATACCCCAGTAGCCTTCTAACAAATCCCCCTTATTCCTGAGAAAGCTTGAATAGGTTCTGATACTTGCTCCCCAGATCTTAACAAATGCACCATCCAACTTGGGTGGATCCCTCACCCAAGCTCTGAAGCTAAACTGAGAAAGTGCCAATGGCTGCCTAATGCAGCCCTTGGCACTACAAGATGGGCCGCCATGTTCTAGGGGCCTGGACCCTCGTGGAAGCCAAAGCAGCAGGTGTTCATTGCCCAGCTCCTTACCTGCAGGTACATGGCTCCCCAGATGGAGATCAGCCCAGCCACGAGACCCAGCACCATGGCAAGCCAAGGAGAAGGGATCAGGTAACAGGGGGCGCCCACAGCCACACCTCCTGCCAGCACCGCATTGTGGATGTGAGTCTGCAAAGGAATAACTTGTGGGTGAATGAAATGACATAGAGAGGACAGCATCTCTCTAAATTACTTGGTAAGCCGGTAGCAAGACAACAGTGTAACGTCTTCCTCGCTTCTCTGATCCTGAAACCAGCCCCTCCCCTCTGCTGAGAGTTCACCAACGGTCTTATCTCACCCCACTTCTCAGGCTCAGGGAGCAGTCATCCTGAGTGGGAGTCATTTAGCCTGAAAGTGCAGTTACTCAGGATCCTAACCATGCTCACACTTAGTTGTGATGTGTCCTTGGGCGCTTAACCACTCAGTGCTTTAACTTTGTCACCAGAAAAATGGGGTTTTGATTGTATCTACTGATATGGTTATTGTGGAAATTGAGTTACCATATATAAAACTCTGAGCCCAATGCCTGGCATAGAACATGAGTAAATGCCCCCAAAATATAAGCCATTATTTTTTCTATTATTATTATTGGCTACTTGGTGCCAATGTCACCCTGTATTATTGGACCCAATCCCAAGAAGCTGGCCCTTGTTCCTGGGTCATGTCTCTGCTGTGACCTTCACCTCCTCTAGAACTGGGGCCCTGCCTTGCTCTTATGCTACTGCTCTCTGCCCCTTTCAATTCTACCCAGATCTTGGAGCTCTGGGCCCTGGGACCAGCTTCTGGGCTTCCCCGACCTGATGCCTACACCTGCCTCCCTGGATGTCGCTACTTTGTCTGATCCTAGACTCCCTGTGACCATAGAGCTCACCTGTGGGGACCCTCACCTCCCCTTAGTGCTGTTAACCTGTCATCCTTGGCCATCTTCTCTCCCCTTCACCCCCGCCCCCTACCCCCCACCGCCCCATCTGTCTAGACTTTCCCATCATGTCTGGCTGGCTGACCTCATGCCCTGATCATCGTGGGACCTTGTTTTGTCTTTAGTCTACCATCTCACCCATCTCTCCCCTGAAAACTCACACACAGACTCGCAGCTACGTTGATAATAGCAGCTAATATTTGCCCAGCACTTATTAGCTCTGGGCATGAAGCCCTTTACGTGCATCATCTCTCAATTCCCAGTTTACATATGAGGCAGTTGAAACTCAAAAAGTTTAAGTGGCTGGGCCAAGCTCAGATGGGTAGGGAAACAAAGTTCTTCTGATTCCGTTTATTCCATTCTTGAAATTTCTTGGGGGGAGGGGAGAGGATGACTCATTCTACCCCAGTTTCTCTCTGCTGACTCTTGCTTATGGGAGCTGGCTTTAGTAACTAGCAGAAATGGGGTTCAGACTAGGGTTTGTTTGATGTCAAGGCTGATAGATTTAATCACTCCCCCGAGAAGGCCTTTGCTCATTTGACAGTCTCCTATGTTCCAGGCCCATTTTGACAAGGCAGTGCTGATGGGCTGATGCCCCACGGTGCTGCAGACAAGACCCCATCACCCGATATGCTCTTTCCCGACCTGTGGGGCTGGCACTGAGGCCGGTGGGTGGGGTGTGAATATGTGTGTCAGGCCTAGAAGACCTAAGTGCTGCCCAAGGGACAGCCCCCCTCCTCACCATGTTGATCTTCCCTTGAGGGTGCGCCAAGGCTGACACTGAGATGGCTGTCACCATGCTGACAGCAAGGGCGTAGTAGGTGTTGAACAAGGCCTTCTTTTTTTCATCGGGAATGTCCAGCAGAGCGGAGTTGAAACTCGGCCAGAACATCCACAAGAAGAGGGTGCCTGGAGGCCAGAAAGGGTCAGTGGCCGGAACCAGTATTCCTGCTCCAAAGCCTGAGCCAGGGGGACTTCAGACAGGAGAATTCTGGACCTGGCAAGTCTCATCTCTGTCACTTTCTTGCTCTGTGACTTTGGGCAAATCATGTCTCCTCTCTGAATTCTTAAGCTGGTAGGGCCCAGCTAACATACTTTACAGGCAAGGAAACTAAGGTCCAGAGAGTTGAAATCACCAAACCCCAGGCCTCCCGACCCTGGCCTGTAATGGCTTAAATGCTTATTTTTAAAAAATTAATGGGATGCTTTCATTTGGCCCAATGGCCTGGTATTCAGTTGCCTGCTGGCGATCTCACTGCCCGATTTCCTTCTTCTAATCCTCTCCCAGCCTCTAAGTTCATCACTTTTCCTGGAGCTCTTCAAACTCTTGATATACCATTATTACTCCTCTCTTCCCACTCCCATTCTTTCCTCCACTCCTAGGCCCGGCTTTCTTCACGTGTCCAATTCTCTGCTTTAAGTTGAGGACAAAAGGATTGGATAACCTTATTTAAACTGAGATGTAATGAGCCTCTCCTCTCCTTTGGATATTAATGAAGAGAAGTTCCCTAGAGGGGAATTCAAAGATGTGAATTCATCAGATACTACTTGAAGAAATGGATCATTACCGAGGGGCTTCAGACACCCAGAGAAGGTTGGAAAAGGAGAGAGATTCTTCTGCAGAGCCCTTTTGGAGCCTCTTGCCCACCCCAGATCCGAGCCCACCCACGCCACCTTGTCCTCACCCAGCATGGCGAACAAACTGGGGCTCGTGGCCGTCTGTTCTTTGTCCTCCGCTTCATTAGGCAGAGGCTTTGGGAGGCAGCAGGCCACGGTCAGCCCGAAAAAGGCCGCAAACACGTGGATGTACATCATGCTTATGTGGTTGTCCATCTGCAACAAAACCCAGTGGGAACAGTGAGTGTCAGCAGCTTCTGCCCACAGGGAGGGAACCTCCCGTGTTCCTTGGAGAAAGTTCTGGCTTCACATAGGAGACGTGACTTGAAGTCAGGAGACTGACCCAGCCCAGCAGCTCCCCTTTCAGAGGAGTCCCGTGAGTTGCTGTGTATTTATTCCCGACAGGTTTCTGGTTGGCTTTATCTATTTAGTTGGCCGCGTCTTGCGGCTTGCAGGATCTTAGTTCCAGGACCAGGAATTGAATCCAGGCCACAGCAGTGAAAGCGCTGAGTCCTAACCACTGGACTGCCAGGGAACTCCCCTCTGGTTGGCTTTAAACACTTTTGGCTGAAGTCCACTTATGTGGGGGAAGAGCCACACAGACATGTACCCCACTGCTTCCTACATTTTGGCAGAACTTCAAATTTTGCATAGAGTATGAGTGATATGATCTTTGCACCATGAAGCAGCCAGAATTTTTACAATACTGAACTAAAGTGTTCAGAAAATTCCAGCTATATGTTAATTTTGCTTTACGAATATCAAATTTAGTAACCCTTCATAACTCACTTCGTGGGCTACTGGTAAGCCCTGTCAGCTGTGCCTTCAACAAATATCCAGGTTTGGCAGAATTTTCACCACCATGCTCCACTGACCCCCACCTTGGTTTAAGCCACCATCAACACTTTCCCAAATTTTTGCAGTAATCTTCTAACTGGTCTCCCCATTTCCACCCTTGTCCCCCAACTGACTCTTCTCCATGTAGCAGCCAGAGAGACCCTGTTAAAATCTTAGCTCATGGCATATTTCTGCTCAGAATCCCCCAGTGAGGGGGGTGGGAATTCCTCAATGTCTCCCTCAATGTCAAAGTCAGCGTTCTTCCTACGACCTACAGGACCCTGCATGATCTGCCCTCCCACAACCTCTGTGACTCCACCTCCTGCTCATTCCACACACACTGTCCTTGCTCTTCCTCAAACCCACACTCATGCTCCCACATCAGTACCACTTTGCTTTGCACCGTCTGTTCCACTGCCAGGAGTGCACGGTGGAGGGAGTGATCCACCCTGGGTACAGTCAATAAGGGGGTGCATTGTCTGTAGAGAATTTGAAACAGTTAAAGCAACTAAAAGCCCATCTGCTTTTTATTATCATCATGTGCCGACAATTCTAAACAGTGTCACCGACACAATCCTCCTCCTGAAAGAGGCAGACCACTCCCACGGCCCTGCCTTCCATCTGCCACTGTCCTCAGATACTCACGTGACTTGCAAACCTGCTGCCTTAGCTCTTTATTCAAAAATTATTTGCCCAGGGAAGCCTTCCTTGGCCAAGCTCTCTAACACTTTATCCTCCCTCACAGTTATTCCTGTCTGCTTTCCTCATTTTATTTTTTTCTCCATAGTACTTATCACTATCTAACACACTGTATCTTTTGCCTATTTTATTGTTTATTGGCAGTCTTTCCTTCTGGAATAGAAGTTCCACGACAGCTGCATTTTCCCACTGCCTAGAAGAGTGCCTGGTACACAATAGGCTCAGAAGAAATATTTGTGAAAGGAATGAATGAATGGTAAGGAACCCTCAGTCACACATAAAAATGAAAGTCTGTGGAATTCCCTGGTAAGACCTGAAGAAATCTTGCGTTTCTAATCTCTTTGAGGTCCCCCAGGAATCGTCAGCTTGGAATACCTCATTTCTTGAGTTGCCTCTACTGCGAACAGCTCTGGTTTCTGGCTCTAGTTTCCCCTGAGCCCTTCCACGCAACAAAACCCAGGAGGAATTGAAGTTTTTGAGGAGAAGCAGTGAACTCTCAAAATCAGTGCCAAACCCTCCCCCAGACCAGCTAAACTAAAACATTGAAGCTGCAGAGAAGAGAGGAGATGGCTTTGAATTAATGCAGCTTTTTAAAACAACCACTATGAAAACCAAAACAAAGTAGGAAAAGGCTTATAATGCATTGCCCACAGTGGGCTTTCCATCTCTGGGCACTGACCCCTTTCCTTGACAGTTTTTACCGTGGGAACCGCCTTCATAGCATTTGCTTGCTATGTTTAAATGTTTAGCATAGACCACACTTTTGCAATCCCATTTTGGCCTGTCTTTAATTTTTTTAATCCCGGAAGCTTTATCAAATGGAGACAGAGCGCTCCCCTTTCACCTGCTCAGCCCTCATCCCCGAGGTCCCTCCTCACAGCACCATGACTCACATTGAAGACTTCCTTGCCGACCATCCTCGTGGCACTAAAGGCTGTCACCTCTATCATTGTCATCAACAGCAGCTGCAGCAGGTTGACCTTCCCCAAGATGACACCCACTGAGATCAGCACAGATGTAGCACTCATGGTGGATATCTGAATACTGGGGAGAGGGGGCAAGACAGGGATGACTGAGAAGGAAGGATGTCTCCCATTCATTCATCCACGCATTCAGCAAACACTTGTTGAGGACCTACTCTCTGCCTGAAACTTTTCAAGAAACGGGATGGAGTAGGAGAGCAAGTAGACAAAATTACCTACTCTCTGCCTGAAACTTTTCAAGAAACTGGGGATGGAGTAGGAGAGCAAATAGACAAAATTTCCGCTCTCATGGGGATGGAGGCTGCCGAGTCTGGGGTCTCCTTCATCCCCTCCCCCCCTCAGGATGGCAGCCACACTCTGATTGATCTGCATACACTCATCTGTACTGAGGATGCTCCGAAGTTCTCATAGGAAGGTCTGATTGTTCCCACGGGACCGCTTCTGGGATCTGACTACTAGGATTCTGCCCTGGGCTTCTCTTCTACTGTCATCACTCACAGATTCTCAATAGAGGGCGCTCTTCACCTGCCCGCCCATCCTTCAGGCACCAACACCCTCCTCTCTCCCTCTTCCTGTAGTGGAAAGAGACTGGGTTTGGAAGTAGGACAAGCCTGGCTTCCAGTTCCAGCTTTTCCACTTGAGCAGCTATTTAATCTCACTGAGCCTGTTTCTTCATCTGTAAAATAAGGAGGATGATAATACTTATCTCATGGGAGTGTTGCGGGGATTAGAAGGAATAGTTGTGCGTGTGTGTCTCGAACACCATGACTGGCACAAAGAACTAACTCAGTGTATTACTGATTCCTTCTTTCCCTTGACAAGTGAGCAAGCTTAGTGCAGGGATTCAGAAGGAGAAAACATTTTTTGTTTTCAAGACACTTACGATTAGGCTGGGGAGACAAAGCGACATCATGACCCTGTCAATTAAAACCATCTGCAATATCATGAGGCCAGAGGGGTTCACTGGAGGGAGAGAGCAATGTGAACTGGACTCATCAGGGAGGGCTTCCTGCAGGAGGTGGCACTGAGCTGGACAATCCATTGTGGTTAAACCAACCCACCCTCCTCTGGCACTTTGCTGAGACCACCCCTCCCCCAGGGAGTTGATGATGATGATGCTACAACCACCACCACCACCATAATAGTGATAGTAATAATAATCATCTATTGAGCATATTGTATAACAGGCTTGCAAGTACATCACCTCATTTAAATTTTAATCCTCCAGGTAGCCCTCTGTAAATGGTGCTAGGGTACCATTCAGTACCTCCATTTTACAGGTGAGGACATTGAGACTGGAAGAGGTGACTGTTTTGGTAATGGCCACACAGCTAGTTAATGACAAATGTAAGGTTCAAACCCACCCATTTGGCCTGGATCCAAAGCCTGTGTTCTGAAGTCTGGACACAGACTTCCCACTGTTTGCTGCCAATGTAGTGTCCTACTTAAGGCTCAAGGACATCAGAGGAAAAGCCAGAGGAGGCCAAAGGTATGGGGAAGGAGCCTCACAGGGGCCAGGAATTATTTGAAACGAAGGGTCACTCAGTGCTTCACTGTGGCTGGCCATGTTATCTTTTGGGTGAGCGCTCATTTAACCGACAAAAGCCTAATTCAAGAGATTCTGTGCCAGTGGGAGGATTTCAGGCCTCAGGGGCCAGTTGGGACCAGGGAGGTATTGAGACAGTGAGGTACCGTGCTTAGGACAGTCTTGTTCAGGCTCTGCCATGGTTGGAATCCTGACTCAGCCACTTCCTGGCTGTGTGGCCTTGGGCAAATGACTTAACCACTCTGTGTTTCCATGTCCTCATCTATAAGCGAGGCAAGGCCTACAGAGCTGTTGGGAGGGCAAAGTGAGTCAAGCAGAGTAAGGGGGTTGGTTATTGCTGTGATAGGCCTTCCAAGACCTTTTAACATACAGCATTAAAAATATCACAACTTTCAGGGTTCTTTTTATTTTCATCTTTGTTCCAATAACCATTTACTAAGTCCTTACTATGTGAGGAAAGCAAAGGAGGACAAAACTGAATAAGATAGGCCCCCGCCCTGAAGGGACTGGTCATCGGTGACTCAAGGCAGAACCGATTCAGTGCCAAGTCAGGCCTCGAGCCGGTGAGGCGGCAGGAGAGGGAGAGGGCCGTCTGAGAGGCAGGCCTGGACACCGCCCACCAGCCCAGCCAGAGCAGGAAAGGTCAGGAAGGAGCCCATTGTTCAAATCTGTGAAGCCAGCCCCATTGGGGGTCACAGCTGGGAGGACCCAAGTGGTCAGGGCAGGGCAGGGGCGTTCATTCGGGCTGTAAATGGCCTCTTCTTGTCTTTCCGGATTGAGTCGAGAGCAAACAGATTCCTGCAGGCAGGACGTCAGAAGATGGGGGCAGCCTGGAGATGCCTGGAGACTCAGGCTCAGGAAGCCAAAGGCTTGTGTGACCTTAAGCCAGGGCAGCAGAAACACCAGACCAGGACCACCCTATGGGAGTTCCCCTAGAATACCCTTTGTCACTTCCCAGGTGGTTACTGGGGTTATTGAATCCCCATGGGGATCAGCTCTAAAATGGTTTAAAAGAAAAAAGGTGAAGAGTTTTTTTCAGGGCCCGTGGGGAGCTGGCTACACTGTGTTTCTTGTCAGGACCACTCTGCAGTGTGTGGGAAAGGTTACAGAGTTGGAACTGAAGTCATTTCCACCAGTTAGCTATGTGACCCTAGGCAAGTGTCTTACGAGCTCTGAGCGTCTAGTTCCTTGCCTGTATGCCACATCAGACCCCTACTTGGAAGGGCTAAACGAACAATGCTTGTGAAGTGCCCAGCACAGAGCCTGGTTCATGGAGAGATGTTTAACAGCCGTGCCCAGAGGTTTAGTAGGGTCTCAGAGGGGAGGGTAGAATGGCCTTGAAGGGGTCCCCAAGATACCTAAGGTGGGATTTACCCATCATCTGGGCAAGACAAAGTTTCAGAATTGGATAAAACCAAAAAACAATTTTTAAAGAAAAATCTTACCTGGTTCCTCCTATTAAGTGTGAATGACTTTTTTTGCAGGTATGTACAACTTAATGTATGTGTGTGTGTGTATATATATACTCTTGTGTAACCATCACGCAGGATAACATAGAGAATGTTTACTGCACCACATAAACTTCTTTTGTGCCCCTTCCTAATCAATAAACACCACCTTCCCCAGGTAACCATTATTCTGACTTCTAGCAACACAGGTTAATTTTGCTAGTTCTCATAAAGGCATCTAAATAAATCAAAGTTAATTTAAAGAAACTAAAGACAAGGCTATTTTTTGTCCACCAGCATTTGAGGACTGAGAGTACTTCCTTCTTTTCAAGAGACTCTCTCTCTGAGTGTGAGATTTCTATTTCTTTTTGTCTAATCTCTATTAATTTTTTCTTTGAACTAATATTTATTGTATAAGTTTATGAAATCAAAATCAATAAAAAAGAAAGGATACAGGGTGGGCTGTAGATTTGGGCCCCTTGTGATGTCACAGAGTAGGGTTGTCAGATAAAATAGAGGATGCCAGTTAAATTTGAATTTTAGACAAACAATGAGTAATTTGTGAGTATAAATAAGTCCTGAATATCGCATGGTGTCGGTGCTAGAAAGAGAAGGGGACAAGCCAGCTCTTCTAGAATCTGCCATCTTGGGCCCCAGACTCCCAAGGACCCAAAAGTGATCCAGCGGCCATCCAGTTACCTGGAAAGATTAAGGACCATCTTCCTAAGGGAGAGTTGGTTCAGGAAGCCATCCAGCAGGACTGTCAGCTGCACCCCGAGGGCCAGCATGAAGAGATTGAAGGCCACGCTGCTCCAGCAGTGTCTCCGCAAAGATGTGTTGAGGAAACCCAGGCCAAGGACTGCCATGATGATAACATCCTGGAAGTCTGCTCAGGGAAGAGATGTCGAGAAGGAGGAGGAGAAGCAGACAAGGTGGAGGGTTGTGTGAAATTGGAGTTTTACAGAACGGCCGCTGGAAGGGACATTAAAGGCCATTGAAGAGTGCTTAGTCAAGTTACCTCCCCTCGTTGAGCCTCAGTTTTCTCATCTGAATAATGGGGATAACACAGACATACCATGCACGTTTGAGGGAAGGTTTAACTGAGCTAATGAAGGGCCTGGCCCATACTGAGTGCTCAGTAAATGCAGCAATTATTGTTATTATTAAACACAATGATATGAACACGTGTAGAGCATCAGGACAAGTCCTTGCACATAGTTTACAATCAGTAAAGGTACTGACTCCTGCTTTTGAGAATCCGGTTCAACCTCCTGATCATGTGTGAGAGAAAATAAGGTCACAGAAGCTGGTGACTTAGCTCAGGTCATGCAGAAGAGGGGGCAGAAGCGGGTCTAGAGGTTCATAGGCAAGAACCAAAATTATCTTCGCAGAAAATGGCTCTCTCCCTTTGATCCCTGCTGAAAGGGACCTGGTGGGCCAGCAGAAAGCACCAGAGCCACATGGGTGACCCTCACCTTTTCCAGCCTCGGACCCTGCACAGGGGCTGCTGTGACAGATGAGCGCAAGGGACTTAGCTAATGTTCCGGAGGGGACCAGCAAAAGGAAATGGGCAGATGCTTTGAATTAATTCCAGGTTTGCAAAATAGATAACAGTTTGGGCTATGGAACCAGATAAGCTTGGAGTCATATCAGGGCTCCAGCACTTTCCAGCTGTGTGGCTTAATCTAGTTATTTAATGTCTCTGAGTTTTAATAACAGCCGACATTTATTAAGTGTTTATCAAATGCCAACACTGTTTTAACCACTTCACATAAACTATCTCATTTAGTTCTCACAAGCGTCCTTCAAGGTGGCTGCTGTTTTTTTTTTAATATTATTTATTTATTTATTTGTTTGTTTGTTTGTTTGTTTGTTTGCCCCGGGTCTTAGTTGTGGCCGGCGGGCTCCTTAGCTGTGGTATACAAATTTATAGTTGTAGCATGCATGTGGGATCTAGTTCCCTGACCAGGGAACGAACCTGGGCCCCCTGCATTGGGAGTGCGGAGTCTTAACCACTGAGCCACCAGGGAAGTCCCGGGTACTGTTATTATCACCATTTTACAGACAAGAAAACTGAGGCACAGAGGGGTTAAGTAACTTGCTCCAGTTGGTAGAGTAGGGATTTCAACCTAGACGGTCTGCTCTGGAGCCTGTGCCTTGAGCTACCACACTATCTGCCCTTCTGCTTTTCTCATCTATTAAATGGGAAAAATAATCATACCTCTCCCATCAGGTTGCCAGAATCAAACAGTATGAGGCACACAATTGCTCAGAATAGTAAAGGCTATTTCATCAACAAACACCAACTATGTTTATACGTGTACAAATGCCTGGAGAGAGATCTTGAAGGAATTTTTTGCCCCATGGAGATTATCTCTGGGTTTTATATTTTAAAAATTTTTCAGTGTTAAAAATTTCTACAACCAGCATGTGGACAGTAAGTAATTTTTTTTAAAGGAAAAGGCATGGGCTTTGAGGTCAGACAGTTCTGTTTGACTCCACCTCTATCATTCCCTATTAGGTTAAACCATATTAAATTGCCAACATTTGACCATTTTGACCTATAAAAATGGCAGTTTTTATGTTTCAACCTCTTAGCTGCACAGCCTTGTGGGTTGCTTACTTTCCTCATCAGCTAAATATGGGCAATTTATCCCCCCCTTGGAGGGTGCTGGGAGAGCCAGAGGAAGTAATGTTTTGTTCAAGAGCTTGGCACCATGCCTGGCACATGGAGAAAGCTCAGTAAATGGTGGTTATTCACCACCAGCACCATAATCACCATCACAGCAATAAGAATTCACCTGGTCTCCACCCTTGGCTCTGATAACAAGGAAGCTCTCATTTCCAGATCTCTCCAAAGCCTCTTCAATTTACATTTAAATTCACTTCCATTGAAAAATACACATACCTAGAATCTCGCACATAGGACTTGGGTGAGTGTTGACGATCCCAGCTCAGTCTGACAAACACCGGGTTATAGGAGACCCGGGCATCTCCACAGGATCTGGGGACTTGGGGGAGTGTGTGAGAAGTGGGCAATCAGGAGGATTCAACTTCTTTCACCTTTTTTCTCTGACATAAGGGAGGGGGAGGCAATGTTTCCATCTCCTGCTTGCATCCCCTTAGGAATGGGGGTGGAATGGGGGTGGGCAGGGCACATTTTGTACAGGGGCTCCTCTTGGGATCCCTCAAATTCCTTCAGGAGCCGAGCAAGAAACTATGTATACAAAGGGTACAATGTGTATTAGGGAGTGGTGAGTGCTATGGCCAATTGGAGACTGCGAACCCCACTTTAGATATTCAAATTCAATCTTTTCTTAAACACTGCTGTTAAAAAACAAATAAAATAACAAACAAACAAACACATCCACCATCTTGCAGCAATGCTATATGCAAAGGGTCCAGACTTATTGAAGATTCAATGAGTAGGGGGATGCTTGCATTTTCCTCTCATTCTACAGAAGGGGACCAGAGACAGCCTGTGACTTACTTAAGGGCACACAGCATGTCAGTAGCAGAGCCAAGCTCTGGACTCCTGGTGCAGTGCCCTCCCATCAGGTTAGGCTGTCTCTTGCTCTTGTTTGCCTGCAATGCACTAAAGGACCTTGGGCAAGTCCCTTGCCCTCTTTGGGCCTCCGTTTCCCTATCTGTAACACATGGGAGTCGGACTTGATACTCTGTAAGGACCTCACTGCTCTGGTGTGTTCAGAGGAGGGGGGCAGTGGGTGGGGAAGAGAAGGGCACCAGGATTACGGCAGACGTGGGGCTCTAAAGATAGAAAGTCAGAGCCTCTTGGTTGGGGAGATTTATCAGGCACAGCTGCCGTGCCTGCCACCTGGTATAGGCACTCAGGACCCTCCTCCCAAGACCGCACAGTATCCTTGAGGGTGGGGTTGTGCTTCAGCCAGGGGGATGAAATTAGGGTGGCAGTTTCTGGGAGCTGTTGACAGAGCACATTCACCCCAAACTGGTCAGTAAATCAAATTTGATTTCAGGGTCCCTGTACTCTCACCGCATGCATCCTCCCATTTCCTCTCCCAGCCTCCCAGGGCTCTGACCCACCCCTGCTCCTCCCATGTCTCACGACCTGGACCCCAACTTCAGCGCTGGGTCCCAGCTCAGGGCATCCCCACTGGTGTCAGCCTCTGCCTCTCAGACCCTGTGCTGAGCCCCTCATCAGCTGCTGGTCTGATAAGCTAATGATGCTAAGCTGTCCAGGGGTGATAAAGAGAGGATTGCTGCAGGGGCCCCAACAACCGGGCCCCAGAGGGGAGTTTTACATATTGTCTAAGGCAGGCCTTCAGAAGTTTATGAAAGTCCCATGACTTAGAGAAAGTCTAACCTGGGAGTCCTGCAGGACAATAATTACCATCACTGTAACAGTGGACACATACATGGTGCCCGCCACATACCAGGCACTCTTCCAAGTGCCTGCCAGCCTTAACCTTCAACAAGCCCATGTAGGAGGTACTATTTATTATCTCCATTTTACAGATGGGGACAGGGAGGCACAGAGAGGTGCTCTAATTAGCCCAGGTCACACAGCTAGCAAATGTTGGTGGCAGAGCTGAATCCTGACTCTCTGGGCTTAACCACTATATCATCCTGCCTCTCCATACATTCTTCACTCTCCATAGTGTCAAACGAAGAGTGTGGGCCTCTGAGTCAGGTTGTCAGAGTCTGGCTCTACCTCTGTGTACCCGCTTGCTAGTCTGTAAAATGGTCTGAAACAAGAGCACCTGCTCAGAGGTTTGCTGTGAGTACTGAGCTCGCTGGCTGTCCCTCAGGCCCTGGGCTCGGCCTCCCCACCACTGACTGGGAGGACCTCTGCAGCCCCTGCCAGGGACCATCCACGGAGCCTCATGCTGCCTTCCCCTTCCCCGCAGTCTCTCACCCCACCCTCACCTCTGCAGCAGCCTGGGAAAAGAAAAAGAGATTGCCCAATCAAAGGGGCAGTCAAGGCTGAGATATAGAAGGTACCAGGATTGGGGGTATTTATATGTCACTGGCAAAGCCGCTCTTGTCTTTTAGTAGTTCTGCTTACTGCTTCTAAGGCATATGGGGGCAATTGAGTGGTAGCCACAGTGCAGGGCCCAGGATGGTCCCCCAATGTGGCAGCTTGTAAGCAGGCTCTGTGTGATAGGTTGTCAGAGTAATGGCCCCCAGTGAATCATGCCTTCCAGTATAGACCCCTCCCACCTGAGTTGAGCCTTGTGATTGGCTTTGGTTAATGGGACATTAGCAAACACCATACAAGCAGAGGCTTGAAAAGCACCTGCACATTGGGGCTTGCCCTCTCTTACTGTGGTAACTTATTTGCTGCCATGTGAAAAGTCTGGGCTAGTCTGCTGGAACCACATGGGCTAGCTGCCAGCCAGCACTAACTGACGAACATGCAAATGAGGTTATCTGAGGCCATTCAGCCACAGTCAAACCTCCAGGCTAGAGATGCATAGCGACCCTAGGTAAAACTGACAGAAGAACTGCATCACCAAATACAGCCAAAATTGCTGAACCATGGAATCATAATCAGGAACAAGTTAGATGATTTCTGTTTTGAGCCACTAAGGTTGGGGGTGGTTTGTTATGCAGCAATAGATAATGGATGCACTTACTTCCCCCAAGCATCTCACAGGCACCTGAATCCCAAGCCCAGAATGAACATATCATTGTTCCTTTATCCCACAATCTGCCCCTCCCCTTGTGTCTCTCATCTCAGGAATGGGCTCCTTCATCTGCCAAATCTCACATATGAAGCCATCCTTGACTCCTCCCTTGTTTTTGCCAAGAACAGCTGATTTTATCTCCTAAATCACTCTTGAATCTGACTCTTCACTTCTCCTCTATTGTCCCTGCCCATTTGGCCTCATCACAGGTCATCCAGGCCAGTGGTCATCAGAGTAGAGATCACACCCCTCAGAAGATGCTCCAGACAATCCATAGGGGCTGCTGGAAGAAGAGATATTAGCACTCTAGTTCTATTCATTTTTACTAACAAAATTTAAAAATTAAAGTTTATACATAATAAAAGACAATACTCTTTATCAGTCTTGGTATGTGTTCATTCTTCTAATCCTTTCGACAGCTAACTAAGTACTATCATCAGGTGACAGAGGCTAAAACAGAGGCAGAGAGAGGTTGAGTGATTTGCCCAAGGTCTCACAGCTAAGAACAGGCAGAGGCAAGATGTGAATCAGTCTAGCTCCAGTAGTCCTCAAACTTCCATGAGGATTAGTCACTTAGAGCGCTTGGTAAAACACAGATTGCTGGGCCCCACCCTAGAGTTTCAGATCAGTAAGTATGGATGGGGGCCTGGGTATTTCTAACAAGTTCCCAGGGGATGCTGAGGTGGCTAGTCTGGGGACCGCATTGTGAGAACCACTAATCTAGGCTCTTCTACCCCTAAAGGCACTTGGTGAAGTTTGCAACTGTGCAAGCATTTAATGTTCAGATGAACCCAGGAGCCTCCTCTCACTTGCTCAGGATGTCAGACAGCTTAGTCTCCTAGCTTTGGAAGGTGTTCTAAGGGAATATTGGACCACTGAGCACGGGGGTGACATGTGTTTCTCGATATTCGTCATGTTGCAACTAATGACAGGGATTTGTTGTTTTTTTTTTTAATTTACCTCTGTATTATGGAAAATTTTAAGCATACACAAAAACAGAGTGAGTAGCATGATGAACCTCATGTACCCATTCCCAGCTTTGATGATTGTCACATGGGGTCAATCTTGTTTTTATTATCCTTGTTTCCTTTCTTCTTTTTTTTTTTTTTTTTTTTTTTTTTGGCATGACGCAGACCCTAGACATCATTCCACTTCAATATGCTTCTCTAACAATTTAACTATTTGTTAAATTGTTAAACCTGTTTCTAAATAGGTTAAAAACCACCCACTATGCTATTATCACACCTAACAAAACTAACAATAATTTCTCTATATTATATAATATTCATGTTTTATTCCAATTTCCAGATTGTCTTAAAAGTGTCTTTTTTAAGAATTGGCTGGTTTACATATGACCCAGCAATCCCATTACTGGGCATACACCCTGAGAAAACCATAATTCAAAAAGAGTCATGTACCACAATGTTCATTGCAGCTCTATTTACAATAGCCAGGACATGGAAGCAACCTAAGTGTCCATCGACAGATGAATGGATAAAGAATATGTGACACATATATGTAATGGAATATTACTCAGCCATAAAAAGAAACGAAATTGAGTTATTTGCAGTGAGGTGGATGGACCTAGAGTCTGTCATACAGAGTGAAGTAAGTCAGAAAGAGAAAAACAAATACTGTATGCTAACACATATATATGGAATCTAAAAAAAAAAAAATTGTTCTGAAGAACCTAGGGACAGGACAGGAATAAAGATGCAGACATAGAGAATGGACTTGAGGACACAGGGAGGGGGAAGGGTAAGCTGGGACAAAGTGAGAGAGTGGCATGGACATATATACACTACCAAATGTAAAATAGCTAGCTAGTGGGAAGCACCCACATAGCACAGGGAGATCAGCTCGGTGCTCTGTGACCACCTAGAGGGGTGGGATAGGGAGGGTGGGAGGGAGACGCAAGAGGGAGGAGATATGGGGATATATGTATATGTATAGCTGATTCACTTTGTTCTAAAGCAGAAAGCAACACATCATTGTAAAGCAATTATACTCCAATAAAGATGTTAAAAAAAAAAAAAGAACTGGCTGGTTTAAATAACTTCTCGTTTACAGGGACTGGATTAGATTAAGTGGATTGACAGATTGCTACCTAGTTTTAAGTCAACTAACCTTCGCAAAATGGACTAATGGCTCAAACAACTCCTGCCAAAAAACACAGATTGAAGGCAGGACAATAATGGCAGCCAAACAAACAGAAACAAAAGGGCAGAGTGCCACTTCCCCTCGTGCAGACTCTCCGTCAGCCACGTTCAGGGTTTAAAATAAAAAGTCAAGCTAATCGTATCTGACGAGAAGTCAAGCGAGATGATTTGACATTGTTAAGAAGACCCCGAGGAACGGATTGCCATCCACTATCATCTTTGTATTTATTTATCTTTTTGGCTGCATTGGGTCTCTGTTGCTGCACGCAGGATTTCACTAGTTGCAGCGAGTGGGGGCTACTCTTCATTGCGGTGCGTGGGTTTCTTACTGCAGTTGCTTCTCTTGTTGCAGAGCACCAGCTCTAGGCGTGCAGGCTTCAGTAGTTGTGGCACACAGGCTCAGTTGTGGAGCACAGGCTTAGTTGCTCCGCGGCATGTGGGATCTTCCCGGACCAGGGATCGAACCCGTGTCCCCTGCATTGGCAGGTGGATTCTTAACCTCTGCGCCACCAGGGAAGTCCCCATCCACTATCATTAACAGTAACAATGGACCTTGCCTTAAGAGTGACTGACACCATTATGAACAGTAATTTGAAAATATTTTATATTTACTTTTGATTTCTTTCAAATTTTCTAAGTTGTGTATGTGCATAATAACGTACAAAATGTATTCATGTAGCAGTACGTATAAATATGGTGCATGCTTTAATAATGGTGTGCATGATCAGAAAAATTTGAAGCCCCCTGGTCCATACTACACTACAGCCTCCACACTGGCCTTCTACCTCAAGTCATGCTCTCTTCCCCATCCCCATGCCAGCCCTGGAATGGCTTTCTCCATAACCCAAACCCAAACTGATCACACTCCTGCTTCCTATTAGATCAAAAGAATGAAGGGCAAACTTCTCACTCAACGCAATGGGTCCACCACACCCTGCTTCCCTATTTATGCTCCAACAGCACTGCACTGTTAAACCCCAGATCGGTGCAGTCCGATGAGTGTACACACAATGGTTCCTGCTGTGCTCTTGACCCTCCATTTTCACATGGTAACTCCTACTGAGCCTCCAAGTCCTGGCTGGGCAGTCACTTCCCTCCAGAGGCCTTTCCTGACATAACCATCTCCCTGCCTGGGTTGTGGGCCCTCCTCTGTGCTTCCATACCAAGTGAGCATCTGAGGACACTTATATCTATTATATGTTAGCAGCACAGCCTAGGGGTAAAGAAGAGGGACCCTGTACCCAAACGACAAAGTTTCAATGTTGGCTCCTACGCCTACTGATTATATGACAAGAGACATAACCTTACTGTAAAATGGGGTCGGGAGGTATCGTGGTTAAGGGCATGGAAACTCAAACCAGGCTGCCTAAGTTTATTTTTTTCCCTTAATTTAGTTTTATTTATTTAATCTATTTAATTTTTAAAAAAATTTTTTAACTTTTATACTGTAGTATAGTTGATTAACAATGTGTTAGTTTCAGGTATACAGCAAAGTGATTCAGTTATACATATACATGGATCTATTCTTTTTAAAATTCTTTTCCCATTTAGGTTATTACAGAATATTGAGCAGAGTTCCCTGTGCTATACAGTAGGTCCTTGTTGGTTACCTATTTAAAATATAAGGCTGACTAAGTTTAAATCTGCTGTGCTATTGCTAGCTGAACAACCTTGGGCAAATCACTCCATGTCTAAGTGCCTAGTTTCCTCACAAGAACAACGGAGATCATAATAGTAACTGTCTTGTAGAGTTATGGTAAAGCATTTAGAATAGTGCCTGGTACCTAGTAAGTAATCAATAAATATCATCCCTGATTAGCATGCATTGTAATACAGGGTTGAGGGAATGAATGAGTGAATGGATTGAATTACATTCTACCGGATTAAAAAGAATTAAAGTAAATTGAAATGAATTAAAATTGTGCCCAGGTCTCACTTGTCCAGCACTGAGAGCCCTCTCTGGGCTAGCCCATTAAGCAGTATAGGGACTTCCCTACCCAAGTCATCTCCTTGTCCTTCTTTCCACTGCTGAGGGCCCAGGGATGCCTTCCCTTTGCTTCCAGTTAACTAGTTAACATCAATTAGAAACAAGCAAGCACTCAAATAGGCTCAAGTTTCAGCTTTGCCCCAGGGACTTCACTCAAGGAGGCACTTCCATTATCATAAACAGCATATTGACCCACAGATATACTTGAAAACTCATCTCAACTTTTAAAAAAAGCAAAAGCCACACCACTGTGGATGTCTGTCTTGTTTAGAGTTGTTCTCATCACAGTCTATGAATATTTTTAGCTGCATAAAAAATAACAACCATCCTACATTCCCCTTCAGCCAGAGCTTATGGCTCTGGATTTGCAGGCAGAAAGCAGACTTCCCAGACCCTAAGTGAGAGGAAAGCTTCCAAAAGGAGGGTGGCACAGAAATGAGAAAAAGAGACAAAAAAAGGAAATGAAATCCCCCAAACCCAACAACAACATGAAATTCATTGCTTTTAAGGAGAGAGAAGCGGGGGTGGGGGAGCAGAGAAGCAGAGAATTGTGAAGACCATTTGGCAAAGGGAATTCTAGGAACACAGAAAAGGAGGGCCCTCCCTCTGCCCTGACAAATCAAGGGAGGCTTCATGGAAAAGGTGATGGTGACACCGGTCCTAAAGAAGAGACTGTATGGTTGGCTGGGTCTTTGTGCAACGAATGGAAGAGGATGAGGGAACCCCTTTCCTTGGAGACCTTGCAGAAAGGAGCCCCTAGGCCCTTGGAGGACCACAGACCTCCTCTTCCCCTGCCCCTGCTATTTGCCTCTGTGACCACCTCCCCTCTGGACACTCACCTCGATAGGTCCTCATGAGCTTCTCCTGCTCCTTTACAGAAGTTTCATAGGAAGTGAAAAAGAAGAAAATGAGAATGAGAATCACCTCCAGCATAAAGGCCCACAGGGTCAGCGGGCCCCGCACAGACTTTTGGTACTTAGAGCCCATCCTGTGTCCGTCTCTGTGTGTCAGTTCCACCAGCACCAGGCATTACACCTCGGCTCCACACCCACTCGGGGGAGGGATAGGGGAGACACCCGCCAAAGGCCTTATCTCAGGCTTCAAGGCTGGCCCTGCTGGCCTGTCTATGGAGTTAACACAGGAGCAGAGGGGCAGTGACAGGGAGGAAGAAAAAAATGCATTTTTTTCCACATTAACTGATTCATTCAATCATTCATTGATTTATTCATTCAACAAGTAGTTGCTACATTCCTACTACAGGCACTGTGCTCAGTTGAAAAGAGGGCATTCATTCACTCGATCCCCAAACAGGAGAATCCTTCTCTACACCTTACTTCGTTTACCTTCACTATGTCTTGCAAGAATGGCGAAGAATAGATCAACTCAACACCTCTATTTTACAAATGGAGAAACTAAAGCTCAGATGGGGTTTTGGACTGGCAAAATTTCTCTTTCAAACTTTACCACATGTCAGAGAGGGCACCAAGTGGGCTCTTAAAAAGGATATATTGAATGAATGAATGAATGAATGAATGAATGAAAGAAAAGAGCAATGCTAAGCCCTGGGGAGGACACAGGACCCACAGAGAACTAAGTCCTCAGAGCTACACAGTTGAAATTATTTTTATTTGAAACTGTATTTAAATTGACCTGTTTCTAAACCTCTTAAGGACAGGTGGGAGAAAAGAAAAGAGGCTTGGGTCCAGCTCTAGTAAAACCCTGATGAGGCTAAAATTGTCCCCCATTCTGGTCACTTGCTCACAGAGCACCCCAGGACTCTGCCTGGGGCATGAACACTGCAATGCATTTGACGATGGCCACCGGCCTTAGCACGCCCAACCCACAATGGAGGACAGTCCCCTGGAATAGGATTTAGGGCACCTGAGATCTAGTTCTGACCCTGCAGCTAACTTTTCCTGTGGTCACATCCATTTGCTCAGCAGAAGACCTAATACATAGTAAGCATGGAGAAAGGGAGGGCAGGAGGAATCAAAGTTTTTTACCTTCTGCACTGGCCAGCCACTGGCCACTGAGTATAGACTGAATTTATGGGAGCCCAGAGACTAAAACTTGGCTAGGAGTAGCAGGGAGGCAGATTTTGACCCAACACGAGTGGATACTTTATTGACCATTCATGGGGTAGTGAGCACCCTGTCACTAGGGAAATGAAAGCAGAAACTGATGGTTGCTTGTCAGAGATGTCTGGCATGCGATTCATATCTGGATCAAGGGAGATTCTAATCACCTGGTAGAATCTTGTCTTTTTGTTTTTAGATGAAGAAACTGAGACCTAGAAGGTCACACCCAAGGTCATACAGTCATTGGCATCAGTCACTTCTTGCTCAGCACAGCTTTATTTACAGAAGGGAAAAAATTGAGAATAACCTAAATGTCCAATAGTAGAAGACTGGTTAAGTAAACTACAGGACACACAATCTGCCACCCATGTGATGGTTCTGAACATGGGGGAAAATCCAGAGGAAAATGCTTTTAAGGTTTCTCAAAAATGGCACAGAGGATATATTATTTGGTGAAAAAGGAAATTACAGAACAGTGTGTAAGTATGATCCCACTTTTGTAAAATAATAATGACACAGTATGTTAAGACATGGTAGGAAAAAAATGGCTGCAAACCACTACCTGGTTACTTTTGCTTTAGGTATTTTCGGGAGCTAAAATTTACTAAGCATGCTAGGCACTGTCCTAGGCACTTTACATGTATGAACTCAGTTAACTAGCCTGTGAGATGGGACTATTAGCCTTTACTACAACAGAGGAAGCTGAGGCACAGAAAGGTTAGGTGACTAGCCCAAGTTTATGGGGCTAGTAAGTAATAGAGCTGGGATTTCAACCCGGGCAGTCTGACTTGTGCAACTGGGTGTTTAACCACTTAACTTTAGCCCAGATAACTTCTAAGTCTTCTTCCACTTCTAAAAGTCTAGGAATGTAGGATTCTAAGGCTTCTGCTTCTCAACAGTAAATAAGGGAGTAGGTGCCCTGGTCTCTAGAGATTAGCCCTCATGGTCAGCCCTGGTTCTGATTTCTGGTCCTTTTCTGGCCATCAGCACTTCTTATGAGCTGGGTTTCCTTAAAGAGGGACTCCCCTGTGAGGGGGATAAGTGAATGTGAACCCTGTTGGCATGGGTCCTGTACCAGCAGGTTGTAAGCCAGGCAGCCCAGGGAAACCAAATATCAGGCAGATGAACACCAAAAATTTCAGTCGCTGCCAGCTCCTGTGCCTGGAGCCCCTGATGGTTGCGTTTACCAGCTAGCAAATTCAGTGATGACGGCAGCTGGTTCTCACAGGGACATCCTAACCCACTGTGTGTCCTGATCCTGCCTCAGTGAGGGACTGACCGCTTGACAAGAGGGCCAAGCTCCTCAGTGAACAGAAAGGCTTTTTTTATGAAAGGGAGGGGACCCCCCCGGTGGCCTCTCCCAGAAGACTGGTCAAAAGGGGAGTTTTCTGTCTTCCTCTCTAACTCTTGCAAAAGACCACTGTTTTCTGATGACAGTCCCAGCTAGTCTGACTACAAATCTTCAAGGCAGGGCCCCTAGTACAAAAATAGCATAGGCGATCTAGGCCAGAAATGTCATAAAGCAAATCAAATGTTAATTGTTGACTCTAGGTGGGAGGTGAATGGCTTTTCACTGAACATTTCTTTCAACTTTTTTGGTATATGTTTGAAATTTTTCATAAAAAAATGTTGGGGGGAAAAGGTTCTGTGTGCACCTGCCACTCCCTATGCCAAAAGCACCCCTCCACCCAGGTATCTGCATGCTTCTGCCCTCACTGACCCAGATCCAAGCAACAGGAGACCAGGGACTTTTGATTGTTGTATCCTCAGCACCTGATGCTGAGTCCATAGTAGGTGCCCAATAAATATCTGTTGACTGAATAACAGCTGCCATTTCTGGAATGCCAAGCACTAGACCCAGCATTTTGCATACATTATTTCATCTACTCTTCCCCTCAAGCCTGTGAGTACAGGCATCACCACTCCCATTTTACAGATGAGAAAACTACGGCTCAGAGAGGTGATGTGAGCACCCAAAGTCACAAAGCTAATAAACAGCAGAGTTGGAACCCAACCCACATCCATCTGACGCCATGGCTTGTGCTGTTAACTTCTTTGCAATTCTGCCTTCCATTAACTAAACAACTCACAGTCTCAATTTCCTTATGAGTCAAATAAGATGAGCTGCTTTGCTTTCCTCACAGAGTTATTATAAATGTGAGACTATGTAAGCATGCTTGGCAACCTGTGTTTCGGAAATGAAAGTGAGCAAGTGGTGCCATGACTGTGGCCTCCTGTTCTGAGTGACCAGGCTTCCTCTGGGTGTGATGAATCAAGTCAGAGAGACTGCAGCTTTCACGTGTAATCATGAGTTTTCTGTAAAAAACAAGACTCTATGAGAATACTCACCAGGCCCTCCTCACCTGAGTCAAGTATTGTAAAACTCAGTCATGAGCAGTGACCAAGGAGGTAGGTAGGCCCTCCATCTCCTCTCTGGAAGCTTGTCCACACCAAGGGTTTGATCCCGCTCTGGGCATGCCTGGTTAAAGTGTGGCTAAGTCAATAATTTATTCATTTAACAAACATGAGCTTTGGAGTCAGGAAACATGGGTTCAAATCCTAGCTCTGCAAATTATTAGCTGTGTGACCTTCGGTAAGAGTACCAATATCTCTGAGTCTGTTTCTTCACCTGTAAAGTGAAGAAAATCAGGGTCGATCTCACAGGGTGGTTGTGAAGATTAAATGAGGTAATGCACATGAAGTGTCACATGTATAGAAAACACTCCATAAATGTTAGCATTATTATTATGGCACAAGCTTGGCATGTTTACCATAGGACTTCAAAAATGCACAGGTGTATAAAGCTTACATAAAGCACCCATGATTTCATCATCTCCCCAAACCAGCCCTACTTCTTTGTGTATATATCCTTTCAGATTTTTTTTCTATTCATGTGAATTTATGCCTTTTTTCTTCCCCTACAAAAAAGGGATTATATAGCAAATGTTTAGTAACTTGCTTTTTTCATGAACAGAATATCATAAGCGGTTTCCAAGCCAGGAAAAATCTTTCTATAACACTATCATGGTGGATAAGAGCCCAGGCTCTGACACCAGACTGCCTGGGTTTGAATCCTAGCTCTATCACTCACTGTGCGACCTTAGGCAAATGACTGAACTTATCTGTGCCACAGTTTTCTTTTCTTTTTTTTTTTAAATAAATTTATTTATTTTTGGCTGTGTTGGGTCTTTGTTGCTGTGGGCGGGCTTTCTCTAGTTGTGGCGAGTGGGGGCCGCCACTCCTCGTTGCGGTGTGTGGGCTTCTCATTGTCGTGGCTTCTCTTGTTGTGGAGCACGGGCTCTAGGCACACAGGCTTCAGTAGCTGTGGCACGTGGGCTCAGTAGTTGTGGCTTGTGGGCTCTAGAGCTCAGGCTCAGTAGTTGTGTGTGTCACAGTTTTCTCATCTGTAATATGGCACCAGTAGTAATCTCTTTGTCATAGGATGTTGTGAGGATTAGATCAAAATGCATATGATACTTAGAGGAGTGCCTGCACATAGTAAGCGCTATGTGTCATCATTCTCCACGGCACACTGATTTCCACAGTAAGGATGTGTGATCATATGTTTGACCAGCTCCCTTTGTGGGATAGCTGGGCTATTTCTAAACTGTTTCGGTTCTAAACATACTGTGAACATCATTCATTATCAGGGTTCTCTGGGGGATACAGATACACGTATAGGAGGTGGCCATCCAATGTCTGGATTTCTCTGTGGCTCACGTGGGACAGGAACAAAGCTCAAGGGAGCTGGGCCAGCCGTGCCTGGCGGGTTTGAGGGGATCGAAGCTGCTGAAAGAGGTGGGTAGGCAATTTCCTCATATGTGAAATAGGGTGTGATGATCTCTCTTCAGGCTATTCTGAGCTATTTTGAGCTCAGTTGAAGCTCACATGCCAATCCCAACCCCTTGGCCATCAGAAAGTCCCAGGAGAAGAGGGGGAACAGCCCTGAATTCCTGTCTGGCCCTTGGTCTTTTGAATGAGAGCAAATGATTTCCTCTTCCCTGTCTTACTCATCTGTAAAATGGCCACTGCTGATCTCCCCTGCTTCCTGATTGGTGGTGGCAGTGTGGGGAACTGGGGAGCTCTGTGTCAGGCCTCATCTCAGCCCAGTTCTGTGCCCTTAGGATCCCAAAGGGTCCTTTCAGGTTGCAGAGGTGAAAGGCTGGAACTTGGCTAGAGCCAGAGGGGCTTGGGCTATGGTCGGTCAGGAAAATACAGGGTCCAGCTGGGACTGGAGGTGTGAGAGGAAGGGAATGGAGAAGGGCAGACTTACTGTGGCCTGTCCTAGGGCTGTTGACAAGTAGGCCTTTCCCATCATCCCACTCCAGCCAATCATTAGATCAACAATCCTTACCAGCAAGAGCCATGTACAGGGACCAGAGCATCAAGGCTTCATACTGCTCAGCTTGTGACTCAAGCCAAATTCCTTTACCATACCAACTGCATGACCTTGTTTTCTCTGAGCTTCGGTTTTCTCATCTGTAAAATGGAGCTAACATGTTCTGCTTCTAAACATAGGGCTTGAAGTGTCTCCAGAGTTGATCTTGGCACAGGGTGGGCGGGTGACTCAACTCTGGACACCAGGTAGTTGACATTTGAATTGGGACTGGAACCCAGACCTCCAGATTGCATCATCTTGGGCCAACCCTGGGATTCTCTCTGCCCTTCCTCTGCTCTCAGATAGTCTGTTGCCCAATAGTAACTCCCAGCCACATACTCCAGTAACACCCAGCCACTCCACACTTCTCCACATGGAATGCCCTTGTCAGGAACCTATTTGATGGCAGGCTAGACAGTGAGCTCCAGAAAGCTGGCATGTGTCCCCAGTGCCTCTCTCATCTTTTCTCTGGATTATTCACCTACCCATTCCGCAGTGTGCCGTGGCACTGTCCTAGACGACAGGGACGCAGTGAGGAGTGGAAAAGACCACAGATACGGCCCCTAACCTCACAGAGTTGACTGTCTTAGTCCCTGGCCCAGGTAATCTGGAACCTTGCAGTCATGGAGAGGAGGGCTATTCAGGTTGACAAACCCCATGGAGTCTGGAGCCATGACCTCACCATGTACCTATGCCTTTCAGCCTCCAGTCATATTGATTTAGGTTCTGCCTGTATCCTTCTCCATGAACCAACCTGCCCTGGCAACTGAAGTCTTTTTCTGTGGTTCCAAGCAGAGCATTTCACAATGATGGACAGCCTTGGTGAAACTTTGAGCTCACAGAGTATGTTATCCTTGGCTGCCCGGTGACACTTTATCAACGTGCTGGAGTAGAGGTGAAGGAAGAAAAACAAGTATACTGTTAACAGAAATGACTTGCTGTTACCTACTGCATGCCTGGCCCTGAGAGTTCATCATCTGGTAAGCCTTCAAACAAACCTGCGTGAAAACAGAGGCTCTGAGACATTCAGTAACTTGCCCAAGCTAGTAAGTGGCAAGCTGGAATTTCAATCCTGGTCTGAAAAAGCAGGTATTCTTGCCATTTTTCTAAACTGCATCTCTACAGGGTATGAATCCAATCCCCAAGAAGCTTTTCATCTAGGTGGATGGACAAGCCTCACCCAAGAAACCACAAGTTAGGAACAATACTGACAGAGATGCTCTCTGTAGGAGCAAAGGCAGGAATGAGGGAAGATAAGGTTGTACTAGTGGGTTTGAGGACAGTGAGTAGATAAGGCTTGCTTGCCTGAGGAGGCCTGGAAAATAGGGATGGGTCCCCATTGTGACCATCTTTGGATGCCATAATAAAGAGAATGGGTTTTCTCTTTCAGGCACTGGGTGATCCTTGAAGATTTGCGACAGTATAAAGTAAAAGAGCAGCAGTTGAGGATGATGCATTTGGTGTAAATTACAAGTTCCTTCTTGGGGCGGGTTTTTATTTCAGGGGGTGATCACAGGGCAGGGAGAGGTCCACGCATCCCAGGACAAAACAAGACGGCATCTGCTTCCTGTAAGTTTTTAAAATGTGCTGTAAGACCATCTAACTGTCCCACTGTTGGTGAGTGGTTAAGTTGGTACAACCACTTGACAGGAGATTTTGCATTCATCAGAAATATTTAGGAAGGGAGCATTAATTATAGCATGTAAAAATGCTTATGTTAGCCAAAGAACAGAATACAAAATTGAATATTTAATATGATCACTATTCTGCTTAATAATAAAAACAACAGTAATAGTAATAATATATCATCCATGGGGGAAAACTGGAAAGAAAGGGGAATATATAGAATGCTAACAGTAGTTGTGTTAAGGTGATGAGACCCATGGGTGTTCCCCCCAACCCAGCAACTGTGCTACATTTCCCCAGTTTTCTTTAATGACTTGCATTCCTCTTTTCGACATACATTCATCTTTTTCTTTCTCTTAAAAAATTTTTTTGTTGTCTTTTCTAATTGTTATTTTGCCATACCTACGTTGCAGGGGTAAATGAACAAATAGATGCAGCGCACCTAGCACGGTTCTTGGCACAAAATCGGGGCTCTAGGAATGTTAGGTGAGAACGGTCGCTGGCCCGGCATCCCCGCATCTCCAGACCTCTGCCCGGCGGCAGAGACGCTCCCGAAGCCGACGCTCGCCGGGTCCAGCAGGCGCGGTGCCCGCAAAACCCGCCGCCCAGCCCGCCCTGCGTACGTGGAGCCCGGGCCGCACCGCCCCACACACCCCCTGCAACCTCGCGCGACGTCGCGCTCACCCACGGCCCCGCCCCCTGTGACACCACCTCCAGGAGGCAGGACTGCAGCGGCCCCGCCCGCGCCTCCTCCGATAGG
>NW_006786690.1:2208286-2241208 GCF_000442215.2 Lipotes vexillifer | reverse complement strand
GTTTGCTTTGTCATTCGTACCCCCGTCGCTGGCAGGCGCGGCCGGCTTGGCCGGGCACTCCAAGCTCCGCAGAAAAGGCCCCCGGCGCTGTCCCCGGCGCCTCCCGGATGAGAAGAGTGCTGTGAGCCCCTTACATAATGATGCAACTGACTGGAGCACAGTTCAGCCCAGATACGCACATGCCGCAAACCCAGGCCTCGCGATTTCATAGGGTGCTAGTGATAGCCTACAATGAAAACAGCACCGTATGCTCCAATGTGGATTATAATACAATGAAATGCAATCTAATAATAATGAAATGTACCTTCGCAACAGGGCATAATATAGGATGTTATATTTATAGGGCCTATTTATAAGCCTCTATTTAAGTCTTTTCTGATAGGCTCGGACTCGGGCCCAGACACCGTAATGATTGGGGCACTCTTCTGTCCTTCAAAGAGGCGGGTTCTAGAGTCCGTTTTGCCACAGCGGGCCCTGGGATTGGCCGGCAGCGGCGGAGCGGCGCCTTCGATTGGCCCCGAAGGCCGTCCGTCGGAGCGGAGGAGGCGGGGCAGGCGGCTGGCTGGTGCTGGGGCGGGCGGGCCCCGGAATTGTCATTTCTTTGTTTCCGAAGGCGGAGGAAGCGCTGAGCCCACACCTCCTCGTCCCACCCCCTCCCCCCGGGTGCTGGCTCCATGTCTGTGTGACCGGCCCCAGGGGTAGAGTCCAGGCCCGACGCGGGGCGGGCCGGCGGCGGCGGCTGAGGTGAGAGGCTGCGGCGGCGCGGGCACCCGGCCCCCCAGCGGGAGGATGAAGCGGCGGAACGCCGAGTGCAGTAAGCTCCGCCGCCCCCTAAAGCGGAACCGGATCACCGAGGGCATCTACGGCAGGTGAGCGGTGGCGCCCCCGCCTCCGCCGGCGCGGGCCCTGCGGCCCCCGGCCGTCTCTGGAGGGGCAGAGCCCCGTTATGTAACCCCGACTAGGCCTCACGCCCTTGCCGGGGGCTCCCCGGAGGAGCGCTGCCCATGGGGCCCCGGGCGGCCCGCCGGGGTCCGCCCCGAGGGCGCGGGGCGTGGCGAGGGCCGCCGGCCGGGCTGGGAGGGCGCGGCGGGCGCGGGCCGCCGTTGGGACTGTCCCCAACGGCGGTGACCCCCTCCCCATCCGCGCCGCCGGGCCCTCGGGGCTGCTCTAGGGGCTGACGGGCCTCCGCTGGTCCCCCAGCCCGCTCCGGCCCGAGAGTCGCCGGCCTGAGTCGGGAGGCGCGTGGACCATATGCATTGGTGCGGGGGAAGGCTGACAAAGTTGGGAGCAGACAGTGGCCCCGCGGTCCCTCTGCGGACTGGGCAGGTGGCCACGTTGCCCCCTTTCGCCTTTTACTTCTTTTATGGGATCTCAAACTTGGCACCGAGGGCTGAAGCCGATACCCCCAAATCATGGCCTGTGGCCCCGCTCCAGACTCAGAAGGAGTGATGATCATTTTCTCAGCAGCATTATTTTGACAATTCCAAGCAGATAGTTTTCTTCGACCCCTTTAAAAAGGATTTTCTCCAAACTCGCGTGGTTTGTTGTTGTTGCTTTTAGTTTGTTTTAATTCTCCAAAAACAAAGCAGTGTCCCTTTAAATAGAAATTGAATTCAGGACTGAGGGGTAGAAGGACAACAGGTTCATGGGGCAACTTAGTGAGAATCCCAGCTTCCCTAAGCAAAATTTGTGTAGTTCTCACAAATTCTCACAAAAATTTGTGTGGTTCTCACAGTGTTAATTCTGAATGGTACCTGCCTTGATAAAGAAATGATTTCAGAGGAGCAGTAATTAGTTTACAAAGGAGAATTCTCAGGATGTGCATATAAGCTTAATTGGTGTTTTACAGTTTAGCTCTTGTAGCTGTGGTACTTAGAGAAATATGTGAGGTAGCTGATAACACCCAAGTTGCCTTAGCATAGCTGTACACCTTGCACATGCTACTGTTTACACATTTAGAATGATTCCTTTCCACAAGCAGCTGACTGATGTAAACATTGGGTGTTTTTTTTAATTTCAAGGTTAAAAGGGTTAAGAAGTCAGTTGAAATAAAAAGTTTTTAGATATATCCTTATGTAATGAGCCGCAGATCATAGGAAGAGTTCATTCATTAAACAAATACATGCACTATGTGCCAGGCCCTGTTCTAGCTAGTAAGGGTGCAGCAGTGAGTAAAACAGGCCAAAATCCATGCTGAATCAGTCAAACCTGACCATTTAAACTAAAACTGTAAAAGCAAAAACCATTTTTCCTACGGATTTAATGGGTGGGGGAAAGTTCTCTTCAAGTTACACACACTATAATTCTTGAATAAAGGAAGGGTTTTCCCCCTGCCTATTGAAAAAGATTTGAACAATTTAATATTAATAGTGACACAAGAATAGAAAAAGCGTATTAAACAGAGTTGGTAAAGCAAGGTCAACCGTGCCATTTGAATGGCTGCTATTTACAGTAACGTATGATGATGTACTTCTGTTTATAGTGAGAAGATTGGGAATCCCATATTGTTTACATGTTTTCTGTCGTATTTCAACTTCTCTGGTATTTGAACAAATATGCCCAGTTTAGTGCCTGCCCCATAGTAACCACTCAATCAGTGTGCATCAATGTGAAGAAGTGAATTTATTGTGTAATGAAGGTCTATTATTTTACTGATGAACTTTTGGCATTTGAATTTTCTTACCCTAAAGGTTAATAGTAAATGCCCTATGCAAGTTATTCAGAGTTTCATCTGTAAAAGTTTAAAAAACCAACTGTATTTCAGCTCTCAAATATCCTTACTCTTCTCTATTTGGCATTCTTTAGGTTAAACGTTAATAAAAAACTTACATATATTTCTACTTTCTTTTCTCTTGGAGCATCATATATCAAATGAGTGTTTCAATTCACTTATCTGTTTCTTAGTTTATATTATGGAGTATTATATTATGGAGTATTATTGTCTGAAGAACAAGACCATAGTGTTGGGGTTGTTGTTTTTTGTTTTTACAATTTTGTTTTTAAAAAGATTTAGAAAATTTCCAGTTATTTCTAAAGCAGACAGAATGAGTGGGCTAGTTACAAATTAGGTGTTTGAGGATTTGTGAGTATCAAATTTCTGTTAATCATCACATTTAAGTCTACACTAAATTGTTTTTCACACCATTGCCCATTTTGTTTCTCAGTGTCTGGCCAATTTTTATCTCATTAGAGAGCTTTGTTTTTTTCTCAGGCTCCGTTGACAATTTTGATAACCACTATCTACTGTTTCACAGCATAACTTTTCATGGACTTATTATTTTCATGTTCTCAGTCTGCACAGCTCTCTGAGCTTGGCGTAGCAAGGAGGCAGCTGTGGTGAAGAGAGCACTGGACTGGGAGTGTCAGGAGACCTAGGTTCAGACGCAGTGTCCCAGCTCTGCTGTGTGGGATTGGCAGGGCATCCACCGCTTTGAGCCCCAGTTCTCTCACCTGTCAAGTGAGTTTTTTTTTTTTCCCCCGGTACGCGGGCCTCTTACTGTTGTGGCCTCCCCCGTTGCGGAGCGCAGGCTCCGGACGCGCAGGCTCAGCGGCCATGGCTCACGGGCCCAGCCGCTCCGCGGCATGTGGGATCTTACCGGACCTTGGCACAAACCCGCGTCCCCTGCATTGGCAGGCGGACTCTCAACCACTGCGCCACCAGGGAAGCCCTCGAGTGAGTTTTGAGGACTGAGAGGAAATAATGTACAGTTTGTGAAACTCTGTAAGTTCTAGCATGCTTAATACAAACATTATTTAGCATGTAGTTGTTATCGCAGTTTACCATATTTGTTTTATTTTTAAGGAGTCAGGAAAGACCATAAGGTTTGGTACAACTATCAAACAAAAGTTGAGTAGTCAAAACAAGGGGTCAGTTTCTGCTTGGTCTTGCTGAAAAAAAATCCTGTTGCTGAGATGCTTTTAATCATGGGCTCCAATCCAGCAACTGTGACTGAGGTGATTGTCAAATTATATCATTATTGTCATTATAATGGCTGTGGTAGAATTCTGTTTCAGGGGTAAGGTAGATGGAAAATGGATTTTAACATTATGTTAATATTACCTACATTTATATATATGTCCATCATTTGAAAACTGAAATGTATAGAAATATGTTATTCCTGTCAAGTTAGTAATCAAAAATAAGAGAAAGGAAATAAGAATGGTGATTATTTTCTTTTATATTATTATGACCTAAAATCAATGTCATTTTCAAAAAATCTGAGCCAGTATAGAGCCTGACAGAGAATAGGAATTCAGTCCTCGGTAAATGTTGAGCAAGTGAATTAGTAAATAAATGAATATAAAGCAATCCATTCTATTCATTTAAGAACCTGCGTTGTTTTGGTAATTATGGAGGATACAGGATAAGACATGGTTCCTTGTCTTCCAGGAGTTTACAGTCTAGGAGGCCATAATAATGCCCTCTTAAATTTGTACAGTGGTTTTGAGGTTCTAAAGAACTTTGAGTTCTGTTCAAGTAAGAATATTTTAGTTGAATTACATTTTCGCTTGCTGTTTTAGTGGTTCACCTGATGCATTAACAGTTTTGCCCTGTACTATTTTATGATGAAGTACACAGTTGCCACTATGTGAGGGAATACGTATTTTCTAACTCAAATGAAATAGATGTGAAAGTACTTTGGAAATTATGAAAAAAAAGTTATTAATAAGAGAAAGTAAAATGAATAACTCTACATGACTATAACATTTAAGAGGTCCTCGGGTTTTAGGGCAGTGACTCTCTCCCTGTGTCTGCCTTCACACACGCACCAGACGCTCCCCAAAGTAATATCTAATTACTCCATGCAGTGATTCTCCAGGTGAAGTGGGGTTGGAGTGCTATGTAGATTTTAAAAGGCTTAAGGGAATTCCGGGTGGTTCATTCCCCTTTCATCTTGCCAGGCTCCCTACTCCCCCCTGAGAATTAATGATTTTATAATAGGAAGATGAGGAGATAAGGTGTGGTGAGTAGAAGACAGAGGCAGAAACATTTATGTTTAAAGTCTCTGCAGTTAAAATTGTTCCTTACCCAAGTAAGTAATATAAGAATTTTAAGTAAGGCAGGTGTTTTAAGCTTCAGGAAATTATTTTATAGCTTTGTTACTGGTGGTTGAAGGAAGCACTCCTTCACTGGTGGATTTCTGGATGCTTCCTGTCATGGTGTGCTGGGTTCTCCTTGTAGTATGTTGCCTGAAGCTTAAGCAGTGTAGTACTGTACCTGACTTTTACATTTTAGGACTCGAGACTTTCCTGGTATATACAGTACCTTTTCCCATCCTTACTTCAGAGAAGAGTTTTCTGGCCTTTGACTTTCTAAATGGTCAAAGTTTACATACTTCTCAGCTTCCTAATTTCCTTTTTCAGACCCTTGTCTAAATAATCTGATCTCCAGAGATTTCACTTCTCTGCTTTTCCTGCCCACCTTAATGATGTTTCCTAAGCCTAGTTTTAGACTCCTTTGGGCTGTGCTTACTAAAGCCACTGGAGGCTGGCATGACCCTTGGCTGCCTTGAGTGTACATGTGTTCTGCAACTGAAACCCCAGATACCAGTGTTGCAACCTCACAGCCTAAAAGCATTTTGGTAATCTTGGTAGGCCTTAACTTCAACTATGCTGGACTTGACATAAAAGTGATAAATGCAGTATTGTTTTAGAGGGGTATCGGGTAGGGGGGTAAGTACAATAGAGAAATTAGAAACTGAAATGTTTTTACTCACCTCTAATGAGGTGTTGAGCTAAACCCTTGTATTTGCAGTTTGTGTGAAATACATTGAAACAAATCTGCCACACTGGAATTTTGTACTTAATTTTTGCTAGTAGTATATGACCTTAAAAAAAAAAGTACTTTCCTCCAGTTTTCATTTATGATTCTTCTTGTCTGAGCATTCTTGGCAGTTTCATTTCATTAGATGTTTTGAAAATCCCTTTAAGTTGCTTCTATGTGTTGAGGCAGGGAAAGGAGGGAATGTGATCTATTCCAGATTATTGGCTTGAAAGCTTCCTGTTTTGTTAATGATACTCTTCCTTTTTCTTCACATTGATACCTCGTGGCTTTTCTTGAACCTCACTAGATTTGGAGACTGATTTTAATGGTAGACTTAATAGCTTATTATTTTCACTTTCTTGTTATATACCTGTATATTGTAGACCCAATCCATGTTCTATAAGTACTTTTATTTCCAGAGTCTTTTTCTTTGGCCATTTCTCCCAGATTTCCTCCATATTAACCCTTTGGGGTTTTATGTGTATGTATGTGTGTTTTGTTTTGTCATTTTCTAGGCTACCATCTAGGTGATATACTTAGGGGGCTATAACGAGATATAACATGTATCTTGTGGAGTCTGGAGGGTCAGATAGACATTTTATAAACTTAGTTGAGATCAAAGTGAAATACTATAATTGGATTACTTTTCTTCATGAAATTTAGTGTGCTCTTCAAATATAGTTTTTACTTTATTCTCTAGGCTTCTCAGATTTGGGTGTAATTATTTTACTTGGATAGTTTTCAAGAAATAGGTCCAGAAGAAAAATAAGTTCTCTGCTCAACAAGCTGCATAAGTAGAATGGTACTTACCAACAGTAGAAACACATACCCTCTGCTGGACTTTTTTTTTTCCCATCGTGGATTTCTTCAGATACCTGAGGAGTGACTGCTTCCTCAAGGTCTCTCACCTTCAGGCAAATGCATTCTGGTAATGGAAACTTTAAAAAATGTAATCAGCTGTTAAAGTATATTCTTTGAGGCTTTTTATCTTTACTTTGGCATTTAATTTAACTGACATCAAATTGGCCTCAGCTCATCAACCTTCTAAGATGCCTGTCACCCCCAGACTTTGAAGCCCCTCCATAGCACTGGCTTTCATTCCTTTGTATTTTTTCGTCTGCTGCCCTTAAGGATGATATGCTCACATTGACTCACGGGGTTATAACATCAGAAGTAATTTATCCCTCACCCCATCTCCTCTGTTGCCATTTCTGTTTTAGAGGTTTTGCATTTAGTGGATTGAAATGGTGCATCTAGTCCACTTCAGGTGTATCCATAGAGATCACTGACTTATTAAGGCTGTTTGGGATCTGTTTCCTACCCAGCACAGGAGAGGTGACTAGAAATAATCTCGTTCTGTTTTTAAATTATATTATTACTTTGCTCATCTTCAAAACACTTTTAAAAACCAAATAAGCTGCTCAGTACTAAAGTCAGTACTTTGCCATCTTGTAGTGAGGTCATGAGCTCTGGAGAAAATGGGGGCCATGTTCATGGTCAAACAAAAACTCCTGTCTCAGATGAGAGAGATACTAAGGCTGGAGTCTTCTGTCTCAGATGTAATAAGTATTATTTTCTTGTCTTTTTCTAGACTTGACAAACTATACCTCATGGTTCATTGTGTTTCTGGCTTTTTAAAAAATGAGTTGTCTTTTTATTTTTAAATTACATGTTTCTCTTTTACAATGACCATTCTATGAGTGTGAATATTGTTGGAAAGCAGTCTTGAATTGTCCCATCTTTTGTGCCATAGCTATTTCTGTAAAGAGCATTTGACTTTAACATCTTTTTCTGCAGAGCTTCATAGTGTGTTTACAGGTTCATAGTTTATGAATTAAGGTACTTAGTGTTTATTCTTTCATAAAGCACATCTGCTCATTTTTTTTTAAACTTGCTTTTCTTGGAGAATTAAAGAATTATGTAACTTGGGGGCTTCCCTGGTGGCGCAGTGGTTAAGAATCCGCCTGCCAATGCAGGGGACATGGGTTTGATCCCTGGTCCGGGAAGATCCCACATGCTGCGGAGCAACTAAGCCCGAGCACCACAACTACTGAGCCTGTGCTCTAGAGCCCCCGTGCCCCAACTACTGAAGCCCACGTGCCTAGAGCACGTGCTCCACAGCAAGAGAAGCCACTGCAATGAGAAGCACACGCACCGCAATGAAGAGTAGCCCCCGCTTGCCGCAACTAGAGAAAGCCCGCGCGCAGCAACAAGGACCCAACGGAGCCAAAAATAAATAAATAAATAAATAAATTTATTTTAAAAAAAGAATTATGTAACTTGAATATGTATACACAAAGGGATATAAAGAAGGGAAATAATATTTATCAAACATTTAGTAAGAGATGAGAAAGTCTAGTGTGATGGATAAGCATATGGGCTTTAACATCATCTGAACTTGTGTTCGATTAATGTCCCCGACACTAGTTATTTGATCTTGAACAAGTCTTCTACCTGCTTTAACCCTCAGTTTTCTCATCTGTAAAATGAAGATAGTAAATAATATCACCTACTTTATAGGATTGTCATAAGGATAATTGAGATAAGTCACGTAAAATACTTAACATAGTGCCTGACACAGACAGGGCTGCCCAAAAAGTTGTTTGCTGTTACTACTACAATTTTATCTTCATTCTGTTATTTAGTTCCAGTAAGGATATTAGCTTCAGTTTGACAGGTGAGGAAACTGAGATTACGGGAGGTTTCACCACTTGATAGAGACCTTACCCCGAAGTCTGTCCTCTTTTTGTTTTACTGTTTGTGCTATGTCACCCTTCCTGGATATGGTGTCTATGTGTAATAACTCTCATGGCGCTCTCCAACTCTCTGCTACATGAAGGACAGGTGTCATTATCTTCATTTTTCAGGTGAAGCAACAGGCGCCAGGAGTGTCTTGTGCAAGGCCATTAATCTTTCTTCCTTCTCAAAATGAGAATCTCTTTTCCATTAAATAATCCAATATAGATGTGACAACAATGCAAAATGTGATCCTGGACTGGGATTGATTGATCAATGGGTCTTTCTGTCTATCTGTTGCTGTAAAGGACATTAGTGAGTTCATTACTGAAATTTGAATAACTTCTGTAGATCAGATAATAGTACTGTATCAGTGTTAATTTCCTGATTTTGATAATTGTGCTGTGGTTATATAAGAAAATATTCTTGTTTTCAAGAATTTCGGGAGTAAGGGAACATTATGTCTGCAAGTTATTTTCAAATAGTTCAGGAAAATACTACATACACATATATAGGGGGAGAATGATAGAAACTTGATAAAATGTTTTATCTTTTGTGAAATCTGGGTGGAAAGATATAAGGGAGTTCTTTGTATTATTTTGGCAGCTTTTCTGTAAGTCTAAAACTATTTCAAAATGAAGAGTTAAGAAAATAAAACTAATACATGCTTGTTATAAAAAGTTAAGCAGTATGACAATGTGTAAGTATAACAGAAAAGAGCTTAGTCCTCTTGCTCTGGAATGAGTACTGTTATATAATTCATAAGTATGGTTTCTTCTTTGATCCATATAAACAAACATATATAGTTCTTTCTTAACAAAAATAGAATTCTGTTTTACACAAAAGTTTCTTGGTTTTTCTCCTTACTTAATCATGTCCATTTCTTTACATAGAAATTTATTTATAATTTTTTAGCAGCAACACAGCAGTGCATGTAGAATTCACTCTGTTCTCTGCGGTCTCCTGACTCCTGTTCCTGAGCTCTTTCAACAGTGTCCTGCAGCCTATTAGTTCCCTGTTCCTCACTTTTCTTTCCTATAAAATGATAATAACTGCCTTGCTTATGTCATAGTTGTAAGGATAAAATGAGATAATATGAAAGCTTTTGGAAGAGTTACACAAGTGTGATATAAACATAAGGTATGATTAGGTAGATGATTATTACTATTAAAGATATGAAGCATAATACTTGATTCGTTTATAAAATGAATTTCTAATGTTTGTACAATGTTAACACAATTTTTTAGGGCCTGTGGGTTGTCTTCTTTCTCCTGATGTCTTCTTTGCCTCTTTTAATCCCAAACCCCATAGAGTCCACACTGTTAAAAGTGTTTTTGAAGCAGAAATTCTAAAACTTGAAACTTTCCAGTTACATTAGGTTACAGTACTTGTTCCTGATATCTTAATAGTCATATAGTACTTTAGAAAAATACTATACAACACAATTCTTAAAAGCTTTTTTAGTGATTTCCATTCTAGGGTTTTTTTCTTTTTAAATTGGACATATTTCACACTGTTAGATTTGTCATTCCAGTGGCTGTGTATGTGTATAAGCATGTGTGTGTGTGTGTGTGTGTGTGTGTGTGTGTGTGTGTGTGTAGTGATTGACTCTAGAATGGTTTTCTTTGCAGTCTGCAGGAGGCCCAGAATAGAAAAGAAAAATACAGAACAGCTTAGGTCTTCTCGGCCTGCTCCCCTTTTCTGGATTTTACACAAGGTTGTGGTTGCAGAACGTAGCAATGGTTCTAGTCTTGAGGCTCATGCACAACTTTCTGTAGACCACCATTCCTCAAATGTTTTGTCTTGGAACCTCTTTATACTCTTAAAAGTGATTGAGAATCCCAAAGAGCTTTGGTTTGTATGGGTTATATCTAAAAATTTCACTGGATTAGAAATTAAGACAAAAATTTTAAATAATTACTAGTTCATATAAAAATAACAATAATAAATGCATGAGAAGAGTGGTGTGGTTTTACATTTTTGCAGATTTCTTTAATGTTAGGCTTAATAGAAGATACTTTGAGGACCCCCCACAGTAGTCAGAACCAGTGGCAGGTAGGCTAAATGGAGTGATAGTCTGGCATCCAGAGCAAGGCTGATAAGATTTCTTTCTTCCTAGTGGAAAAATAGTGAGAACAGATTGGGAGCAGGTGCATGGTAATCCTTCAGGCAGAAGCTGTATTTGTTATCTTCGTTGGTGTTGCTTTGTTCAGACACCCTTCTTAGTCACCTGTGCGTCATCTTCCCCTCTACCTTCACTGTAAGTGTGTGCTTTGATAAAAGCCCTACTGTTGGTCCTAAACATTCTTATGCATGGCAGGTCATTCATTCAACAACTATTTGTTAAGTTTCTCTTGTGTGCAAGGTTCTGTGCTGGGCATTGAGAATAAAGCAGGGAACAAAATGGGCAGCTCCTTTTTTCTTCTTGTGGACTTTACATTTAAACAATTAGTTATACAAAATGTTATTTAATTATAACATGATTCTTGTGGTACAGGATGCTATATGAACATATAATGGGGTAACAGTCTTTACTGTGGGGTCAGGGAGGCCTTTTTTTTTTTTTTTTTTTTTTGGTACGCGGGCCTCTCACTGTTGTGGCCTCTCCCGCTGTGGAGCACAGGCTCCAGACGCACAGGCTCAGCGGCCATGGCTCACGGGCCCAGCCGCTCCGCGGCATGTGGGATCCTCCCAGAGGGGCACGAACCCGCGTCCCCTGCATCGGCAGGCGGACTCTCAACCACTGCGCCACCAGGGAAGCCCCAGGGAGGCCTTTTTTGAAGAAATGATGTTCGTGCTGTGTGCTGAAGGATAAGTAGTAATGGAAGTGCTTCATTTAGTTAAAGTTGTATTTACCTAAGGATCTTGTCTGTGACTCAGAAAGAAATGTAGAAAAATGGAAAAATTCACCCTGAACAGTTTGAATGTTCCCAGTTGAGGGATGGACCGCTAACAGTTTGGAGTTAAGTACTGATGATCTGAGTAGATCGTTGTCTTCTTTTTGAGAAATTGTGGAATTTAGTGCAAGTTCTATGACTATGAGAAGTTTATACAATAAACCAATACTTCTCAAATTTTAATGTATGCACAAAGGGTCTAGGGATCTGGTTAATACACAGCCTTAGATTAAGTAGGCCTGGGTGGTCCCTGAAATACTGCTTTCCTAAAAAGCTCATACATGATGCTGATGCTGCTGGTCTATGGACCACACTTTGAGTAGCAAAACTGTAATTACATATAATAAGACTTTAGCAGGATACCAGCTGGACAAGAGGCTGGGTAAACATTCTGGAGGTGATGTCCAATAGGGAGAAGTATTCAGTAACAGTAGAGACAAAGCAGTTTGTTTCAAGAGGTATCATGCTACATACTGAAAGGTAAAAGGGATTCACAGTTGCTGTTACGGAGAGGACAGGAAAGCTTGGGATTGTGATAGATGACTACTAGCACAGCCAGTGAAATATTCCACAGACTCATTTCTGTGGTGAGGCCCAAGTGAACTAAATGGCCATTAGTCTGCCTAGGGAAAAGGTCAGGTACTGAGGATTGATAGCCACCCTGTGGTAATTATATGACCTCCAGAAAATGATCTAAGTGACAAGCAGCTAGAGATACTAGAGAGAAGGTGCACTTTACATGGAAAAAGAAGAATGTTCAATACTACTTCTCATCAATCATAGGTGATTAATCCATAGATGGAGGGTATTGCTAAATAGATTCAATTTTAAAAAATGGTTGTAAATGGCAAGGGTAGGGGTAGAATGGGGAATTCTATTGGGAATGGAATGGGAAAAAAGAATCATAGTTAATATTCACTGTGAAAGAGTCACCACCATTAAGCCTAATGTTTGCATATCTCTTCTGTATTTCACTGGCACCCAGAATAGAAGCTAATCAGACCATCAGAAGACATTATTGGTCTGCCCTTGTTTCAATATATTATTATGGAAAGTATCTTTTTGTTGCAATTCTGCTTTAAATTTTTGTTCAAGATATTTTATAGTAATTAGTAAATTTATTTGGATCAGAGAATTAAAGTAACAGCAAGTTAGCCATAAGTCATATTATGAACTATATATATATATAAATATTTTATATTTAATCATATTTTTTTAATGGTTTAAAAGAAATATTTTGGAATGTTAAGGGTTTAAAGCCCTGTCTAGGGGCTTCACTGGTGGCACAGTGGTTAAGAATCCGCCTGCCAGCGCAGGGGACATGGGTTCAAGCCCTGGTCCGGGAAGATCCCACATGGCCATGGAGCAACTAAGCCCGTGCGCCACAACTACTGAGCCTGTGCTCTAGAGCCTGCGAGCCACAATTACTGAGCCTGCGTGCCACAACCACTGAAGCCCACGCGCCTAGAATCCGTGCTTCGCAATAAGAGAAGCCACCACAGTGAGAAGCCCGTGCACTGCAACAAAGAGTAGCCCCCGCTCGCGGCAGCTAGGGAAAGCCCGCGCGCATCAATGAAGATCAAATGCAGCCTCTAAATAAATAAATAAATATATGGGGAAAAAAAAGATTCAAGCTTGTGTTGTAGTTTGCCTTGGGTTCCTTGATTCTGCAGCAAACCTCTTAATCAAAATTTATTGTTGTGCCCAAAGAAGTTCTACCAGAATTAGTATTAGAAATTGACCCTAGTTGCAAATTATGTATCATTATGATACTGTAACATTAAGGGTCCTATGTGTCTGTTCTTGACATCTTTTACCTGTGTGGCTTTATAGGGCATAGAAAGAAGCCTCAGTGCTGGATCCTGCTTTTGTTAATTTTACCCCCAAGAATATAAATCTTTTTGTACCTTATTTTAACATATTTCAGAATTATTTATTAAAAGTTTTGATTTTATTGTTCATGTTGTATATTCAGACAGCTAATTTAATCAGCAGTATTGGAATGTTTGTATTGCAAAACACCATGCAAGGCTGTTGCCCGAGTCAAAGTGAATTTTAGGTACTTCCCATCCGTATATCTTAGAAAACCTTTTTAAAAAAATACCTAAATTTAACCTGCTCCAGAAGTGACCAGATTAAAGACCTAGAATTAGGGGCTTGTTAATAGGTAGAGTCTGAAAGCTTCTATTATCTATGATACAACTAATGAATTGGAAGAATGGGCTTTTAGATTATATGAAACATATATTTTTTAATCCAGGTCCTTACCTTGCTTTGAGATATCACAGTGGTTAGATATGTGTTCTGACTGGCTTATCAAGGTGTGTTTCTATTTAACAGAAGTCCAGAGGGAAGTGGGAGCACACATTAACATCTCAGCTAGAGCAAGGCTGGGATCTTTCAGGGTTTTTTTCTTTAATGTACATTTTGGTACCCTCACAGCCCTTAGAAGTGATTGGCATCTGCTCCCTAAGTTAATTTCTGTCTGTTTTGGGAAGTCATTTGGTTGTTGTTTGGTTAATTCACATGAATACTATAGAGAGAGGCAAGAGGAGAAACGGGGGGGAAAAGGCAGAATTCTTCAAGCGTATAGGGATGTGCATCAAGAATTTCAAAGACTCTTCAAACAGATGTTGAGGGGTGGGGAAACAGCAAATTTCAAGCCACTCAACCATGACATTTCTTCTAATGAAGAACAGCTTGAAAGCTATAATTTTGAGAGTGTTGCAGTATTGTGAAGTCAGATACTTAGCACATTTTAAAATAGTGGTGAGATTTAAATGGGCCTTTTCCATCTTAGATGGAATTAAGCATTTTGGGTCATCATCTTATTTTGATAGTTGTGGGTCTCAGAATGAACACCAGAGCTTTTAAAATTTAGGTGGGCCGTGGCAGCATCTCTTTTTGTCCTTTATCTCCATTGTTTTCACAGTATAGGAAGATATTTTTTGTCTCTTTAAATAAAGCAGTGAACTTTCTTTTTCTAGCTCTTCACAAATGACCTTGAATTCTTTTATATTTTGCAGTACGTTTTTATACCTGAAATTCCTGGTAGTGTGGGCACTTGTCCTCCTGGCAGATTTTGTCCTGGAGTTCAGATTTGAATACCTGTGGCCATTTTGGCTTTTCATCAGAAGCGTCTATGATTCCTTCAGATACCAGGGACTGGTAAGTTTATTAATATATATATTTTTCAAGTGTAAAAGATTTATTTACCCTTCTAAGAAAGTCTTCAATAACTGATAGTGAAACTGTTTAAAGTAGATTTTATTAGCAATACTTAGGTGACTGTATTGAGTAACAGGGTCTATGAACTGAAACTGGCCTTTAAGGCTATTTTTTCTAAACCCACTGATAAATCATTTTACTCCCTCCTCTACCATTCCAGTGAAAAGAAGGGGAGGGAGGGAGGATTTCAGGAGGAAGACAGAGTAGTGGATAAAGCAGTAATTGCCCAGTTCTACTCTGAAGTACCTCTGGAGCCTCTATCACTGGCTTTGTGACTGGGTTCGAGTTAGAGCAGTGGTTCTCAGACTTTTTGGTCTCCAGATCCTTTACACTCTTAACAACTATTGAGGACTCCAAAAAGCTTTTATTTATGTAGGTTACATCTATTTATTTTTACTATATTAGAAATTAAAACTGGAAAACATTTTAATACTTATTTAATTTAAATAAAAATTAAAAATTAAAATTTTTATTTAAAATAAAATAAAATTTAAAATAAAAATTGAATACTTAATTCACTTAAAAAAAGCAATAATAAACCCATCACATGTTAATACACATTACATTTTAAAATGAAAAATAACTGTATTTTCCAAAACAAAATAATTAGAAGATTGACTACATTTTTGAAAATCTCTCTAATGTCTGGCTTAATAGAAGACAGCTGGATTTTCATAGCTGCTTGTGAACTCAGGTGATTACAATATCACTTATCGTGTAACTTCTAGAAGACACCACCATACTCCTGAGTAAATGAGCATGAAAGAGGCAGATAATGCCTTAGTATTATTATGAAATTATTTTACCTGGAAGACTCCCTGGAAGGATCTCAGAGATCCCCAGGGATCCCCAGATCATGTTTTGAGAACTACTGGATTAGAGCAAGGGCATAGGCCTGGGCTTGCTCCCTTGGTTGACCTGTAGTTCTTTTGTGTTCCAGAGCCACATCTTAAACCTGTACGTATTCTACCCAGGCCTGGTGCTTTGGTCAGAGCAAATCCATGCCTTGAAAAGATGGTTTCGAGCCCATGTCCTGTTAGTAATAGATAATGATGTGTCCAGAGGAAGCTGCATTGTTAAAATTATGAACGTCAGTGTAATCCTTGCCACAGTTGTGTTTTATCTGTGCTCCAATAGCCTATCCTTTAAGAATGAGTCTCTTTAGTAATATTTTGTGAGGAGAGAGGATCCTTTTCTGTGTTAAAATTCTGTTTCTTTTAGGTAACCCACCTGTGGAGTCCAAGTAAACTCACTATGAATCAACCTGTTTGTTCTGGTCCAGTTCTTCATGATTTGAGGCCATAAATAGGATTACTCTTTAATGCTAAATTAACGACTACTTTTTATATGGGTGATTTTAAATATTTAAAATTTCCTATTGTAACTTGTTCTGTAGTTATTGCATAGCAGTTTCAGAGATTTTGTCCAACGTGCTTTTAATAATCTCTGTTTGAAATTAACATGTTCTAAGATATGTTTTTTATTTTGTTTTTCGCTTTAGGCCTTTTCAGTATTTTTTGTTTGTGTAGCATTCACGTCAAATATAATATGTCTGCTGTTCATCCCCATACAATGGCTTTTTTTTGCTGCTAGTACATATGTGTGGGTTCAGTACGTATGGCACACAGGTAAGTTTTAATGGTTTCTTAGATAGATAGAAATCTTAGATTCAAACTTTTTTAATGTGATTTCCTTGAGTAAATTATTTAGAGTTGAGTTTAATGTGAACATTTTTTTTAATCCTTCAGTTTTTTTTAACATCTTTATTGGAGTATGATTGCTTTACAATGTTGTGTTAGTTTCTGCTGTATAACAAAGTGAATCAGCTGTATGTATACGTATATCCCCATATCCCCTCCCTCTTGCATCTCCCTCCCCCCCTCCCTATCCCACCCCTCTAGGTGGTCACAAAGCACCGAGGTGATCTCCCTGTGCTGTGCTGCTGCTTCCCACTTGCTATCTATTTTACATTTGGTAGTGTATAAATGTGGACATTTTAAATATCCCTTTTCATAATAGATTATAATACACCTTTAAAATGTATTTTTTTGTTATTGAATCAAAACTTGATATTTTGATCATAGGCATTTCAGTTACCAACTCTCACTATGAAGATAGCCATTTTTTAAAAAAAGGTGAAGCAGTTTTTATTGAGGTGGCCTTGAAGACAGCCATGTGCCAAATAGGAAAAATGTTCCTTCAGCTTCAGTATTGAAAGGAATGTCGGAAGTCATTTAGTTGAACCCTTATTTGGCATAAGAGTCCCCACAGCATCCCTGGTACATGGTGGTTTAATCTCTGATTGAAAATCTAGTGACAAGGAACTTACTACTGTTGTTTTGGGGCAACTGGAATAGAAAATTCTTCCTCCTACTGAGCCAGAATTTTCCCCCTTAACGCTTTTGGCCCAGCATGTCTTGACTGTCTTGGGACTCACTGATCACTTAGAGGATATAAAGGGCTTTCCCCAGAAAAACACATGGGAATATACAGAAAAAATTTTTTTTTAATTTTAAAGGGCTTATAGACCATCCCTCTAGTCCAAACATGGGACCCCTGCATTAGAGCCACACTGAATGAGCGTAATCTTCCATCCATGTTAACATTTCTTTAGAGCCTTAAAGACACTGTCATATCCTCTCATCTTCTTTTCTGTAGACCAAGCATCTCCAATTTCATCAGCTTTTCCTTGTATGTTACTTTAAGCGCTTGCACCTTTCTGATCTCCCTAGTTCTTAGTGGCTCTCTAAACCAAAATGTACTATTTCAGGTATGTTCTGACTTGAGTGGAGCTATGTAGCCACCTCCCTTCTTCTTAGAGCTATTCTTTTGCTATTACAAACTAAGATGACCTGAGATGTTTTGGTAGCTCCAGTCTACTATGAAGCCTGCACATGGGACACGTGGGGATATGATGATTGGCTCTCAGATCCTCACATTTCTCTGCAAAGCTGCATGAAACTTGATTCCTAGGCCCAGCTGCAACCTGTAGAATTTTGACCGCTGTTGGAGCACCAACTAATAAAAGCTCTCTGGAGCAACATTCATTCTCTTCTCTAAATGCTATGAGGATGATGTTGTCCCATTGGAGAAGACACAGTTCAGCTCTTATTTAAAGTATCCACTTTGAGCATTGTTTTCTCCATCTTTAGCACTCTGTCATATGTGACTGAATTTATAAGCTAGCATGCTGGTTCCTTAGTCTGCTTTTCTCTAGTTAAAGTGATTTTCCTATATACCAGTTTTTACTTCTATTTCCTTGTCCTGGCCCTCAGTTTCAAGTGAGTTGCCATTTATACTTGTCATTCTCTCTAGGTCTCAGCTTCTTCTCTGTCATGTGAGGGTAGAGTAATCTAGACAGTGTTTAAGGGAGCCTTCGAGCTCAGATAATCTCTGACTCTGATGAACTATAATGATTCCCTAAATTACTTTAATAATGTCTTAATAGTTGAGAAAAACCTACTCATATAACTGTTAATAGAACCTACTGGAGTTCAGTGGGTGACCCACAGGGCAGCAATGAAGCTAATGTTATAAGTGATATTGGCCTCTCTTTAGCTCTAGGTTCAGAAATGCATGTTGGAATACCTACGTTATGAAGTATGTTTTAATTTGGAATGATTAGTGAACAAACAAAACTAAGTTTGTGTTCTTATTAAGCCCAGTAAATATGAGTGCAATTTTTATAGCTTGGGATTAATTTCTCTTTCAGTTGTTAAAATTTTAAATTTTTCTTAAGAATGTTAGGAATGGTTGATGAAATTATATATTGCCACAAAAGAATGAAAATATTATATCATTAATTTTTTTTCCTTGCTATTAAGAGGGAGAAAACAGGATATAAAACTGTATGTACGGGACTACCCTGGAGGTCCAGTGGTTAAGACTGTACGCTTCCACTGCAGAGGACACGCGTTCGATCCCTGGTTGGGGAACTAAGAGCCCACGTGCCGCACAGCATGGCATAAATACATACATACATACATACATACATACATAAAAGAAGCCAAAAGAATACCTAAAAAAACCCTGTATGTACAACATGACTATTATACTAGCTCAAAAATATTTCCAACGTGGTTTGATTTTATTTATTTTATAGGTGTAGAAATATGGGTAGTTTATCCAAATTTTTCTATTTTTTCTGTAATGTGCTTATTTTGTTTATGATAACTTTAGAATTAATATAGGGAGTACAGAATATAAATTTTTTAAAATGCATTTTGAAATGAAATTGAAAATGCATTATCCTAAGGGTTGCTGTTCGTCTTCCTGCATTGTGAAAATACCCTTTTTCCAGTACATTAAATCTGTAAGAATGGTTGAGACCATTAGCTGTCTTCACAGAGCTTCGAGTGTCTTCTTACCTTATGGACTAGGTCTATGGGGATTTAGGTTCTCCTTAGAAGCAGATTCATTATTATATCTGTGATTTGGACCCAATTTGTATAAACTCTGGGCCTCACTTTACTCTTCCATAAAATGAAAGTTGGACTAAGTGATCATCTTTCTAGTACCAAGATGCTATAATTTTTCTTGTGTTTCATCCTAAAGAGTCTTAGAAAAAATCTATTTAGTTCTTCAGGTCACTGAGTGTTCCCTCCAGTTCTGTCTTCTGGAACTTGCTAGCTTTATATGGTCTCAAAGGAGATCTTTCCAGAGTTAGTGGATCTCATGCCTTTGTGGTCTATCTTCATGAAATAGCCCATTATTAGTCATGTCCTGACATAGATGGACATAGCCTATAGACTTCGATTGTAAAGCCCAGTGAAAATGATCTCATTATTTGAGTTTTATTTATTCTGTTGCAAGTTGCTTTTTCCTACATTGAAAATTGTTTTTAATTACAAAAGGAATATGAGCTTGTAGTTAAGAAAAAAAATTTTTTGAGTAATACTTAAATGTCAGAAACATTTCTTAGTGCTGTAACTCATTTTTACTTAAGAATTTTTGTTTTTTACATATTTGTGGTAGTACAGATCTTCATCCTTTTGAAAAGCTGTATCATATTTCATTATATAGATTTATCATAATTAAACATTTCCTGTTGATAGGCATTTAAGTTAATTCTAAGTCCTAATTTTTGCTATTGCAAATAATACGTTGAATATTCTTATACATTTTTCCGAGGGCTCTGTTGTATTTCTGTAGGGTAAATTCCTGGAATTGGAATTTCTGGGTCAAAGGTATAAGTATTTTTAACTATACTGCCAAATTGCTTTCTAAGAAAGTTGCCCCAATTTATATTATTGCTGAGTATGAGAAGGAAGCCTTTCACATACCTTCCCTATACTATTACCCATCTTTAAAATTTTTGCTTTATCTGATAGGCTAAAATAATAGAATCTCATTTAAAAAAATTTTATCTCCCTAATCAGTAATGAAGTTGGCATCTTTTCACATGTTTTTTAGCCATCTATATTTTTTCTTTTATGACTTTCAAATTTTTTTCTTCAGTTGACTTTCTATTGATTTGTAGGAGCTCTTTGTATGCTAGGGCTATGACTTCTTTGTTTTACATATATTGTAAATATTTTCTGCCAGAATGCTTGTTTTTATTTTTGTCTATGATTCCAGGCATCTTTTGTCATATAAAAGCTTTCAGTTTGGATCATATTGCTTTTTAATTAGTTTGGAAGTCTTTTTTTTTTTTTAATTTATTTATTTGGTTGTGCTGGGTCTTAGTTGCAGCAGGTGGGCTCTTTAGTTGTGGCTCACGGGCTCCTTAGTTGTGGCATGCGAACTCTTAGTTGCAGCATGCATGTAGGATCTAGTTCCCTGACCAGGGATCAAACGCAGGCCCCCTGCATTGGGAGCGCAGAGTCTTAATCACTGTGCCACCAGGGAAGTCCCGAGTTTGAAAGTCTTAAAGTTACTGTAGTTGAACCAGTCTCCCAAACAACCCATCTGTTATATTAGTTAATGTTTCACTGATGCTTGTCTCTCTGCTGCTTTCCCACAGAAAGGGGAGTGTGTTTGCCCACAGTATCCCTCTGGATACTCTTTGTTTATATTGAAGCAGCAATTAGATTTAAAGATCTCAAAAATTTTCATGTAGACCTTTGTCGTCCATTTGCTGCTCACTGGTGAGTATTATGTGTCTTCTTAATCTGTAATCTAATTCAGTGTTTTCAATGTAGAATGGTAATTTCAATTGTAAATTTTTTCTCAGAGATATTACATGAATCCAGAAGATAACATAGCATGGTGTGGTAAAGAACATGAGCCCTCTAGTCAGGCAGATAGGTGTTTAAATCCCAGCTCTGCCCCCTAACAGCTTTGTTGCCTTGGACACGTCACCCTCTCTAAGCCTGAGTTCTCTTACCTATATGTTGGGAACCTGTCTCATGGGGTGTCATGGGAAAGATGAAATAAGGTGATATATGTAAAGTGTTTAACTTAATGCCAAGCACATAGGTGTCTGATACATGTTATCTATTTTTATTGTAATCAGATAATGATTCCAAAAAGTCTTAGTGAAATATATGGCTATTTCATGGAGCTTAAATGAACTTACGATTTCCTTTGCCTATTTACAAAAGTAAGAGAATATTATTAATAATTTTTTAAGGAATATTATTTTTAACCTTAAACCATGAAACATGTTTGAAAATGAGTTTGATTCTTGTTTATATCTATTATGGAAATAACCACGTAATGTATATTTCTTTTAAATACACCAATTTTTGCTAATATTTATGGCAGAAACCAAAACAAATAGGAATCAACAACAAAAAAGTAGTTTCCAATATGTTTAAAGTCTTTTCACAAACAAGTGAATTAAATAAACCTGGTCAGTAAAACTTGTCACTTTAAATTTGTGGTATGATCACGTTTAGACTAATTATAATTGTTGTTTTCATGTTAATGAAACTTAATATGAGTTTCAACAGTGTTTTCAGAGACTTTGAAATGATATTAGACAGACTGGTGAGTTGAATGAAAATATTTCAACTTTTTATCCCAGAGATTAGAGTTGTAAGTACAGGTGGTTTAATTCGTTTGTGCACACCAGTTGTTGGCACTGATAACATCAGATACTTAGTTAAATGATTCTTGAATTTATGTTTGGTAGAGTGTTTATGTATGAACTGATTTTCCAGGAATAGCTGGTGACAGTACCCCTGAGGCAGCAAGAAGATTAGTCACCTGAATTTGACCCTGCCTTCTAGTATTAAAAACCAAATGATGTCCTTTTGATTTTTTTTAACACTTGTAATGTTTACTTATGACCACTCATAAAATCTCTACCCTGTTAGTTCTTAAAAGCATACAGATGCCTAAGTTCTAATATGCATAAGGCAGTTCAATGTTAATCAAAGACATTAGCCACTGTATCCAACAGTCCCTACGGTAACTCCTTGAGTTCATTGAAGAATGCCAAAGTCTGATGGGCAGCCTCTTATGGTCCAGCAGTCCTGCTGTTCCCTGGGGGTTTGTTCTACGTGCCAGCTGCCTCTGATTTCCACGGCATGCATTACACACTACGTGTGTGTTTACTGAATGCTCAACTATCATCATCATCTAGCATTTATTTCTTAATTTCAGTCATAGGTGTCCTCATGTACTTGATGCACGTGTTGTTTGTTTTTAACTTACAATTACTGGCGGGATTGTCTTCTTTCTAGTATTGGGTACCCTGTGGTGACTTTGGGCTTTGGCTTCAAAAGTTATGTAAGCTACAAAATGCGGTTGAGGAAGCAGAAGGAAGTGCAAAAAGAGAACGAATTTTACATGCAGCTTCTTCAACAAGCCCTCCCCGCAGAGCAACAAATGCTACAAAAGCAAGAAAAAGAGGCTGAGGAAGGTAGGTCTTTACTCTAAAGCTATTGACTCAATAGGTTAGTCATTATTTTGTCTGTCAGTATTTTTTTTTTTTTTTTTCAGAAAAGTTGCTAGGGCTCTGGAAAATTACCAAGGCTTTTCCTGTTTTCTGGTGTGCCTCTTCAGGGCTGTTGCTTTGTTTGGTCATGGAATACAGAATGTGCGTGATGTTTTCTACCTAGTGTCTGAAGGCCATGTGCTTTTAAATACGTTTATTTTATTATTTTTATATATTTCATTTTTGTAGCTTATTTTCTATTTTAATATTTTATTTGTTATAAATATTTTAAAATATTTATTCTCAGTAACAAAATAGTGTATATAATTATGTGCATTTGTAATTGAAGCAAACCAAGAACCACAGTATAAGCAAGACAGAGATGTAAACATATAGAATTGTTTTATAAGTCAAAATTCTTCTGAATAGAGCAGAGATGGCTAGGTCTCACTTTAAATGGTTTGTATAATGCAACATGGATCTCAGATTGACCTTTTTCTAATACAACCTCTCTCATGAATATATAACCAATTCAACAGATGAATTGATAGCAATACCAGTTTTCTTTGCTTTGAGAGGGTCATGTTTTTAGTTGATACATGACAAAATCTTATTATCTGGTGTGGTCCAAAATTATCTCTTCAAGTAGACTTTGACAAGTTGGAATATGTAGACCTGATACAGAAAATTCTTCGTAAGTGGCCTAGTAAATGATAATAGACTTCTTATTACTTTAATGATAAAGTCCAGACGAAGGATAGATGCCCTGTATCCTAACATCACACCTTTTTGTTTCATTTAATCTCTTTCTTTGCAGTAAAATTATTAAGTTTGTTTAATCTAAGCATCTTTTAAAATGTGACCTTTTAAGAGTATGATGTGCCTGTGTCCTATCACCCCCGTGATAGACAAGTTTGATTTGACTGATAAGTGAAGTGTGACTTTATTATAAAATCCTCATATTATTTTCAAGGCCAAAACTTTAATGGCTTGGTGTTTATAAATGATGGCGATTTTCTAAATGTGCGGCTTCTCAAATTTATTTGGATTTGCTTCTTGAAGTTACCATAATGTGGTGTGGTTATTGCTTCTGAATGAGTTTGCAACTTAATATAGTGAGTTTCTAAGTGTAGATGATGCAGTTTATTGAATCAATCCATTGTGTTTTTTTACAACTAAATATTCCAGTGTGGGTTTTTTTTGCTTGTTGGTTTGTTTTTGGTATTGTAGCAGCCAAAGGATTACCTGATATGGATTCCTCAATCCTCATACACCACAACGGAGGTATCCCAGCCAATAAAAAACTCTCCACAACTTTGCCAGAGATAGAATACCGAGAAAAAGGGAAAGAAAAAGACAAAGATGCCAAAAAACACAACCTTGGAATAAATAACAACAATATTCTACAACCTGTAGACTCTAAAATACAAGAAATTGAGTATATGGAAAACCATATCAATAGTAAAAGATTAAATAATGATCTCGTGGGAAGTACAGAAAATCTCTTGAAAGAGGACTCATGCAGTGCTTCCTCAAAAAACTACAAAAATGCCAGTGGAGTTGTGAACTCCTCACCTCGAAGTCACAGCGCCACAAATGGGAGCATTCCTTCCTCATCTAGTAAAAATGAGAAGAAGCAGAAATGCCCTAGTAAGAGCCCAAGTGCACACAAGGACTTAATGGAAAACTGTATTCCTAATAACCAGCTAAGCAAACCAGATGCACTGGTAAGGTAAGTGTATGTGCTGTGACCTTACCAACGCTTTCCATAAACTTGACTTAGGTCTTGAAAAACACACTTCCAAGTATGCCTGTAGGAATTGTTTGTGATCAGATACTGTGACAATTAACTTTGTGGTGTTTGACATTCAGTGTTTATTTCACATGGGTTTGTTGGTCACCTGTGCCGTTGTCCAGAAGCATTGACTCCAGCTCTTTCCAGTGTTCTGAGTGAGTGGTGACAGTGATTACTTGCCACATTTGACAAATTTACATGTAACTTGATTCTTCTCATGGTTTTGAGAGGCATATCTTTAGTTCTTGACCTTTTCTGTTTGCGTATCCAAAGTTCTTGTGGCATAGACACAAAAAGAAGAGCGTGTGTCCTGTTCATGCAAATCTTTGTCAGATAGATAGAAAAATGAGGGTGGGGGTGGAGAAAGTTGTCCTTTACCACTTTGGACTTGTTCTTGATTGTCCACTTAAAATATGAATTATCCCCCAAATAATTCTGGGAAAGTTAGGTTTGAAAAATAATCTCTTTCTAAAAATTCCATAGGTAAATACAGTTGATCCTTGAACAACGCGGGTTTGAACTGCATGGGACCACTTATATGTGTTTATTTTTCAATAGTAAATACTACAGCACTGCATAGTCCTTGGTTGGTTGAATTTGCGGATGTGGAAGAACCGTGGATATGGAGGGCCAACTGTAAATTACACTGGGATTGACCCCCACGTTGTTCAAGGATCGACTGCACAGTGTTAGACATGGATTTTAATCAGAAATGTTCCTTTTCCCATCTTTAAGTTAAAAAGTAACGTTGTATTACCTTGACTGGCTCAGACTTAATTTTGCTGTATTTTATGTATTTTATAAAATACACATATGTTCATTTTACTTCATATCTTTCCATTTGGAAACTGAGATCTGAATTGGAGCTTTTTTATTTTTTTCTCCTTATTTTTTATTTTTTAAAATGGAAGTATAGTTGATTTACAGTGTTGTGTTACTTTTTGGTGTACAGCAAAGTGATTCAGTTATACATATATATCTATATTCTTTTTCGTATTCTTATCCATTATGGTTTATTACAGGATATTGAATATAGTCCCCTGTGCTATACAGTAGGACCTTGTTGTTTATTTTATATATAGTAGTTTGTATCTACTAATCCTAAACTCCTAATTTATCCCTCCCCACCCCCTTTCCCTTTTGGTAACCATAAGTTTGTTTTCTATGTCTGTGTGTCTCTTTCTGTTTTGTAAATAAGTTCATTTGTATCATATTTTCGATCCCACATATAAGTGATACCATATGGTATTTGTCTTTCTCTGGCTTACTTCACTTAGTATAATAATCTCTAGGTCCATCCATGTTGCTGTAAATGTCATTATTTCAAGGAGCTTTTTAAAAATACATAACTCAAGAGGGCACTTGTAACTCCTTCCCTCCACTAAGTTATCTCTATTCCTCTTCCTTTGGCTTGCTTCAGAACAGACAGTTTATGAGGGAAGGTTTTTCTAGTGTTATGAATTATATGAATTAGATTATTAATTTGTTTTAGTTTTCTTATTGGCAGCTAGATAAAGGGAAATATATGTGGGTTCTACTGCTGAAGTCGCTAGAGGTTTCAGAGCCCTCTGCCACTTCTGGAAGCATACATGCTGTTGCTGATGCCAGGCTGGCATCCACATCTGTTTGTTTTGACATTCTGCCCCATCATACCCGGCAGAGAAGACACTCAGCAGAGAACTCTCTTCCATTTGCCCATGGGAGAAAGACCAATTAGTTGACCTTCTATGTCAAAGGGAATATCCCACAAATTTACTATATGCTATAAATGAAACATCTGCCACCATCTTTTTAACATCCTTTCTCCTACACAATTTTAATAATAGCAGTCAAGTCAAAACAGTTTTCCTCTGTAGGGTGTTGCAGAGAGAGAGCAGTCAAGGCTCAGTCTTGTGATACCACCTCACTTGGGCCCCACTTGTCACGTTGGTTGACTCTACTACCTGATCTGCCTTTAGTAAAGAATTTCAAGGTCTCAGATGGCCCATTTTCCAGTCGTGGGTCCAGTGCTCCTGTGCCTGCTCCTGGGGTATATACCTCTTCCTGTGGTCACTAATGTGTCCTCTGATGTGCCTTGATCTGAAGGGCCCCAGAATATTACTCTGCTTTAGGCAATACCTGCTGTCAAATACCTAAATATAAAATGTTATATTTAAATAGTTTTATAAGCTTCCATAGGATTATTTTCAACTTTTAATATAATATATAAAAAATAAAGAGATGATATAAATATCCAACAATAGGGGAGAAATTTAAATAATTATGGTCCATCTATTCCATAGATTTTTAATACAGAAATTACAAAATCATATTTTTGAGCCATATAAATAATATATGGAAGTACTTATGACATAATATTTTATGAAGAAAGTAGAAAGCAATCTTATTAAAAACATTTTGTTTTTCTAATATACACAGAGAGAGGATTTGAAGGGAAAGGAACCAAAATGATAACCATAGTTAATTGCTCCATGATAGTATGGGGCTTTTAATTTTTCTTCTGTCTTTCATGCATTTTCAAGTTTTTCTATGATGAACAACAATGAAAGTTTATAAAAGGAAAAGGATATCTATCCTAGCGAATTATCACACTGTCCCTCGCCCTTCTTGGCTATCTCCTGTTTCTTCTTCCTTGGCTTCATGTATGTTTTGATGAATATTAATAAGACTGTAACGGATCCAAACCTGACATGTTTGAGCTGTTAGTCACAGAGTGGATTTGTTATCTTTAGATGGAAAGGGCTGGGCTCAGTGGTCTCTAAGGCTGCTTCTGATGCAAACGTACATGGGCTGACAGTATGTACATGAGTCCTTTGCTCCTGCAGGTACACCCAAGGCTGTGTATAGGTCCAGGCTGGCTATAAGGATAAGACTGATCATCCCTTTTATAAAGCTTTTTCTAAAACTCGTTTGAAAACCAGTACTGTATTATTAATAGTAAATTAATTGCAGCACATTCTACGTAGCTATGTCTGTCTCAGTATCATGGTTGAAAACTACTGTATTTGAGGAACCAATTCATTGATTTTGGGGGGAATATTCATTAGTACACCACCTTCGAAGAATTCTTGGAGATCGGTGTGGCTGTCAAAATAAGGTTCGACGGTCGTTCCCTGTGAAGGTGCAAGCAGTCCTTCAGGTCTTTTCACCGTCTCCAAGCTCCAAGGATGTTCTCTAGTGTGCTGTACACCACAGGCTGGCAGACCACTGCACACAGGCCAAACTTGGCCCACTGCCTGTTTTTGTAAAAAAAAAGTTTTATTGGAACATAGCCACGCTCATTCATTTACATAGTGTCTATGGCTGCTTTATTGTGGCAGAGTTGAGTAACTGCGACAGAGACTCTATGGCCTACAAAGCCAAAGATGTTTACTCCTAGCCTGTAACAGAAAAAGTATGCTGATATATGTGCCACATCTTCTTTATCCATTCATCTGTTGATGGACACTTAGATTGCTTCCATCTCCTGGCTATTGTAAATAGAGCTGCAGTGAACATTTTGGTACATGACTCTTTTTGAATTATGGTTTTCTCAGGGTATATGCCCAGTAGTGGGATTGCTGGGTCGTGTGGTAGTTCTATTTGTAGTTTTGGAATATTACTCAGCCATAAAAGGAAACGAAATTGAGTTATTTGTAGTGAGGTGGATGGACCTAGAGTCTGTCATACAGAGTGAAGTAAGTCAGAAAGAGAAAAACAAATACCATACGCTAACACATATATATGGAATCTAAGAAGAAAAAAAAAAGGTCATGAAGAACCTAGGGGTAAGACGGGAATAAAGACATAGACCTACTAGAGAATGGACTTGAAGATATGGGGAGGGGGAAGGGTAAGCTGTGACAAAGTGAGAGAGTGGCGTGGACATATATACACTACCAAACGTAAAATAGATAGCTAGTGGGAAGCAGCCACATAGCACAGGGAGATCAGCTCGGTGCTTTGTGACCACCTGGAGGGGTGGGATAGGGAGGGTGGGAAGGAGGGAGACGCAAGAGGGAAGAGATATGGGAACATATGTATATGTATAACTGATTCACTTTGTTATAAAGCAGAAACTAACACACCATTGTAAAACAATTATACTCCAATAAAGATGTTTAAAAAAAAAAAGTATGCTGATAGATCCACTAAGGTGGGGGGAGGTGGGGAACTTGGCAGTAAGTGTTGCCTGTAGGCTCCTTCCCAGGAAAAGTTTGGGAACTTGCTAAAGCCACTCCAAAGTCCTCTTTTGGTTTGAGAAATACATATCTTACAAAATGACCCAATTTCTGCCAGCTTGATTTCTGAATTCTTTACCCAAGTTATTTAGAAACAGACTTATAATATTGGTAGCGAAAAATATTTTTAATTCTGACGTGGAAAAAACTTCTAGACATAAACAAAAAAGCAATGAGGACGATCAGTTATTTTAAGTAAGTGCCGGGTTAGAAAGGAATCCTGCAAATTAGAGTGAGGTTTGCTCAATTTTTTTCTTCAGTGGTCAATTTTAAAATATTTTAAGTGTGAAAAAATTATAGAAAATTTAGGTGGAAAAAGGAAATATATGACACAGATCACTGTTAAATTTTTGTTGTATTTCATCAACTAAATTTATATAGTTGTGGCCATAGTGTTTGTGTAGTGTTTTTTTTAATTAATTTTTATTGGAGTATAGTTGCTTTACAGTGTTGTGTTAGTTTCTGCTGTACAGCAAAGTGAATCAGTTATATGTATACATATATCCCCTCTTTTAGATTGCCTTCCTATTTAGGTCATCACAGAGCATTGAGTAGAGTTCCCTGTGCTGTACAGTAGGTTCTCATTAGTTGTCTTTTTTATACATAGTAGTGTATATATGTCAATCCCAGTCTCCCAATTCATCCCACCCCCTCCTTCCCCCATTGGTATCCATAAGTTTGTTCACTGTGTTTGTGTAGTTTTTGTGTCCTGCTTTTTTCACCTAAATTATATTGAAATCATTTTCCCAATTTAGCCTAACACTGGTTTTCACTTGATGTGGAATATTCCATGGCAGGTCTGTGTGATCATTCAGTGGTCACTCTAAGATCCGGCAGGTCAGGGTGCGACACCTGAGCTGCTTTCCTGTAGTTTCAGGGCCTACAAGCAGAAGAGCCAACACTTTTGTTTGTACTTGGCACAAAGCTCCCTCTCAAATACAGCCCAAGACTGTGGGTTTTCTTGTTGGGGTTTGTTACTTGTTTCAATTTCCTGGTTAAGGGAGAGAATTTAAAACTGAGTGCAAAATGTAAAGTGATCCATATTCTGTAGAAATGTGGAAGCAAAAGTCTCTTCTTGGTTTATTTCCATCCCGCCTTTTCTTTGTTTTTTGTGTTCAAGACAGAAGATTAACCTTTCTTGTTTCTAGTGCTTATTCTTAATAAGATATCAACTCTTTAACATAGTTGAATAATGTTTGGTGTGAAGAGTCATGAAGGAAAAGTATCCACAGTTTGCCTAGTAGAGATGCATTTTACAAAACTGAGTAGAATTTAGAATGATGGGGTTTTTTTTTGGAACTGCAAGAGTTCTAAGAGACAGTTAGACCAGCCTCCCCAACCCTGTCTTTTTAGCAGAGAAGTAAACAGGCCTTACAAGAGTAAATGGCTAGTCCAAGTAACCCAGCTAGAGTGGTAGTTACCAGGACCGGAACCAGAATTTCTCGACTTCTGCCTTTGCTGTTATACCATGCTGCTTAGAAGAAAAGTTTTATCAACCTGCTTTATTTTTCTGTTTTTTAAAAAAAATTTGTTTTTGTTTTAAATGTACATACAGCTAAAGCTGGCATAAGGATTGGCTCCAGAGCTAAATTTTATGCTCTCATGGCTAAAATCTATAGAAGAAATGCTTAGAATTTCAGAATTCATTTAATTTTACATTTTTCTAGAGACACCCTCTTTTAAGTGTTTTAAAAATTCTTGCTCTTGCCAAAGACACAGAGGAGGTGTACTTATTTCTGAACAGAAGGGGGCCATCCACTCATACCCTTGAAAGCTTACAGGGTCTCTGAGAATTCAGTTCTGGTTAGGGCTATGTGGGAGTTAGTCTGGTTCAGATAGCCTAGAGCCACCCAGCAGGAAATTTGCCCTTTAGGAATAAATCTGGGGTAGGCCTAGCTTGACAGCAGCAGAGCGAAGAGCCTTGAATTGGAAAATTTAGGATTGGGGGTGTAACCATCAACTTACCCTGAGGAAAGGCCACCAGTGACTGCTTTGAAGGCCTGAGGTGCTGGGGTGTGGGCGTGGCCATGGTGGTAAGTTCTGAGAGTGAGGGTGGGGGTGGGTTTTCTTCAGGGGAAAGTGGAAATCTGGGATATGTTTTCATATATTGAAAAGTCACTCTTTTTTCCTCTCTAAATTCATTTCGTTATTTTAAGCACACCAAAATGTTATTACTTATAAGTTAGTTTGTTCGTACAGTTCTGCTTATTTGGAGACTTGAGAGCCTTGGGAGAAAAGGAGAAAACGTGTATCAGGATTTTCCCAGTAATCACTAAGCAAGTGTGATAGCCCTGGCTCAGGGGGTAGGGAGGGGGAGAGGAGGACAGATAGAGAAGCACTTTAAGACATTTTAACTCATTCACTGACACTGAGGAGTGTTTAACTTACACTCAGACCCAGGAACTAACTTACATTACTAGATCTGGGTCTTAGGGAAATATTTTGGGATCATATAGATTAATGACAACATACTTTATAAATAGTGTTCTGATCCATCCGTGAGTATATTGATTGCGTTTTTAGTAGCTGCGATATGAGTATTCGTGACTCATCGCTTTCTAGGTTAAGCTGGTAGGTGAGCAAAATGTCACTGGTCTTCATTCCACTTTCTAGCCCATATAAACCTTGTGTTTATGTTTTATGATTTTATGTTTTTCTTAAGGGGGACGAAGATAGCAAAAGCCAGCAGCAGCCAACTTTCTTCTTTGGCAGGATTTGCTGGTGCCACAGATTGCTCAGGTGGTTTGACTGGCCGTTCTCAGTCTTTGTACCTCTCCATTTAATCTTGCCTCCAGACACCAGCATTTGAGATTGCGGTGTAAAACCTCTGCCTTACAGAAGGCTACTTAGTGTGGTCTTGCTGTTGGGGGGAAAACAACAGACAGTTCACACTACTTCCTGTTTTTCACTTCCCACATTTTAAGGTGTCTACACACGATTAAAAATTACGTATCCATTGAAAGGAAATGGCCATATTTTTAGATACTGATTTTTAATAATCAGTGGGTTCAGTATGATTTTGGTGTGAATAGCTGTGCAAAAGAGCAAAGTAAAGATAATCCAAGAAGCCCCTGTTTTGTCATCTTAGAGATTGTAGGCACAAAGCGAGGGTAGAATCCAAAGTTGAGACCTGACTATGGGAAAGAAACAAGACAGAGCAGTCAATTCCAGAGGAAGAGCCCACGAGCATTCCCGGAGACAGGTACTCCAGGGGGAGGCGGCCTTTTATGGACCTTTCCAGCCCCCTCCCAAGTCCCTAAAGAGTCCTACGTGGGAAATCACAGTAGTTTAAGTGAGGAAGGTTACCAAGGAGTCTCTTGAAAGGTGGAAACTCATCTTAAAAGAAGGTAATGGAAACACCCCAATATTGATTGTTAAAGGGGCAGAAATAGCAAAACAGATCATATGGTATGAACCATTAACAAAATATGGTTAGGTATCATTCTTATATACACAGAAAATTATTTGAAATAGTATACACCAAATGGCCAATTGTAGCTGATTATAGGAGATGTTTACTTTCTACATTGTCTATTCCTACATACTTTGAATTTATACACGGGCTTATTATGCCCATAAAAGAATGTAAGCTCGACGAGGGCAGGGACCTCCTTTTTTCTTGTCTGCCACACAGTACACAGTGATTACCACAGGGTAGATGCTCAGTAAATAGTTGTTGAATGAATATTACCTTTGTGCAGGGAAAATACTAGATGGGGGCAGGGGGAGGAAAGATGCAGTGCAGTGCAACTCAAAGGCTTTGGAAGATGGAAAACCTAAATATTACATTAGACCAGGCCAAGGACCTGCAATCCAGTGCCAAACTATTTGTTGTTCTTGATTAAGTTGTTACTGATTTTATTTCTAAAAAATAGAAGGACTTTCCAGTCTAAGCCCTTTTCCTTGGTATTTCCCAGGAAGTTTTAAAATTAAGTACTCTGTCAGGACTTTTTTCCAGGCTGTGAGGAGGTTTAAGAATTTCTGGAAGTTACAAGGGCAAGGGGAGAAAACTCCTCCAAGGGACTTTTGAAAAAGCCATTTGCTCTGCCAGTGGGTTGGTTGTTCCTCAGGGCCAAGGAATCTAGGCACAAGCCACATGTCGGCCAAGAACTCAGAGGAAATCTCAGTTTGCCTTGTCTTATTCATCTTTCCTGGTGGGTCTTGCCTTCTCTCTTCCCCCTTAACTCTAGCCATTCTCTGTCTTTGTGGTAGCTGGAGAGAGAGCTTAGATTCCATGTTTCCAAACTTCCCTCCAAGGAAATCCCCCTGGTTAGAAAATGCGTTGACTGCTTGTATGTCATCTCTGGTGCCAAAGAGAAAATGGTATATTTGTTTGTTTTCTTTTGCATTTGAATACATTTTGCCGTGTGTCAGGAATAGTTTGTGGAAGAAAATCTGACCTTGGGAGACAGTGATCGGGGCTTTGGGGCTTTACCCTGGCTGCTTTCCCTACGTGTGCT
>NW_006786690.1:2190448-2208200 GCF_000442215.2 Lipotes vexillifer | reverse complement strand
TTTCCCTACGTGTGCTACCTGTCACCTGCATTGACAACCTGTGCTGCACAGTGACTTGCCTGACACTCTCCTCGTGAGTGGTGGCTGTCAAAGTAGGCCTTTCCGCTTCCACAGGCGCATTTGACCATTTACTTGTAACAGTATCACTTCTAGCTGAGAGGTCAATTTAGTAAAAATACATGACATTTCAGAAAGAATTAGATTAAATATGTTGGATATAGCTGCTACTAAATTTTTTGGAAATTATTAAGTAAAAATAAATTCTTTGGAAATTATTAAGTGAAAAAAAAGGTAGTAGAGCCATATTTCTATTTATTAGTAAGTTCATGTCTCTGTGGAAACATGTTTTTGAGTTATATTAGTCTAGCATTGTTTCTGAGCAGATACACATTGTTGGACCTGATTTATTTTCATTTTCTGCCATGCTCATAATATTTAAGGTACCTGTAGGTTTTATTTGGTTAGCTTTGTTTATTATATTAATTCATAATATAGTTTGAATTTATTTTAACCATTGCAGTGATTGAAAACTGTAATATTCTGGGGTATAAATGTGGTAATAGAAGCATGATAATTTTATACTTAAGCAGGCCTGTTTTGTGACTTGAAAACCAAGCAGCACTTTAGAAGCTAGGCATTAATGAATTTAAGCCAGCAGTTTACTTAATGTCTGCATATCCAGGTGATCAAAAAAGATCATTATCTATGTTTTATGGATAAATTATGAAATAACACAAATTATTTGGTGGGGGGAATCCACATTAGAAACATTTTTATGTTGAGTACTGAGAGTTTATTCTAACAACAGGGATTTCTGATTAGCCAGCTAGAAAGTTTCCTCCCTAGAATTCAGAAGGAACTACTATAAAATGTTGTGTTAAATTCTGAGTCAGTACCCCTGCTGGCACATAACGAACTGAGATTTCCAGCTAAGGGAATTAGGGGTGGATTCCCTGAAGGGGCGGAACTCCAAGGAAAAGGAACTGTATTCTTTAAATGTTACTCACACTACCATTTAGAAACTGGCTATTTGAGTACTTTGACCGCCAGTGTGGGTATACTTCAGTCTGTGCAAATCTCTCTGGGATCTCTTAGACCTCTTCTCTAGTCAGCTGGGACTCTCAGAATTAAAGCAAGTTTTAGTTTCTTTTTTATGGAAAGAATGACAGCTCCTCTCTCTCGTAAGGTACGTTTCACCTTTCTTGGTAGAGTGTTGTAACAGATTTGAAACAGAAACAGTGCAATGAACTGGAAAGGACCACTGCCCTTACTGGCCCCCTGGCTCTAGAGAGGGTGTTGCGGACTCCGGCACGTACAGGAGCGAGGCAGGGCACAGGCGTGAGCAGGGGGCCGGGGTTGGCATCGTTTGTACTCAGTACTGCACCCGGCACGTGGGAGCTGGGAAGCACATGCCCTTGCAGACGGCCCAGCCAGGTGTTGCTGTGGGGTCGCAGGCCCAGTGTTGCTAAATCTTCTGATATTCAGAGGAGATGCCAAAATAGGTGTCTTTATGTGAAATCTCACGGTTCCACAACATTTCTTTTTACAGCATGTGGAGGAGAGTGAAACAAACATGTTCATGGGCCGGATTGGCGCTCCAGTCTGTAACCTCTGCACCTGACCCGTCCTGTATTTTGTTCCATCCCCCACTGACCCCACCAGTCAAAAACTGGACTCCTGCAGGAAGGACTTGTAGTTAGGGGCAATCTGGTAATTCCCATGAACTGATCTGCCACGTATTAATGGGAACTTTTTGCCTTCCCCTGTCCTTGAGTTCCGTGTGCTCCTGGAAAACATGCACCTGTTGACAGTGCCCCTCCAGAGTCAAAAACTGCCACCTTTTTTGTTGCATCCTCACACCCGACCGTGAGGCCTTCAGACCACTTAGAAGGAGAGGGGACAGCCTTATGGTAAGAAGGGTAGTTTGGGTCTCTGGTGTTCCTCAAACCATATGGTATAGAGGCCTCCTGTGTCTAAGGCAGGTGACTTACTCCACACCAAGGTGTTTTTCTGCCGTGTTCTTGGAGCATAAAATACACCGAAACAGGGGACATGGACAGTGGTTATTTGCAGATTTCACAGACCAGCCAGTTCCGAATCTGGACCTCCCAGCACCATCCCCTGTAACGTGTGTATACTGTCAAGGCTGATGTCGGAGCGATGCCTGCTCTCTTCTTTTACAGGGAGCCAGGGCAGGGTCATAAACTGCAGCTCTAGAACCTAGATTTCGACAGACTGTTGCTTTGAGAGGAGCTGATGAGTGGGAAGTACAGGTAGTTGATGTAGGTTTAGGAGCTGAGGTGTCTCTCCTACTTCAGAAAATTAAGTTCGCCTTCCTTGGAGTGACCTAAAAAGTTTAGGAAGTAAAAGGGTTGGGTTTTCCCTAAGGCTTTCAGATTATTTCTGAAACTGGCCTGTGACGTGGGCAAATCTAAGAGTAACAGTGAATGTTGAAAAGCCATGGAAAGCAAATTAACAGCTTTCTCTTTTGAAATAACTTTTCTCCCAATCATAAAATGATAATTAAAATGTTAAAAATAAGCTGTTGATTACTTCCAATTTTGAAAATAAAGAAGAGGTGGCCACTATCTTTTTTTTTTTTTTTTGCGGTACGCAGGCCTCTCACTGCCGTGGCCTCTCCCGCTGTGGAGCCCAGGCTCCGGATGCGCAGGCTCAGCGGCCATGGCCCACGGGCCCAGCCGCTTCGTGGCATGTGGGATCCTCCCCGACCGGGGCACGAACCCGTGTCCCCTGCATCGGCAGGTGGACTCTCAACCACTGTGCCACCAGGGAAGCCCCACTATCTTAATGTATATCCTCTCAGTCTTTTTTTCTCTTGCATGCATACATATTCTTTTCACAAAACGAAGCTCATACTATGTATAATGTTTTGTAATTGTCTTTTTCACTGACTGTATCATGAGCATTCTCCCATGTCATTGAATATTCTTCCTCAGTGGTTTCTTTTAAAATTAATTTGTTTATTATTCTTTTGGCTGTGTTGAGTCTTTGTTGCTGCACGTGGGCTTTCTCTAGTTGTGGCGAGCGGGGGCTACTCTTCGTTACGGTGCACGGGCTTCTCATCGCGGTGGCTTCTCTTGTTGTGGAGCGCGGGCTCTAGGCGCATGGGCTTCAGTAGTTGTGGCACGTGGGCTCAGTAGTTGTGGCTTGCAGGCTCAGTAATTGTGGCGCACGGGCTTAGTGCTCCGCAGCACGTGGGATCTTCCCGGGCCAGGGCTTGAACCCATGTCCCCTGCATTGGCAGGCAGATTCTTAACCACTGCGCCGCCAGGGAAGACCCCAATGGTTTTTTAATGGTGGCATGTCAGTCAGACACATGAATATACAATTTATTTAGCCACTCTTCTGTTGAATATTTGTGTTCCTGCTTTTTTTTTTTCTTATTATAGATGATGCTGCAACAAACACACTTTTACACAAATCTTTGTGTGTATCTCCAGTTTGGGAGAGGGATGATGTATTAACAGATATGAACATTTTAAAGACTTTTTTGATACAAAGTATCATATCTGACCACATCTTTTAAGGACCTTATTAAAAATACTAGTTCATGCCACCCATAGCTTTATTCTTAAAGGGCTTCAAGAAGTCAGTTTTCTATTCCGTGAATGGCCAGTGAAATCCTCTAGATTTCGTTTCCTTCTCTGTGTTCCTTAATGAAAATGAATGTGTTTGACAGATTAGGGAGCAGAGACATAAGGTACTTTGTATTACGATTTCGCCTAGCAATCAGGTAATCAGGCTGTTGCTTATTTTTGGATACTTGTGCCTGGTAAGCAATTGTAGTAACCACAGTGAGACCTGAGGCAGCTTCATTTCCTTATTTCCAAAGTTGTGGTTTATAGGATATACTAGAGCAGCTTCAAGTCAGTGTAGGCCTCACTTAAGATGAAAGACATTTATGTTTTTATGTGAATGACCCATGCTACCCAGCCTGTCAGGGTAAATGACCTGGAAAGGGGGGAAGGGAAGGAGTTGGTGGAGAAGGTAAACAATATTTCTTCTGGGGACAGAGCTTTGATTTATGAGCTCCGTTTCCTGCATAGACAGCTGTGTGGTCCCTAAACAAGTTTTGTCTTGTATGATTAACGTATGCCAGGGGATCTCTTAATGGAATTAGGTACTTAGCGAGATAAAGCAGTTGTTCTTCATTCAGTCTTTTTTTTTTTTTAAACATCTTTATTGGAGTATAATTGCTTTACAATGACGTGTTAGTTTCTGCTTTATAACAAAGTGAATCAGTTATACATATACATATGTTCCCATATCTCTTCCCTCTTGCATCTCCCTCCCTCCCACCCTCCCTATCCCACCCCTCTAGGTGGTCACAAACCACATAGCTGATCTCCCTGTGCCATGCGGCTGCTTCCCACTAGCTATCTATTTTACGTTTGGTAGTGTATATATATCCATGCCACTCTCTCACTTTGTCACAGCTTACCCTTCCCCCTCCCCATATCCTCAAATCCATGCTCTAGTAGGTCTGTGTCTTTATTCCCGTCTTCATTCAGTCTTTTCATGTGCACCTGCCTTCCTGATAAGCAAATGCCCCTTTACCCATGTCTCCTTCAGCCACTATTTAGACTAAAAATCTGGCAGCCTGCTGTAGATAGGTTGTTTCCAGAGCCTCATATATCATAACGCTAACCCTGTTCTAATCTAAGCACTGAGGAAATGGACACAGAGGGAGGGTTAGAGACATGGTCTTGGAAGGGTTGGAAGAAACTTTAGAAATACACTTCCAGCTTCTAATTTTAGAGCACCGCCAGTCCCTGGCTTCAGAGAACTTATAGGCTCTTTAGAAATAAGATATATACACAGGAAAATATTAAAAACCAAAACAAATTTAAAAACAGCACAGGGAAATGGTTTAGTGCCAAACCAGAAACACCAACAGTAAGGGCTTTCAGATTTCAGAAGGAGAGGGAAACCAGCACCTCATGGTGGAGAGTTTGGTTTTTGTTTTTATTTTTTAAGTGGGTCTCGAATGAGTGAGACTTGAAAATTGGAGGCCATTCCTCCAGGAGGGAGGGGTGGTATAATTAGAGGCAGAAGATGTCTGGAAACAAGGAGTGGGTCGTTTTGGCTGGTATGATGGGTTTGTGAAAAAAACTCATCTTTCAGTCACTTGGCTGTATCGTTTGAAGGTGACCTTCTGAAGCCCCTTTTCTTACGTGGTAAGCAGCACTCTTAAGTTCTGTGTTGTCGTGCAAGGCCTACAGCGTCTCTGTCACAGCTTCTTAGAGCTCAGAGATAACAAGCAGAGCTGAGGCTCCTTATCTTCCTGACGGCCTCATGGGGTCAAGCTGGCAACCCATAGAAGTATACACTTAGGTCATTTTCTGGAATGGGCATGGAGTCATCCGTAGGTGAAGTCCTGACTGAGAAAAGGTCTCCCTCTTTTTTGCAGGACTTGCTTCCTGGGGCAATTTCCTGCCCCAAAGTCTTAAAGTTCTTCTGTGTTCTCAGTCAGGCCTCATAAAGCCTCAGGCTTTATAAAAACATGAAGGTACTGGCTCTACACATGGGAGACTTTTAAACTTTCAGTGAAGTCATAGCACTGTGGCTGTAATTCAAGTAATTCACAGAGATAAGGATTACAAACACTTAAGACATAAATATCTCCCTACCTTTTCAGATGCTTAACAATACCTCTTTCAACTAAAAGCTGGCACTTGAATACTGTACTTTGTTTTACTACCAGGTGTGCTTCAAGATGCTCAAAGATATTTTTCTTACTTAGCCTGCCTTGAAAGACTCAGGTTTGAGCTTCATTCTTTTGGTCAGCTAGGAAATTACCCCTTATTAAAATGTAACTTTTTCACTTAAAATTAAATAATTATCAACCATTTACATTATAGCGTACCTTAGTTGGGTGGAATGAGGGAGGAGATGAGGTAGAGTTGAGGTTTGGAGTGGGTACGAGCGTTCCTCAGCTTGGCAGTTTTGCTCTGAAGTCAGCTGGGCCGGCGAGTGGAGCCCTGAGGAAGGGCTGCTCCAGCGGCCCCACCTCTTGCTTGTGAGTTAGGTGCTCTGCTGGAGTTTAGAGGTAGCTTACAAGTTTAGAAGTTGATTTAAAATTTTATCAGTAAAGTGGAGTAAAGTGGCTCGGAAAGGTGCCTGGACCTAACAGGTAACATTCTGAGTTGATTAGACCCCTGGCTTGTCTGATTGGGCCCAAATAGACATATTTATTGGACACATAGACTCCAGCTTTGCTGTGGGCCCTATCTGTATCCCAAGTGGCAGCACTACTGGACAGCCTTCGTAAGGGTGACTGGCGCCACAGGAGTTGGGCAAGGAGGGAGTACGTTTATTTCCTGCCGAAGCCTTACCAAAGTTTGGTTAAGATCTCTCTGACCCGTTATTTCTCTTTTTTGGATGAGTTTATAGTTCTGCTGGAGGAAAGTTCTCTTTTACCCCTTAATCTTCTCTTGTGTAGGAAGGAGAGTAGGATTTAGCTCTGATACATGGGTTTGAGCTTGGAGATGACATTTTTTCCTGCTTCCTTTTGATTCCTATTTACTGAAATTAGTTTTAAGGCTTATAAACTGTTACTTCTGCCTCAGCTTCTTCCTGGCCATGTGCTCCAAATTTAGGTTGCAGCTATGGACATTTTAGTAAAATCCCATGAATACATTTGAAGGTTTTGTATTAACCTCTTAACCATTTAATCCGTACTTCTTGGTGTTTCACAGCAATAAATTATATATCTGCATTTTACCTCGTAAGTATTGACCTTCAGCACAAAAGCGTTAAGTTTACCATTATGGCAAGTAGTAGTTATCTGTCTAATAAATGCCCCTGGCACTTGACTGGCTCGATTCAGTTCAACTTTTACTAATTCATGTAATTCTTTAAAAACTCATGTATACATTTTTTTATTGAGCATATGCAGAGATCGGTAGTACAGTACATCTGTGCAGTGTAATATTATGCAGCAATTAAGTTGTTTGTGAAAAGTTTCTAATAGTGTGGAAAGGTGCTTAAGATATGTAAACTATACATGTGATACTCTCTCAGCAATATGAAAAATGTTTACATGTGTTAAGAAAAAGAAAGAAAAAGACATACAGAAATGAAGTAAACCAAATGCAAATAGTGGTTCTGTCTGGATGAAAGGATTATGAGTTGTTTACATGTTTATTCTTTATGCTTTTCTGTTGTATGCAGTTTTTTATTTTGACTGGGTATCACTTTTGCAATAAAAACATAAATCCAATAAGGGGTTGTAAATCATTTTACCACCTACCTCAGTTAAGATTTAAAATATAGTGAATGTTCAACATTAAATTAATGCTTTCTTCAGAGAGACAATGAAAAATTTCCCCTAATAAATTTTAAAAGTTACTGAGAATTTACCATTTAGCACATTAAGTTATCTTACATGTTGTTATGCAGTTTCCTATAGACCAGTGTTCCTTAAACTGAGGAATGCTGTGTTAACTAACAGGTTTGCTGCAACTGTTTGGAAAACAGTCATTCAGAGTTATACAGAACCAATGGCAACAGTTACGAAAATCCTGAAGCATTTTAATTCTGTGCCTTGTGAACTTAAGTTATTTAATTTTTGAAAATAAGCTTTTTATTGAAGTGTAACACACATCCACAAAAGTGCTCAAATCTTAAGTGTACAACTTATGAATTTTCAAAAAGTGAACACACCCTGTAACCACGTCACTTTATTTTTCTTGTATTGTGCTGCTATGTGTCTTTGATAAAATTTTCATAGTTCTACACACAAAAAATATTGTTTAGTGTTCTGTGATCTCCAGAAGTTACACTCTAGATATTTTTGCACACTTTGCTCTCCTAACTGCACTAACTCCTTGGTTTTTTTACATTTTTCAAAGAACTCTAAAGTTTCATTCAGAAATTGTTATTCTTAGTTCATGGTAGGAAATTTGGCTTTTATAGGTTAAAAACTCTAAAAAAGTAATAACTTCAAAATTCTTGACATCTAGACTTCTCAGATTTAATTTTTCTTTCATTCCCAACTGCGGCACATGCTTTGCCCCAGTGGCTGGTTGTGTGGAACTTGATTCCTGGGCCTCTGCATATGATACAGCTTAGGTTGCTAATCTGAAGGAGCAGATCAACAGCCAGTGGTAAGTGTGTCAGGCCTAGAAATCCTAGACCAAGCTGGGAGGAACTTTAGAGATCGTTTGCCTCAGATGGGGAAACTGAGTCCTGAAAGGTTATATGCCTCGTCCAGGGTCGCAGAGCTGGCTCCAGAGCTGAGTCGAGAATCCTGATCCTATACCCCATTTCTAAACCTTGCTAAGTCCCTAGTCTCTTCTTAAAGCTCATCCTTTTTACTAAAAATGCAGTCCTCGGGCTGTGAAACCGACTTCTCAAAAAAGATAAATTACCTAACACATTTTTCAGCCAAACTTCTTAATGAGGATAACCTGACAGCATCGACCTGTTTTAGAAAATATCCCTTGGGTAACTTCGGGTGAATGAGTGACGGTGTGGGGATGGTATAAATGCCAGTCGGTAATTGTTTAGAGCAGTTCCGGGAGTACATTCAACTGGAATAACCCTGGCAATAGGGAAAGCGTGGCATGATGTCCATTTGTGACGCTTCCCTGGGGAGCGAGCTGTGTCAGGAGACCCGGCAGCTCTTCTGGAACACAGAGTCTCTAGCCTGTGTTCCCAGGCACTGGACAGGGGGACTGGCTACTGGGCCTGGGAGCTAACCATTGATGTTTCATGACTTTTTGGTTTTGAGATTTTGTTTCAATTGGCTAAAGGTAAGACAGGTAAATAAAGCTGCTCTTTGGTTTTCTAAGGAATGCCAGGCAACCGATATATGTATTTAGTAAGTGTTGATCACTGTGATTGATGGGCCCTGGGGATTTAGTGCTTCATAAAACATATCTGTAAGGACCTAGTCTATGGACCTGGCAGTTCCAAGGAGAGATCACCATTGCCCTCCAGAATTCTTGGTTCTGTTGGTATGTTGGGTTAGTGAAATGCACAAGAGTCTCTTCAGAGCTAACTGACTTTTGCCTACTGTAAGTTTGTAGGAAAGGGTGTCTTCTGAGTCTCACCTGGCAGTCATCCTTGGCCTGAACTTCAGTGCCGTTCTCCATGGTCTAATCTGCCAGGTCCCTTCTATCCTTTCTCACCCTGTTCCCAGAGTACAAGCCTTCCTCAGAGGCCAGACTGATTGCTCTGCCTCCAAATGCCTGTGGCTGTTGCTACCTTTGAGCTTTTGAGCCTGTTTTCCCCTTGTTTAGAATGCCTTCTCCTCCCCTTCTACTTCTGCAAATCCTGCCCAACTTTCGAGGCCCAACTCATTTCCCATCTTCTCTCCTCGGAGCTCATGCGACACTTCTCCCCATGCCATGCTGTGGCTGATAGAGCCACAGTTTGGCCTGCTGGAGAAGAGAGTGGAGTCTAGAGCTAGGCTGCCTGTGTGACTTTGGGCTGGAACCTTTCCTGAATCTAAATTTCTTCATCTGTAAAAACGGGACTAATAATTGCCAAGGTTATTCAATTTAGCTCATAGTTGTACAGATTAAATGTGTTCATACCATTAAAACCTATGGAACACTGCCTGGCATGTAAGTTCTCATTAAGTATTAGTTACTCCCTTTAGCATGTTTTTAACCATGGCCTTCCTGTCTTATGGTTTAATCATTTTAAATGTCTGCTCATTGGCCTCTAGTGAAATTGTAAAGTCCTCTCATGAAGAAGGGGGCTTAACTTTATATTCTTTGTTGACCCTTTTCAGTCCTACATGCGCATGTAATAGCTCCCCAATACATATCACTTAAAGTGAAACTATAACTGCATTAAAGAAAATAGATGGAACAGGAGTAAGGAATTGAAAAGATAAGCTTCATTTCACAGACTGAGTTTTCTTTTGCTTTGTAGATCATGTAATTTGTTCCTTTTTTCATTGTTGTTGAGTCTAGTGAGCTCTTCTGTCACAGTCACCACAAGTGTGAACATCATTTAGCAAGGATGCTAGCAGTTTCAGGAGGCTATCTCAGACACTGTTTTCTTCTAGGCCCATGGTGGGAGGGAATCTCAGACAGTAGACTCTGATCTATCAGGATATCTCAAAGCATGTGGGTCCTGAGCTGGTTGTTATTAGCATATCTCCCTTGCTGAGGGGCATGGGGAATTCACCAGTGGAGAAAGGACCATGCCCTTCAGGCACCCTCCCTCTGCCTTCCCCTCCTCCTTTATTAGCAGCTCAGATACTCACAAGCACCATCTTCACCTGTCAGTGTTCACAAATATTTGGGGGGAATCAAAAGTTACCCTCTGGTGGGAAGGGGGAGACCCAGGCAGAAGCACTGATTCAAAGGCTGATTGCAGACGGGAGTTGCGTTGATGTCAGGAGCTGCTGGCAGGGTGCTCCACCAGCCACCCAGCAGTCAGGGGCTTCAGCCAGGGTCTCCCACAGAGCCCCTGGGGTGGCCTCTCAGTGATGAAGATGCTGTGTTTCTCCTTCTCCTAGGCTGGAACAAGACATTAAAAAGTTAAAGGCCGACCTGCAGGCCAGCAGGCAAGTGGAACAGGAGCTCCGCAGTCAGATCAGCTCCCTCTCGAGCACCGAGCGAGGGATCCGCTCAGAAATGGGCCAGCTCCGGCAAGAGAATGAGCTGCTGCAGAACAAGTATGTGCGCCTTGTGGGCCTCCTGCCATGAGTCAAGCAGCCTTGCGTTGCTCTTGTTTCCAGGGATTGGAGCACAAGGCTCATGACGACAAAGGGATCTAGCAGAGGGGTTTTTTTTTTAAACAAAATGTTTAAAATATTTAATGTAGGACCAGATATTCAACATGTTATAAAATCTATGAAAACTTATTTCATTGCAGCAAAACAGTTTATTAATATTACTATTCTGTCTTCTCTCATTTAATAACTTCCTCTCTTAGTTTAAAATAGTTACTGAGCTTTTGTGACAATATGAGTAAAATTGACAAGAGGTATTTCTGCCACAATTTGAAACTCTTGTTCCCTTGAGTGAAAATTAGACTCTATCTCCTTTGATTTCTGGAACTAAAAAATGATGTTGAACTTGGTTTTATTTGAAGAGGCAGACAAAAAGCTAGCTCTTCTGCATGAATTCTTTTATGATTTCCTTTCATTCATTCTGGAATTACTTCTTGACTCAATGTGGGTCTGTCTTTTTTTTAATCTCTAAACAATGTGTGTCTGGGGTAGTGATTACTATTATAGGTGCCGAGCTTTCTGGGCTTTTCCTTGAAAGAGCAGAGTCCTTCATCATTTTCAGGGAATGTAGCTCAAAAGCTAGAGCGTTATAGGCAAATAACCTTTCCATTGCTTCTGACTCACGTAGGTATGTGATGGCTCTAGCGTTATTACATAGAGAACATCTTACCTTACATTGATATATTGAGAGAAACTCACCTTATACTGATACGTAAAGCTGGGGGTGGTAGTAGCAGGGAAGGGAATGTGGCTGAAATTTTTATCTGAAATTAAGCATCCTGTGATTCTAACTACAAGATCTATTTTGGGATACTCTGAGAAAACATCTCCCAGCTGGAAAGGAAAGGCTGCAGTAGGCTGCAGCATATTGTATTCAGGCAGAGAAAGACCTTCCCCTCCTACCCTTTTCCTCAGTTTCAATGGATCTGGTTCAGCTCTTCCTTGGTCTCAGACTGAAGCTCTTTCAAGGTGCTTTGGGGTACTAGAATTAGTTCTACAGTTATCTTTTCCTCTGATAGAAACTTGTTTTATCCTATTTTCTGGATTACCTTCTGTAGATCACTTACATTAATAAAGCAGAGGCTAGGTCCAATTCTGTATCTTGTAAGGCAGCTTGCTTATTGGCGTTTAGGAATTGTTAAATAATAATGACAATGTATTTTCCTTGGACACTCTGGGAGTTGACATTTATGATCTGCTGTTCAAATCTCCTGTTTGCTTTGGCCTCAGAATGATAAAGAGGAGCCACGTTTCTCCAGGGTATATATTGGACGTTTCTAATTGTAAAACTTTGTATGACAATCATTTCCATATAGGTTACATAATGCTGTGCAAATGAAGCAAAAAGATAAGCAGAATATCAGCCAGTTGGAGAAAAAGCTAAAAGCTGAGCAGGAAGCCCGAAGTTTTGTAGAAAAGCAGTTAATGGAGGAGAAAAAAAGGAAGAAGTTAGAAGAAGCTACTGCTGCCCGCGCTGTTGCATTTGCTGCTGCGTCTAGGTATGTTGATGTCACCTGAGTGCTTAATCCAAGGTTGGCTTTCCCTGGACTGAGAATGGGAATTGGAAGCCTTGGGCAGGACTGGAAATACACCATCATGCATGGATGGATTGCTTTTAAGTACTGTTTTATTAGCTGGTTTAAACCTCACCTGTGCAAGCTTATGCTGTCATGACAACTTCATCCCTCAGTGACCTGCTGTATAAAGTGGGATGAGGGAATCTCCATGCCTCCCACACCTGGGAGGCAAAATTCTGCTCAAAAAGGGGTTTCCAGCCACTTTCTGTAAGACTGATAATTACTAAATGCTTCGAGGGAACCAATCTGGACTTCCGTTCCCTTTATAGAACTATCATTATGCTCTACTCTTAGTTGTGTGTTTCTGGTGTTTTTAATCTTAATATGGAAGAAAGATAAAATCTTGGTCCCCCAAGCACTGTGTACTGACTGCTCGTGTCTTTGTTGGACATCAGCAGACTGTCAAATGACCTGGAAAAGATGGGGAAGGGAGTTAAGAGCCTCTCTTTCTTTCTTTCTGCCTCCTTCTCTTTTTGGCTTCTACCTCACTTTTTCTTTTTTCTTTGTTTTTTTGACTGGTGAAGTTCATCTGCATGGTGGGGGTCAGTTATGGGTTTACAGATGCAGGGGAGGGTAAATTATTATTTACTTAATTTTAAGTTTCTATCCCTAAATTTGTGTCTATGTGATATAATTCTACTTTTTGCTTTTTTGTATCTGTCATGTTAATAGCCTTCTTTTGGGTTCTGGCATTTGTAGGATAATTGTTGAACCATCATTTCATCTTTTAGGAAATAGCAGCCGGAGAGAGAACTCTTTCTCCTACGTGATCCTGCCTTCCCCCAGCAGACTCTACTGCAGATGGCTGAGCTAACTTGGCCCATTAATATCTATACAGATTCACAAGACCCTTTACTAATCTGCTTAGGATGTCGGGGGGTGGGGGGTGTTGTTTGTTCACTCATTTAAAGATTTATGAGCGTTCCTGAAGCACTTACACTTGCAGGAGATTTTCCTGAGCAGTCATCTGGTGTGGCTTGTGCTCTCCTTAATTCATCCAGCAGTTACTCTTTCTTAAAAAAATCCCTGAGGAGGATATGACAGTTTCTTAACCATATTGTTTAGTGTCTCTTATGCTTGAGAATCAGTACATTGATTTCAGTCTCTACCCTTAATTTCTTTTGCTTTTGGTTAAGCTTATTGCCTTTGGTCTTATCCTTGGATGGTCCTTGTTTGCCATCATTTATGTAGAGGCTGTTTTTATTCTTAAGTATATCTCAAGGCTTTAGTCTCTCACTGGGCCTTCCTTTTCGTAGGCAAAGGACACCTACCTTCTCCACCAGGCTGTTTCTAAACCTAAACAGTTCACCAGCTTTGGGCTGGTTATTGCCATCATCTTTTTAAGTTTGTCCTTATTATAGCCCTGAGAAGCAACCTAATGCTGCTCCCTTCTTTTTCTGTTTACTCCAGTCTTGTCAAAACTTCATGACTAAAGAAAGGTGATGTTCCCAGTGCACAGTCCCTCAAAAGTGAAAATGTTTGTTAACTCACTGCCCCCTGCTGGAGACAGCACACGTCTGGTTCTCTCTTGCTCAGCTTGTGTGCCTTGTCTCAAGTCACATGGCCTGATGGGAAGCTTGCTGGATTGGCAAGGTGGAAGAACCTCAGTTCTTATCCCAGTTCTGTGACCTGCAAGCCGGGTGACCTTGAACTAGTATTATATCTAAGTAGCTTCAGTTTTCTTCTCTGGAAAATAGGATAATAAACCCTACCCCAGTAAAGAAGGAAGTGTGGGTAAAGTACCTAGCTTGGCACCTGGCTCATATTAGACACCCAATTAGTAATTATTTTAGATCATTTTTGAAATTATAAAGAACAGAGAGAATGAGCAGACTGAGCCAAAAGCTAAAATCTGACTCTGTGGAGATTAAGAAAAATATCAATCCTGCAGTATAGTTAAACCTATAGTCTTTTAAATCCTCTTTTTCCCTTCTCTTCTTTTTCACAAGGGGAGAGTGCACCGAAACCTTACGGAATCGGATCAGAGAATTAGAAGCAGAGGGCAAGAAGCTCACAATGGACATGAAGGTGAAAGAAGAGCAGATCAGAGAACTAGAACTGAAAGTTCAGGTAAAGGAGGAAAAACAGACTTCATCGCGCTCGAGTTCCTCTTCCGTGTTAGGTTTGTGCTCTGTGCTTCCGTGTGGAGATGGTGCCTCTTCTGATACAGGCCAAACCCCCTTGCATCTGAAAATCTCTGTATGACCAAAAGAAGCTCTCACCTGTCCAGCTCATTCAAGTCATATTTAGTTTATCTGGATTCTAAGGCAAACCAGAAATGTTAATGGTCCTTGACATGTTTTATACCAGAATTTGACTTACGGGAGATTCATTTCACTTTTTCAGGTTATAGGCCAGATTAGTGTGCTTTGGAACGTATACACCTCTTCTTAGCCCTAATTCTCTGTCCATCGCCAGGGAATTGGCCATTCTGGATGGCTCTCAGCTGCACAGATGGCCACTCTAGGCAATGCATGGGGAGGAAAGCTGCCAGTGCTGTGGACATAGCCAGTCTTGGGGCTGTGTGTACCTCAGCCAAGTATTTGGTGGCGTTGGGTCTTCAAAGGGATGTTTAAGGCTAATGTTATAAGTTGTAAAGTTACAGTAATTTGAGTCATATGGAGCCCATAAGAAATTAGTGGCAGGTCAGTGGGGTAGAATAGGTGACCCAGAGACAAAGCCTAAATTAGTGTTCAGTGAAGGTGGCATCAGAAATGGATGGAGGGCTTCCCAGGTGGTCCAGTGGTTAAGAATCCGCCTGCCAATGCAGGAGACACGGGTTCGAGCCCTGGCCCAGGAAGATCCCACATGCCGCGGAGCAACTTAAGCCCATGCACCACAACTACTGAAGCCTGCACGCCTAGAGCCCATGCTCTGCAACAAGAGAAGCCACCGCAATGAGAAGCCCGCACACCACAATGAAGAGTAGCCGCCACTCACCACAACTAGAGAAAGCCCGTGCACAGCAACAATGCAGCCATAAATAAATAAATAAATAAATAAATAAATAAATTTATTTTTAAAAAAAGGAAATGGATGGAACTGCAAGGGTTAGTCAGTGAAAGGCTGAGGAACAGCTAGACAATGGGAAAAAATAAAATGAGATGCTCATCTCACACCACACAAAAATAAATTCCAGAGGAAGAGTTGAATCCAGGGAAAAAAACCATTTTGTTTTAAATCACAAAGTGAAAAAAAAAAATGAAAAAATCAATCGGGGAGGGTACAGATATTGCAACAAATATTATAAAAAAAGAATTAGGGGGCGTCCCTGGTGGCTCAGTGGTTGAGAGTCCTCCTGCCGATGCAGGGGACACGGGTTCGTGCCCCGGTCCGGGAAGATCCCACATGCCGCGGAGCGGCTGGGCCCATGAGCCACATGGCCGCTGAGCCTGCCCGTCCGGAGCCTGTGCTCCGCAACGGGAGAGGCCACAACAGTAAGAGGCCCGTGTACCACAAAAAAAAAAAAAAAAAAAAAAAAAAAAAATAGAATTAATATTCTCAATATGTAAATAGCTCATAAAGATTGCTAAGAAAAGCTCAAATACACAGAAAGTAGGCAAACTATATGAACAGATAATTCACAGAAGAAATATAGATGACTGATAATAATGTAAGAATATATCCTCATCTGTCACCAAAGACAGATAGATTAAAATTGGATATCACTTATCTCTTGTGAAATCAGCAAAGAATTTTTAAATGGTAACATCAACCTGGGTGAGGATACAATCAAATAGGCCTCATATGTTGCTGGTGGAAGTGTAACTTTCTGGAAAAGGTCACGTATTTTTAAAAAATATTTTCCTCAGACTCCGGCCTTAAGGTAAATATTTAAAAGTCTCACCGATGATTGATATACAGAGATGTTCATCATAGTGGTATATAAATGCAAAAAAATTGGAAATAATCTTAACAATGGGAGATTAGTTTAATAAATTATGGTACAAATACATGTAGGAATATTAAACAGCCAATAAAAATTGCATTTTCAAAGAACAGTTGAAATTATATGTTTTTAAAAAATTGTATGTATAGTTTGATTTCAATTATGCTGAAAGATACACGTATACTTAAAAAAGACTAAAAGAAAATACATCAGATTTTTTGCAGCATTGGGATTTTGGGTGATTTTTATTTTCTTCTTTGAACTTTTAAGTATTTTTTAATTGACTATAATAAGTTTCGATTTCTCTCTTAAAATGAAAAAAATTAAATATTAGCATATATATATGTGTATACACACACACACACACACACACACACACATGCACGCACACACACATATATATAGGCTACATTATCTGATGTTTTAAGTGGGCTTATTTTTCAGTATACCCTGTCAAAATAATTAACATTTTTACAATTTTTAGTGTAGGTTGAGAGTAGAGTTTTCGCACATTTGACTACAGCATTACAGCAACATTTGCAGCCGGCAGCAGGGAAACGGTTCTTTGTGGTTCTGAATTAGGATTGTAAGAAAGTGTTTTATATATATATATATATATTTAAATTTATTTATTAAATTTATTTATTTTTGGCTGTGTTGGGTCTTCGTTGTGGCTGCTTTTCGTTGTAGTGCACGGGCTTCTCCTTATGGTGACTTCTCTTGTTGCGGAGCATGGGCTCTAGGTGCACGGGCTTCAGTAGTTGTGGCACACGGGCTCAGTAGTTGTGGCTCCCGGGCTCTAGAGCATAGCCTCAGTAGCTGTGGGGCACAGGCTTAGTTGTTCCGTGGCATGTGGGATCTTCCCGGACCAGGACTCAAACCCGTGTCCCCTGCATTGGCAGGCGGATTCTTAACCACTGTGCTACCAGGGAAGCCCGAAAGTGTTTTATTTGGAGACAGAGTCCACAGTTATCTCAAAACAGCCCAATACAATTATCGTTTTGTATGTGCACATCACTGTATAAATACATTTTGCACTCCCTCTAAGGAGCGAGGTCTAAACCCATGAAACACCAGGATTCTGTGTTCTAGGGGCCAGGTCAATAATAGTGGGATTTTATTTGTGATTTCAGGCTAATTTGTAGACATTGATGCCAAAACTATCTTGTAACATTGCTGCTTTGATGATATTGATAGGAGCTTCGGAAGTATAAGGAAAATGAGAAGGACACTGAGGTGTTAATGTCAGCCCTCTCAGCCATGCAAGATAAAACGCAGCACCTGGAGAACAGCCTGAGCGCAGAGACAAGAATCAAGCTGGACCTGTTCTCCGCACTGGGGGATGCAAAGCGACAGCTCGAGATTGCCCAAGGTAGGAGAACAGCCCAGGTCACACAGCATGGCTGAGAATGCCTGGGGACACGGAGAGCAGAGCTCCCTTAGAGCTCAAACCGAAGGCATTTCCGTTTCCTCTTCAAGTGGTTTGATAAGTACCCACCATGGACATCTAGGAATCATCACATTAATTCGTTCTGCAGACATATTTTGAGATGAGAACATACCAAGTGCATG
>NW_006786690.1:2188100-2190438 GCF_000442215.2 Lipotes vexillifer | reverse complement strand
GAAAGAGTGAGTTTCTCTGCTCAAGGAGCTCAGAGTGTTGTGGAAGAAATAGAGAACTGCAGAGTCACCAAAAGATGCTGATGTAATAGGATGTACAGGGCCTGTGGGAACACAGAGCCAGGGACTCGGCCAGTCTGGAGAGTTAGAGAGGGCTTTTTCTCAGGGGAGCTGATGTCTGAGCTGGGTCTTGAATGATGAGAAGGGGTTAGCCCAGTGAAGAGGCAGTGTAGTGGTGGTGAGGGGTAGAGAGGCATCTGAACAGAAGAAACAGCTCGAGCAAGGCCAGGGAAGCTAGGAGGGCCTGATGTGTTCAGAGCGGCAGCTGGCTCTGCCTTGCTGGAGTGAAGGTTGCAGATGAGGGAGTGGAGGGAGGAAAGTCTGGAGAGCAGGCTATTCCCTCGGCAGATATTACTGAGACTTACTATGTGCCAGGCACTGTGCAAACCCCTAAGGGGACAGACAGTAACAAGCAGATATATAATATCTGATGGGTGCAGTGAAGAAAATAAAGCAGTGGTGATGCAGGCTGTGTGTGTGTAGGGCTGCTGGTTTGACATGGAGGACATGGAAGAGCCTTTGAATAGGTAGCATTTGAACAGAGACTGAGAGGAAGAGAGTGAGTGAGCCATGTAAGTCTCTAGGGGGAAAAGCACATGTGTCGTGGCCACTGGGGCTGCAGCCTGAGTGACGGGGAGAGTTTTTAGGGTCAAAAGTAGCAGGAGCCACATTCTGACAAACTTTGCAGCCTATGGAAAGAACTTTGGACTTTACTCTGCATGACATGGGAAACTTTGGAAAGCTTCTGAACAGAGGCCTGACATGACCTGATGAAAAGAAATTTAGATTTTGTTCAAGAAATTGATAAGCCACCAATAGATTACTGAAAAAATTTTTCAAACAGTTGACTTAATAGAAGGAAAAGAATATTTCAGCAGGTACTTACAGAGCGTTCACACTTGCTCTGCATAAAGCATCTTACTAGAAGGTGAAGGGGAGACAAAGACAAACAAGACATAGTCTAGCTGGGGATCCGCTAAGGTAGTTGTGCTCAAACTTTTTGGTCTTAGGGACCCCTTTACACTCTTAAAATTATTGAGTACCCCAAGGGAGGTGTTTTTCAAGTGAATTATGTCTACCAATATTGATATATTAGAAATTAAAACCTAAAACATTTATTAATTCATTAAAAAAATAACGTAATAAACATATTACTTGTTAACATAACATTTTATGAAAATAACTATTTCTCAAAACAAAAAAAATTTAGTGAGAAAAGCGGTATTGTTTTACATTTAGCAAATCTCTTTAATTTCTGGCTTAATAGAAGATATTTCAGTTCTCGTCTCTGTTTCTACATTCAGTCTATTGTTATTTCACTTGCCATGTTGCTCCTGGAAGGCTCCACTTAGGCTCATGAGGGAATGCATGTGAAGAAGGCAGATAAATGTCTTAGTATTAGCATGAGGACAGCATGGACGCGGTAAGAAGTGCTGCACTAGGGAAAGCCACGCCCGAGGCCTGCTGCCACTAGGTAGAGGCAGATGGCTTGAAAGGCCAGAGGAGAGATCAGGGTGGCTTCATAAGGGAGGGACCATTGAGTGGACTTCGAAGGATGAATTCTGAGAGCAGAGAATGGCAGGGAAGAACATTGTTACCTGAGGGAATGGTGTTTAGGCAGAGGAAGGACAGTGTTGAGAATGTCCACGTAAGCAGTCCAGTGGCCTCTAGCTGGGGGACATGGAAGAAGAGAGTAGGAGGTCAGTAGGACCGTGAATGAAGCTGTACTAGAGGATGTATCCCCTAGATTTTCAGGAGGAAGCAGGTGACGTGTTCCAGCAGGGTTGCTGGAACCATGGAGGAAGAACAAAACAGATTAAGGAATGAGGAGAGAGAATGAGTTTGGTTTGGGATGCTTTGATCTGGAGTTGCCTACCGGACACTCGGCCTAAAGATCTTCATCAGTCAGTGGGAATTTGGGGCCTAAACCCCAGAGAAAAGGCCAGAACCCCGGGGCTGGGGGTGGGATGTAGAAGTTGGGAGAAGTCAATGAAGCCATAGGAGTGGCTTGGGATGGCAGTGGCAGAGCAAGAAGAGAAGGGGTTGAGAATCAGGCTTATGAATCTGTGGACTCAGGGAAAGGCATTTAAAAAGAAGGTTCCTGGGGGGCTTCCCTGGTGGCGCGGTGGTTGGGAGTCCACCTGCCGATGCGGGGGACACGGGTTCATGCCCCGGTCCGGGAGGGTCCCACATGCCGCGGAGCAGCTGGGCCCGTGGGACCGCGTCCGGAGCCTGTGCTCCGCAGCAGGAGAGGCCACAACAGTGAGAGGCCCGCGTACCG
>NW_006786690.1:2159735-2187994 GCF_000442215.2 Lipotes vexillifer | reverse complement strand
CCCCAAAAAAAAAAAAAAAAGAAGGTTCCTGGGGATCCTGCTAAACTTCTGACCATACGCTGGTGTTTTGCCTGCCTGGCTCAGCTCCCTGAGAAGTGGCTACCCTCTCTCTGCCTCATCCCCTTTACTTGGATTTGCAGACTTGAAAGAGGTTGTCTGCTGGAGTGAAGCAACACCCAGGTCTCAGCGTAGCCGAGGGGAGCTTGGCTTCCCAGCGCAGATTATGCTTCCTTGTTGGCCCAGAAATTCTCGTAAAGCAAAGAGAACTGTCTTTTCCAAAGCTCTGGGAATGTTTGTATGTTACTGATTAAAGAAATCAAACTTAAATCTTCATGGAAAAAAGATACAGTGGCTTGTATATCAGATGCTGTTAGGTATTTTATTCGTCTGAGGCTTACTTCGTTCAAAGGGAAGGAGGATATTTGATGCTTACCTGAAGCTGAGGGGACATGAAGGAAGCCAGAGTGGGGCGACTCTTTGCTGCCACCTTTTCCACTACTCCCCTCCACTGTCATGCTCATGCTTGGAATATTCTCATAAGAACCCAACTTCATAATTTACATCAAGCCCCTTGCTGGGTTTCTCCTTCCTACTTTCTATATCATCTGATTCATCTTGGTTCCAAAATGGCTTTCACCTACTATATCATTTTTTAAAATATGCCACCATGCTCTCTTACATTTTAAATATAATACTGTCTTCTGTAGGACTCAAAGTGAGTGCACCTCAAATACAAGCTCTTCCTTTTTTCAGCATTTAAATTTCTGAAGGGCTACTCCTAAGTGCTCTTCCCCTAGTAGACCAGGGAGCATCAAAGCATGATGGAAATTGCACGGGCTTTGGAACAAAGTGGTCCTGGGTTTAAATCCTGCTTAGTCATTGATAACTGAATGACTTTGGGCAAGATACATACCTTGCAGGGCCTCAGCTTTCCACTGGGCTGGGCACTAGGGATTTGGCAAGGACAAAAATGGGGAGACAGTCTCAGCCCTCATGGAGCTCATGGGCCAGTGGAGAGATGATGGACACAAATCATCACCCAAATGAATACTCACCGGAGACAGAAAAATGCAGTCGGCAGGAGTGCAGACTCCAGAGCCAAACTGCATCATTTTGAATCCCAGCTCTGTCACTCAACCTCTCTGTGCCCTGGTTTCCTCATGTATAAAATGGATGATGATGATGATAATTCCCATCTGATAGGGTTGTTGTGATAAATAAATGAGTTAGTCTACGTAAGCACTTAGAACAGTGCCTGGCACATACGTGTTAGCTATTGTAATTATTATCATTATTACAAAGAATAAAGTGACAGAAAGGAAAGTTTAGGGTGTGTTGAGAATCGAGGAGTCGGGGGCTGGGGGTAGGGTCTGATTTAGATGGAAGGAGCAGGGAAAGCTTTGTGAGGGAATAGAAACAGAAACCTCACGAGTTAGCACAGAGAGCATTGGAGAAGCACAGAAAGGGAAGCGGCCCTGCGGCAGGCAGGAACTGGTTGGATTCCTTGGTCTGATACTCCGAGATAGCCCATCCTGCCAGAAAAATGTTTCCGTGCAAGAGGTAGAGCCCTAGTTCAAAAGAAGCACCCTCTTCGGCTGCCCTGGTGACTGCCGAGCTCAAAATGTGGCTCCTGGAGATTGAGCTCTTTGCTTCGTCACACCTGCCTAAACGCAGTTCCTCTTGACACCATGACCCGTAGGCCACATCTGGCCTGCCACCTTTTCTTGTACCACCCGTGGGCTAAGAATGGTTTTTGCCATTTTCTATGGTTTAAAATTAAAAAAAAAAAAAAAAAAAGACAAGGACAGTATGTGCCTCACAGTGCTTAAATATTTACTGTTTGGCACATTACAGGAAAAATGTGTCTCCCCTTACAAACCATCAAAGCTGGAGTCGAATCCATTTGGGATCAGTGGGCCCAAGAGGGCATTGTGGTGGGTGAACGCTCCCTTCTCACTAATGGTGGGTCTTTGATCTTCCAGGACAAATTCTTCAGAAAGACCAGGAAATCAAGGACCTAAAACAGAAGATAGCCGAAGTCATGGCCGTCATGCCCAGCATAACATACAGTGCTGCCACCAGCCCCTTGAGCCCCGTTTCCCCACACTACTCTTCCAAATTTGTGGAGACCAGCCCCTCTGGACTCGATCCCAATGCCTCTGTTTACCAGCCCCTGAAGAAATGAAGGCCAGCAGTGTGTTTTTTCCAGGCTTTGGTTATCAGAAAGCATCACAAAGGAGCGTCTCTGGCAGTCAAGATTAAAAAAAGTTTATATTGTATTTTGTGGGACTGTATATGTTGTCATTTTTAAAAAGGGGGGGAAAGATAACATCCAAGTCTGATTAGAACTGCCCACCAGTTTTTCTTGTAAGTTTTTAGAAGACCTCACAGAACTTTGCAGTTTATTTTTCTCGGCCATTACATTAAAACCATTCTTGGATTTCAAGTAGCCAATTTTGCCTTTTATGTATTCTTACAGTTTCCTCTTGAAGAAAAAAAAAAAAAAGAGTTTTTCCTTCTCAACCCTTAATTTTTGTTTTGTTTTGTTCTTAAATCAGCAAGCAAAACCTGCACATTGGATTCACATGGGATGACAATGAAAACTTAGTTTTTAGTGTAAAAGGTTTAAATAACCTAACACAACTTTGATGCTATAGCTGCATTAAAGAAAATGATTACTAAAATTACAGAAAACAAAAATTGATTACCCCTCCAAGGACCAAACAAATTCAAGGAGTGTCATTTCAGCCGAGGGGAGAGACTCAGGTGATGAGACCAGCTGTGGGAATGTAACAGGGGTTGTGTCTGAAATGTGTATCTTCCCATTGGTGTGTTTAGTCCTAGAAAATTGCTAGCAGCAGTCTTGTTCACAGTGCCTTGGGAAAAGACATTTCAAGAGGAAACTTGATTTTAAACAATTTCCCCCTTTACCATCATCTACCTTCTCTCTGTGTCAAGCTCACTGCGGATCCTGCTATAGAACTGGTGGGTAGCTGGGCTGTTCGGTACCACTTCAGCCACACCTTCTGTTTCCTTTCATTGAAAGCACCACAGTGTTCTGGACTTGTCTCGAGGCAAGCACCCTGGGAAGGGGAGCTGGGCGGTGTTTGTGTTCGAGAGACTGCAATGCCGGCTAATAAAAGCTGCAGTTCTAGGTTTTGTTTTGTTTTCTTTTTTTTTAATTTCCTTTAACTGTGCTTTCCACTTTTCGTCATCTTGTGTTTGACGATTTAAAAGAAACTTGACAATTCCTCAGCTCTTGTGCCAAGGAAGGTTTGTTGTTTTGGTTTTTTTTTTAAAGAGTTTAAAACTCAAAACTCTGCACAAAGATTTCAGTCTCAAGTATATATTATACATTGGTAGAAAAGTGTTTGCACTGGCAACCTTTGGAAGTGTTTAAGAATCAGGGAGGGGGTGGAGGGAGGGGCTGGGAGAGGGAGGGGCAAAGCAAAATTGTATTTGGAACCTAGGAAAATTAAGAAACCAAATAGAATGGTTTGACTTCCTTGCCATGGATTCTGGAAGGACATAGTTCTAAAATTTCCTGTTAATTGGCATGTATGTCTCATTTAAAGCAAATTAAGTAGGACAAGCAAGTCAGCAAAATAGAAGTGTTAAAAAGAATCTTCCTTTTTAATCACTGATCTTGTTTTGGGATTAAAACCTTCTAGCTTTAGCCAGGTATGCATGTTGCTGCCATTTTGCATTTTTGAATCATCTTGTGTAATTGTCACCATGGAAGTGTTACTCAGAATTGTCACAGATTTTTTTCATCTTTGTGCAAAAACATGGAAAATTGTCACTGACTTTGTGTTGAGGTTTCCCCCATTTTGCTGCCTTTTGGGACACTATTTTGGTTAAATACTTGGTCTTGGCTGCATTCCTTTTTTTTTTTTTTTTCCTGTGGGGTTCAAAAGAATAAACATTTTCTTACAGATAAAACTAGTTTTCTGCCTTTTTAACTTTTCAGGAGGGCACAAGAAGGTAGATTGTTCTGAATGGGCCGTAGATTTTCACTCTTGTTCTGTCCTCATTTCCGAACCCTGACAGTGGCAGTGTCCCGGGCAACGGGTGCTGCGGGGCGCAGGTTACAGGATTTGGGATGAATCCATCCAGGCTCTCAAGTAGTTTTCGTTCTAGTCTTACTTCAGATGTATCCATTCTCATTCTCTCTCCCTCCCTCTTCCTCCCCCTCCCTCCTCTTCCCTCCTTCCTCCCTCCCTCTTTCCTTCCCTTTTTCTCCCTCCCTCCCTTTTCCTTTCTCTCTGTCATCTGAGTAGAACCAAGACTGCCTTGTTTTCTGGTACAATCCTCCTTTCCTAAAATAAGCAGGTTAGGGGCTTCCCTGGTGGCGCAGTAGTTGAGAGTCCGCCTGCCAGTGCAGGGGACACGGGTTCGTTCCCCGGTCCAGGAAGATCCCACGTGCCGCAGAGTGTGAGCCATGGCCGCTGAGCCTGGGCGTCTCCGCAACAGTGAGAGGCCCGCGTACCGCAAAAAAAAAAAAAAAAAAAAAAAAAGCAGGTTATGGGTGGGGTTGGAAGGTAGCTGGTGAGAAATTTTTGAGAGCAAATTTCCATTTTCCAGAATCTTGTCAGGCCAGTTTGTGACCAATACCCTATTAGGTTTCCTGTCTGCTGCAGATCCTGAACTGATCTCCAAGGTAACCGCTTCTGTAGTCCTCCCTTGTTTCTAGAGGCTTTGTCTGTTTTCTTCCTCTGAGAAGCCAGCTGCCCCTCTCGGCCTCTGTTTTCCTCTCTTGGCCATTGTTACAATTGATCTTGGCTCCGGTTTCGGAAAATTCTGCTCTTGGCACCTCAGCCCCGTCCCTATTGCAGGATAGCCTTCCTGAGTCTCAGCCATTTAGGCTCTTGCAAACATACCACACTGAATACCGTGAGCAGAGTTCCTCAGGGGAAACGCCTTGGCTAGGCGGCTTGGCTTTTGCCTTGGCCCTCCCTGAAGGAATGTGTCTGCCCAAAGCATTCTCATTGTCATGTTCTTTTCCACCAAGGAGATCTCCAGTTGTCTTTGTTACTCTAGGCCCATCATGAAATGGTTCCGTCTTAGTGCAGTATCAATGACATGCCCTAAAGCAGTGTTTGCCATTCTGGATGGTTAAATATTTACAGAAAGCGTGAGCTGAGTGTGTTTTGGCTGGCCGAATAACCTCTGTTGACGTCTCCCAACTTGACATAAGGAAATAGCTGTTGTGTGCCCATTCCCTCTGTGATCATCTTTCCAAGACATCCTACAAAATGAGAATGAGTAATTCCTCATGGCTCCCAGCCTAAAGAAAGGGAATAGTCCTTTCTCCTGCCATCCCAGGTCCCCAGGCTCACCTGGCTGCATCAGTCAGGCTATGGCAAGCCACCTGGAAGGGCTGAACATCTCTAACAGCTGCTGTCAGATTGCTTCCTGTGAAATTCACATCACGCCAGAGGGAGACAGACAGGTAAACTGGAAACCCACCCCAAAGCCAATTCAGTGAAGGCCACCTAGTAAACTGTTTTCAGGTGGGCCACAGCAACTAGATCGTTTAGGTTCAAGGCCCTTTGAGCCCCGTAAATGCCTGATTTTCTGTGACTGTCAGTGGTGTTTGCCGCTGTGCTGGCTTCTTCACAAGCCTGCAGCATCTCCCCTCTTTAAAGGCCCTAGTCTGTTCTAGGCCAGGCAAAGCCCTCTAGACAGAGACGGGAGTTTGCTCCCAGCTTTGCTACCAGCACAACTTCCCTGGGGTAGGTGCTGTTTCCTCCCCTTTAAGAAGGAGTATTGTTCCTGGCTGCCTAGCCTGCCGGAAGGAGTTGCTGTGGAAATCAAGGAGAGGAGTGCTCTGTGAACTACCTAGGGCCTCTGCTGAGGTTAGGAGCTGGAGCTCCAGCAGGGAGCGGCCGGGAGGCCTGTCTGGCTGGGAGTCTGCATTCCGGGCCAGCTCCATCCCCGTAGCCTGACTCCCAAGTGGGCTCCTCAGCAGTGTGGTGCGCACTGTGGGCCTGCAGCATCAGCACCTGGGAGCTCTTCCCCAGGCCCCCATCTAAATCTGCGCTTTAACAATGTCTCCGGGTGATTCAGTTGCATATGACTTGTTTAGAAGCCCTGCCTGAGCTGACTTTTCTAACCCGAAGACTCTCAACACTGTCACTCTCCTAGTTCAGCTTTGAAAATTCAGAACAAGAGCTTAATTTTTGAGGGGCAAGCTGGAGATGAAGAACTCAAAGTGTTACACATTTTGCCTCTTTTGTTTATTATCTCTCCCCTCGCCGCCATTAGAATGTCAACTCTTCGAGGGCAGAGATTTTCGTCTGTTTTCCACTTAACCCCAGAACCTAGAGCAATGACTGCCACACAGTAGGTGCTCAGTGAATACTTACTGAATGAATAAAGTTAATTAATAGATTGGACATGTAACCCGAAATACCATGTCTTAACTGAATCAGAGCATCTCTTTAATACTACTGTTAGAATGACAGTATACACAGAACTGTTTCTAGGGGAGGAGAAAGTTTGAAGTGGCTTATTTACCATGACAGCTTCCATCTGCCTGTCTCTGGTTTCTGCTGAAACCTCGTTTTTCTTGTCAGATTTTCTCTACAAGCTCCTGCTTGATTTTGCCAGGTGCAGAGATTTCCTAAACAGCTGGATGCCCTGAAAACCATCACTTCTCTGTCAGGGAAGCCTCGCTGCAGGGAACCTGCTGGGGGCCTAGGCGTTTTCTATCCAGTTGGAGCCTCAGACCCGATTTCCCCAAGTGCCAGCACCGCCGGCCGCATCTTGAGTCAATGTGGGGCTTTTTCATTCTGACAGTAATCGAATTATAAAGCATTTCCACCAGGAAGGTATCTGGTTAAAGACTGATCCATCTGCCCAAGGGGAGCACACTTCTTTTCTCAGCCCCCTCCTTCCTGGGGCTTACTTTGTTCCTGCTTTATTCCTACCTCAGTTTTTGCTTTTCATTCCTCTGCCTCTGCCTGAAGTTCAAGTCTTGCATCCCCTCAGGATGGGCTTGCTAGGGTTCTGGAATCACCCTGCCCTTATACCTCTGATCTCTGTCCTAAGAATCCAAGGCTTAGTTTCACACAATGTGGTGTGGCCTTTTAAGCCCCATCCAAGAAGCCTGGATGGGTTTACTCTGGGCAGTGGTCCATTCTGCCCCTGTTCCCCAACTCTGCAGCCTCCAGATACCTCAGGGCTGAGAGGGAGATGGGGCCGAGTGTGGGCAGGGACGTTGAGGAGGTGTTTGTCCAGCACCAGCGCCTTCACCATTTCCTTCCCTTTTGTCCTCAGAGCTTGTGCTGTTTTGACACATTATCTGGTACCAGGCCTGTACTTATCTAGAACAATGGTTCTCAAACTTTAGGGCTTATCGGAAGTGCCTAAATGGCTTGTTAAAACACAAATTGCTGGGTCCCACACTCAGAGTTTCTGATTCAAAAGAACTGAGGTAGGGCCTGAAAAGTTGCTCCTGACAAGTGTCCAGCTGAGCCTGGGTCCTGAGACCCCACTTTGAGAACCACTGACTTGATGGCCCTGTAAAGCCATCCCCTCCAGCTGCCACCAGAGGGCACATGCGATCTTAGCAAGAGGTCTTTTTTTCACCTCCAGCGCTGTCTCCACTGGACAGCAGAGGTTCTTCCCTAAAGATTTCTTTCTTTCTGATTGTAATTTTTGTTATTATGTATTAGGAAGAAGAAATATTGATCTAAAAAATAAGGTGGGTTCTCAAAGTCTGTCTCTGACAAGCATCAAAGGTCTAAGAGACCAGCCTTTTAAAGGTGTTGAATGTCCAGGCTTTCAAGAATTGGAACTCTGTTTCCGCAGGAAAAGACTCCGGGGGGGGGCCCCTTTCCCCCAGCGTATTGAAGTGGGAACTTTCTTTCAGAACGTCCTGGAATCATTCCGTATTCAGAACCCGAGGGGCAGTTAAGATTATAGGTGACTTTCATTTTCTTCTCTACATTTCACTGTATATTCCAAATTTTCCACCATAAACCTAATATTACTTTTATAATAAAAAATAATGGTTTTTAAAACACACTTTAAATGTAATTAAAAGCCAAAACAACAACTCAACGTTTGAAAATTGGGGATTTCACGTCCAGATTTTTGTTTGTTTGTTTTCTGCAGAAAAATCTACATATCTTGGCATCCCGGGGCTGGCATCCCTCTCCATGCACTGCAGAATCTGGAGAAGAAGCAGGCCTCAGGTGTCAACCCTGGTCACTCGTTAGAACCACCTGGGGAGCTCTTAAAAATGCCCATTCCCAGGGCTTCCCTGGTGGCGCGGTGGTTGAGAGTCCGCCTGCCGATGCAGGGGACGCGGGTTCGTGCCCCCTTCCGGGAAGATCCCACATGCCGCGGAGCGGCTGGGCCCGTGAGCCGTGGCCGCTGAGCCTGCGCGTCCGGAGCCTGTGCTCCGCAACGGGAGAGGCCACAGCAGTGAGAGGCCCACGTACTGTAAAAAAAACAAAAACAAAAACAAAAACAAATGGGGCCTAATGAAACGTCAAAGCTTTTGCACAGCAAAGGAAACCATAAACAAGATGAAAAGACAACCCTCAGAATGGGAGAAAATATTTGCAAATGAAGCAATTAACAAAGGATTAACCTCCAAAATTTACAAGCAGCTCATGCAGCTCAATATCAAAAAAACAAACAACCCAATCCAAAAATGGGCAGAAGACCTAAACAGACATTTCTCCAAATAAGATATATACAGATTGCCAACAAACACATGAAAGGATGCTCAACATCGCTAATCATTAGAGAAATGCAAATCAAAACTACAATGAGATATCATCTCACACCGGTCAGAATGGCCATCATCAAAAAAATGTAAAAAAAAAAAAAAAAAAAATGCCCATTCCCCAGGGCCCACCCCCAAGGAGCCTGATTTAACCAGGCTGGGAGGAAACTGGGCTTTGTTTTGTTTTGTTTAAACTCCACAGGGATTTCTAATGTACAGCCAGGGTTGAGAAACGGAACTAGAGGATAACAAGAGGAAGCCTCAGTCCTGGCCGGGGTCTGGAGCCTCAGACAGGTGTTATGGGCATTTGCAGGCCTGGGGCCGGGCCAGGACCGAAGGTGTTTTTAGCTGGCCAAACTGAGCTGTCTGGGAAGCTGGTCTGTCTGCCCACCTTCCCTGCAGAGACCCTGGTCAGCTCTCTTCTGCTGTCCGGCCCCTGGGCTTCCCTTCTGGCCCTTGTCCTGGACTCCCCTTGCCAACTACATTTATCACAGTGATTTTACCCGTTTAAATTGTTAGCCCTCCAGTTTCCAAAAAGAAATTCTGTTAGCATCACCTTAAATTTGTTGTTACTATGTGTTCTCTTCTTATCTGAGGTTTTTATATTGCAAGCCATAGACACGGACAATAAATCCAAAAGGGAATTGAATGGAAAGGTACAGGGCAAGCCCGTACAGTGTTGTCTGGAAGCTGAGAAGCCAGCTGGGAAAGACAGGAGTCAGCCAGTGTGGGCTCTTGCAGGCAGGAAGTGCTCAGTGGGGCCCGGGCCCTGCCCCTGGGGTAAATGAGTCCGTGACCCAGCCTCTCTTGAGTAAGGGTCTGTGGTAGATGTGTATGATTGTTCCCAGCCGTCCACTCCAGCCCCACGGAGAGGATTATACATCCACCCTCCTGGGTGCCAGCTGGTTTCTGGAATGTGAGTGGACAGCACCTGTGCCAGATCTGAGCAGAAGCTTTAAGTGAACCCGAGTGGTTCAGGCTAACCTCTGGCTCTCTCTGCCAGGAGAACAGTATTTCCCAGAGAGGGGCCGTACCTGGCTGGGAGCCGAGCCGAGTCAAACCAACCCTCAGGCCCGTGAACACAAAGAGAAGTTATTGGTGTAAGCCACTGAGAGTTGGGGGCTGTTTGTTACCACAGCAAAAGCTGACTGATGGAGAGAAATTGTGCAAGCTTGAGTCTTCTGCCCTCCCCTGGGCTGAACCTTTGGGTGGAGAGCAGGAACCTGGACCCCCTCAGCTTCACGGTGGGGGCCAGAGCATGTGTCCCCTGCCCCAAGCTACACACAAAAATAGAGAGGTTGTTACAAAAAAGAAGCCAAGGTGCTGCTGGGCTGGGGGACCAAGAAGCCCACAGTCACCACACCTATAGTTCTAGTAGACGAAGCCCCAGGCAGTGGGTCCTAGCCTTCCTGCCACCAGGCCCCTTTCATTATCTTCCTCTCCCATGAGTTCCACGTATAAGGATTTTACCAAAAAACAAAAGTAACTATGTGTATTATTGATTACTACCAATACTGTATTAGTCTAGGAGGTAACTGCTCATAGGACTTCTGATCCACCGCAGAGGCCAGTGGAGCTGAAAAGCAAGAGAATTCTACCTTTCAAGTCACCTGTGCAGCCTTTTTGAACTATCAAAAATAGCTTTGGGAGAGCATGTTACAACTTCCCAGGCCTCTATATAGCTGGGCCCCCGGGGGTGGGAACCGACAGCTTAATGTGCTCCCTGTTCCTGAGAGCACTCCATCCCAGCCGCCACACTGGAAGCCAAAAATGTCCTGAGAACCGAAGGAATTAGCCCAGCAGGGGCACTGCAGGCAGCGTGGCAGGCGGGTCAGCAGATACCAGGGCCTTTGTGGGGGAAGCCCTGTGCATAAGGCTGTCTGCCCACTGATGAGCCCCGACTCTGAATAAACTGATTTCCTTGTGAGAGCAGCAGGGGGTGATGTGACGCCCACCTGCTAGGATGCTTTCGGTTGGACAGAGCTTGGACCAAGTCACCTGAACTCTCTGTGCCTCACTTTCCTCATCTGTGAAATGGGGGTGACGAAAATGGTCCCCAGGTCACACTGTTGCTGTGAGAATTCAGTGAATAGGTACCTGCTGGGCACTGGGCTTGTTTGCACTTCACCTCACCCATCATGTCACTAGTCCTCCCGGCTGTTTTAGGAAGAACATAAGAGAAGTAGGCTGGGGAGTTTGTTGCCAGGATGATATGAGCGAAGGCATGGAAGTCTCTAAGATTAAATGGGTGAGCCTCTAAGCTTAAATGGCCGCAAGTGCACTCACGTGTGTGTGTGTGTGTGTGTGTGTGTGTGTGTGTGTGTGTGTGTCCACACCTGAGCATTCACCCTCTCTGCCCCAAGGTGATCCCACCTCCCCAGGTTTCAGACTTTAAACTTTTGTTTCTTTGCTGCTGTGACTCCCACATCATTCATAATCTTCAGTATAGGTCCCTGTCCTCAGCTCCAGACTTGTATTTCCAGATGCCTCTTGACAACTCCTCTGAGTCAATCTGTTTAAACCGAGTTCCTAATTTCCTCCCAAACCTGTCTTCCTCCATCCCTCCAGTTGCTCAGGCTACCCCTGGATCCTCCCCGACTGCTCTCTTTCTCTCACACTGCACATCTAATCTGTCAGCAAATCTGGTCAGCTCTCCCCCTGGAAAAACAAAATATTTCCAGAATTTGACCTGTTCTCACCTCCTCCACTGCTACTACCATCCTGGTCTGACCCACTATCCTCTCTTGCCCGGACTTCTGCAGGAACCTCCTCACTGGCCTTCCTGCTTCAGGCCTTGCCCCCCCTCCCCATGGTCCAGTTTCAACAAAGCAACCAGAGAGGTGCTGTTAGATCACAAATCAGATGATGTCAAAGATTTCCAGTGGTTCTATATACTCCTCGCAGCAAAGAAAGGAGTCTTTACACTGTCCCACCAGCCTGTACACCTACCTCTCTGATCCCCTCTCCTCCCAATCTCCCTCAGGCAGTGCCTCCTTGCTAATCCCACCAGGCACACTCCTGCCTCAGGACCTTTGCACTTGCTGCCCTCTCTCCCCCCATTTTTGGATAAACATTTTATTTTAGAACAGTTTTAGGTATACAGAAAAATTGATAAGATAGTACAGAAGTTCCTATACTCCCCACCCAGCTTCCCCTGTTATTAACGTCGTACATTAACATGGTAACTTTGTTACAATTAATGAACCAATATGATACATTATTATTAACTAAAATCCACACTTAATTCAGATTTCCTCAGTTTTTACGTAGTGTCCTTTTTTAAAAAAATTTATTTATTTAAGTTATTTTATTTTTGGCTGCGTTGGGTCTTCGTTGCTGCACGCAGGCTTTCTCTAGTTGCGGCGAGTGGGAGCTACTCTTCGTTGCGGTGCGTGGGCTTCTCACTGCAGTGGCTTCTCTTGTTGCGGAGCACGGGCTCTAGGCGTGCGGGCTCAGTAGTTATGACGTGCGGGCTCGGTAGCTGTGGCGCACGGGCCTAGTTGCTCCGCAGCATGTGGGTTCTTCCCGGACCAGGGCTCGAGCCCATGCCCCCTGCATTGGCAGGTGGATTCCTAACAACTGCGCCACCAGGGAAGCCCTAGTGTCCTTTTTCTGTTCCAGGACCCCATCTAGGACACCACATTACATTTAGTCATCATGTCTCTTTAGGCTCCTCTTGGCTGTGACAGCTCCATTCTTTTTTTCCAAATGTCTGACTCATTTCCTTACCTTCTTCCTGTCTTTACTCAAGTGTCACCTTCTCAATGAGCCCTTCTCTGACCAGCTAACCAAATAGTCTCTACCCCTCTTCTCTGCTTTATTCGTCTCGGTATTTATTACTATCTGTCACATTTAAATTTTTTACTTATTTTGTGGTTTGTCTGTTTTCCCTGACAGAAAAAGTCAGCTCCATGAAGACAGGGACTTTTGTCTGTTTTGCTCACCGCTGTATCCCTGGCACCCAGTATCATGCCTGGCACATAGTAGATGCTCCATAAATGTTTGCTGGATGAAAGAATGAGCACTAGAATCTGTCAGCCTCCAGATCCCCTTTCCATCCATATTCTGCACTCCTTCCCAATAAACAAGAGAAAATCTCTCTGAGTGCTTCCCTCCTGGGGGCCTAGGTCCACCTACCCTCATTCACTTCCACAACAACCCCAGGGGGTTGGTAGAGTCATCTTGTCCTCACGGGTGAGGAAACTGAGGCTCAGAGAGGCAGGGTCACACAGGCAGGGAGTGAAGCCTCTGGCCTCCTTCAGTCTACCAGCCTCCCTCAGATGCACGTCTCCTGCAGCCTGGGATTCCTCTGGCAGTTAGAGGGAGGGGCTTTTTCCTCCCATTATGGTTTCTCACAGGATATTGAATATAGTTCCCTGTGCTATGCAGTAGGACCTTGTTAGTTATCCATCCTATACATCATAGTTTGCCTCTGCTAATCCCCAAATCCCCAATCCATCCCTCCCCCCACCCCCTCCCCCTTGGCAACCACAAGTCTGTTCTCTGTCACCGTGAGTCTGTTTCTGATTCATAGATAAGTTCATCTGTGTCATATTTTAGATTCCACATATAAGTGATATCATATGGTATTTGTCTTTCTCTTTCTGACTTACTTCACTTAGTATGATAATCTCTAGGTCCATCCTTGTTGCCGCAAATGACATTGTTTCATTCTTCTTTATGGCTGAGTAGTATGCCATTGTATATATGTACCACATCATCTTTATCCATTCATCTGTCAATGGACATTTAGGTTGTTTCCATGTCTTGGCTATTGTAATAGGGCTGCTATGAACATAGGGTTGCATGAAATTTTTGAATTATAGTTTTGTCTGTATATATGCCTAGGAGTGGGATTGCTGGATCATATGGCAATTCTATTTTTAGTTTCTTGAGAAACCTCCATACTGTTCTCCATAGGTGCTGCACCAATTTGCATTCCCACCAACAGTGTAGGAAGCTTGAGGGAAAGGCTTTGTGCATGGTGTTTGCAGAGAGAGAGAGAGAGAAAGAGAGAGAATGATTCAGCCTGGTCAGAACATCATGCACGGTCGAAGGGTCTAGTGGGCAAGTGCTTTCCTGGGCCCTGCGTGGGTCAGGCCCTCACCACAGCTCTGTGCAGGTGAGCAGACTGAGGCCCTGTCCGAGTTCCCACAGCCAACCAGAGCAGGAGGGGGCAGGGAGGCTGGCCTCCTTGATTTGGAGGGGCCAGCTCCCTGAGTGAGGTGAGAATTTATGGTTCTCAGCTTCAGGCGACAGGAGCGAGTAGGTGGAGTCAATCCACCAATGGCATCCTTTAGACCACTCTGATTGGTTCAGGGATGGAAACTCAACTGCATGAGGGCCAATAAGATGTGAGGAGTCATTACCCTCCTTCCACAAGAGCACTTCCTTTCTCTCCCACCCAAATTGCCACGTGGCGTGAGGATGTGGCATTCAAGATGGCCTGTCGCGGGTTGTCCGCGAGGTGCTGGGTGAACAGCCTCACTCACAGCCTGACCAGGGTGAAGAGGGGAGACAAGGCAATGCTCGCCCACTGACCACAGGGCCTAGCACTCACTAGGGATCCTGTAGATATGGGGCATCTAGCTGCAGTAAACTTTTCCTGAATAAATGATCGATGGATGAAGAATGATGCCTTCCCTCAGCTCCCTATCCCAAATGAGCTGCTGAACTGGACTTATCTCTCCTTCAGTTGTTCCCCCATCCCAAATGTCTCTAGTCTCAGCTTCCCAATCTGTTTGCTGAGTGTAATAATAGTATCTACCTCCTAGAATTATTGTGGGAACTAAATGAATTTAATATATGTCTGGCACATAGTAGGTACATAACAAATGTCAATTATTATTGTTATCATCATCATCATTTCCCTCTGGGAGCCTCAGTTTTCTCATCTGTGAAATGGGAATTCATCTATTCATTCAACAAACTGCTGATCGTCATCCATGTTCCAGGCATTGTGGTTAAGATCTGGGGCAGCTATACAGATGAATACGTCAAGGTCTGTGTCCGGAGGAATTAACCTTCGGGTGTGGCAGGCAGTCAGAGTTAAAACCCAGTGGGAGGAAAGCCAGGGCATATGGAAAATCTACTGTATAGTTGTGGGGTGACCTGGGGTGGTGAGACGCTAGCTCCAAAATTGGACTCATTGAAGTGAGGGATGGAACTGATTCCATGTCCCCTGCCCTTGCCAGTATGTTGAGTTGGCAGGAAAACGTTTGGGATGGGCTCCAGTTGTTGACCCGAGCCAGACAGAAGGGGGAAGTTAGACTACCAGAGAGCCCAAGGTTTAGGGCAGGTCTAGATAGATACAATTAAGGGTCAGGGAAGAATGAACCAACTTGTATCTCAGGCATTTTTCTCCTAAAATATTATCTTAATTTTAAAAATTATGTGAAATGATGTATAAACTTAATTCTTTAGATTTTTGTCTTTTTTGAAAAAAATGAGTGAAATTTTTATTTTAATGGAGGTCGATATCTGATAGGAGCGGCCAAATTACACCGCCACCTGGTGGCAGCATACTAAAATCACAGGTTTGTTTTATTTTGTTTGAGATGAACAAAACACCGCAAGCTCAATTTTTGGATATGACCAGAGATATCAACGCCATTCCCCCCATTCCTCTTCTCCCCACCCCTTTACTAAAACCCAACTTCTATAGTTGATGCTCCCAATTTCCCAGCTTTTTGCCTGAGCCACACCTACTCAGCAGACAAGCCAACCAGCTCCTTCTCCCTGTCTCTTGCCCTTCACCAGGCCTGGAGAGCCTCAGGCCCATTTTCTCTCCAGCTCTACACTTGTGCTAACACATCCCCAAGCCCTTAGCCCAGCCTGAAAAGGGAATGTGAGAATATGGAGAGAACCTAGTCCAAGCGTAATGGTTGAGTGCAGATGGTACACTTGGACTGATGTGGGCTCAAATCCCTGCTGACCACTTACTGGTTGTGGGTCTCTGGACCTCTCTAAGGCTTCTCTGAGCCTCAGATTCCCCATCTGAAAAATGGGATGGAGTCTGGATTCAACAAGAGACTTCTTGTTCTTTCTACTATATGTCTTTCTACTTCTCTTTCTACAGGAGCTGGAGTGGGAGGAGACCAAGCAATGATGGGGAGGAATGGGACGGAAGAGGAGCGCTTCCGCCTCTTGGGGCACCTATCCAGAAATGGCTAAGGCCTAGCCTTGCCTGCAGCTCTTTCACAGTCTCCCTCCCAGGCTCTCTCCATCCTAGTCTACCCAGTCTTCTCTAACAGATTTCTTCAGAGCCTGGCCCTAACTCCTCGCACCCTCTTATAGTCAATCCACTTAGCACTCAAGGGGCAATGAATGAGCAAAGGTCCATCGGCCCCTCCTTGGGGCCCAGAGAGGGCAACGCTTCACCCTCTGAAATGGCTCACAAAAGGTAGTATTGCAGGCGCTTAAGAAGGGGAGAAGTTTTGGAGCTGGGCTTCCCCAACCGTGGCAACTCCCAGAGCCCTGCCCTGAAGCACAGGAAACCAGCCTTCTGGCTCGATGCTGAAGCTGCCTGGGTCTTGTTGTGTGGCCTTGGATAAGGCTTAGCTCTGTTGAGCCTCATATTCCCCATCTGAAAAAAGGAGCTCCCCAATCTGCTTCAGCCCCAGCAACATGGCTGCTGGGACTGCTGAAGAGGTGGGCAGGGTCGGGGCATCCTCTCCCTTCCCCTGACTCCTTGGGGAACCCCAGGACCCTGCTCAGAGGAGGAGGCGTCACTTCCCCTGGGGAAGTAAGTCCCAGGGGACTCTGTGATCCTCTCCCACCCTAGCTGTGGGCAGCCAGCGCTAAGTGCTGTATTAATTGTTACCAACTCTCCCTTGGGAAGCAAATTCAAAATGAGGTCACCATGGTAGCCCAGACGGTTGCAATGTGACCAAATTTTTAAAGTGCTCAACGTGTTCCAGGCACCTTACCTCTCAGTGGAAAAGAAAATACTGGGGCCTCAGTCCCAAACTTCAGTGGCCTGGGGAGCCCTGGAGCTCTCCTGCACCAAGAAGGGGTGAGGAGGGGGCAGGGCAGAGCTGGGAATGACATCCCGGTCCTGAACGAGGCCTGACCGGAGAGCCAGAGGCCCTGGGTTTAGTCTGGGCTCTGGCACCATCTTGTCTGCAGCTCCAGGCTGACCTTGTCTTCTCTGAGCCTCCAGTAACACTTCACCCAGCAGTATCTCTTCAAAGATCAAATAAATGAGCCAGTGGGTTGTTAACCTCACAGGTCGGGTGGAGGGTGATGGAGAAGGCCAGGGAGTTTTTTGCTAATCAGGCCTCCAAGGCAGAGAGACCACCTGGATTCAAATGCCACCTCTGCTGCCACCAGCTGTGTGACCTTGGGCCCGGGATTTCACCCCTCTGAGCTTTGGCTTCCTTATCTATAAGAGAGGGGCTAACAGTAGTCCCTTCCCTTTGGGGCGGTTGTAAAATTTAAATAAGATAACCCATGGAAAGTGCTTAGCATGGAGCCTGCACGCAGTAGGTGCTAACGTCATCCTTGCTGCTGTGCCCGATGTGCCAGGCCCTGAGTTCAGCAAGTTACACATGATCTAGCAGTGAATCCTCACCACGTTCCTCCCATGAGATGCTTGCTATTATTAAGCCCATTTTACAGATGTGGAAACTAAGGTTAGCAAGGCGAGACAACTCACTGAGGGGTAGAAACACCCATGGAGTGGGGCTTGGATTCTGACCCAGGTCTGTCTTGAGTCTGAACTCAACCCCCTAACCACTCCCTACACAGCCTGAGGATGAAATGAGACGTGTGTTCAGTACCAAACAGTTGGTGCTTATTAAGTAGTCTGTGGCATACAGTTGGGGCTCATTAAATAGTGGGCAGTCACAGGCACATCCAGGTTTTGTGTCATAGCCACTGTATTGCTCCAACTGCTGTCTTCTGGAGCTTGGGTACTGGATCTGGTGGGTTCAGAACTTCCATGGCTCAGGCAGTGATGGGGGAATGAGCAGGCCCCTCTTTAGGCCACTGCATCAAAATGGCCCTGCCTGTCCCTGGGGCCCTGGCTGCCCTCACACTGTGGGGACACAGATGGCCAGAAGCTGCCTCTGACCTCATCCCACCCCAGCTACTCTCTGGTGTTCACTGCCCCCGCCTAACCCCTTCCTGCTGGGTCAGCCCCCCACCCCACCCTCCCCTCCCGGCCACCCCCAGGCAAAGCTGGCTTTCCCAGGACAGAATGGGGTCAGGCCTGCTGAGTGGTAGATGAATTTAATAACCAGCCATTCCTACCACCAGCCCATTTGCCCTCCACTGTCCCAGGCCCACAGAGGGGCCAGAGTCAGCCTATCCGTCAGGGGAGAGAAGTCAGAGGGGTGGAAAACACCCTCCCAGCCAGCTCAGGGCACTCCAGGAGCCCAGAGCAACTCAAAGCTGAAAACTTGGGATACGGATACCCCGGGTTTAGCCCTTCTCCCTGATGGTGGTATGGCCTTGAGCAAATCATTGCTATTCTCTAAGCCTCAGCTTCTCCATCCACAAAATGGAGTGGATAATCCCCACTGCCTGCCTCCTGGGGTTGCTGTAGGGCCTGAGCCAGTAGCAGACGTGTTCTCCCTTTGTAAATCCCCGTGTCCACATAAGACATGATTCTGGTTATTGATAATCTTGGCTGCTCTCTGGGTTGGGTCCCCCCAGAAGCAGACCCTGAGACAAGGATGAGAGAGGTGCCCTTGGAACTTCTTGGGCAGTATTGCCCTGGTGGGGAAGTGGGGAAGTGAGGCAGGGAAGGAAGAATACAATTCAGGGATTCTGCAGGATACAGAGAACAGGCTACAAAGCATCGGCCTGTCTAGAGACTTCTGCGAGATAGGGTAGCACGGGCCTCAGATTCGTCCTACTCAAGAGGTGAGAAGCTGGGCTATTATCCACCAGCTTTCATCACCTTTGGTTGAGGACTGCTCCATAAGACACTTTGCTGCTTCCCAGCACTCCCAGATGCCCTGTGAGGGGGCCAAGCATGCCCTCTGGGCAGAGAAGGCCTTCAGATAGGTTGCAGGTACTTAGATAGGCCATCATGTGTACAGGAATGGTGATGCTGAGAGGATGCAGACAGGGTCCCACATGCATAATCTCATTTATTGTTATCCTCACATCAGCCTTATGAGGGAGGTACTATTATTAGCCCCATTTTGCAGATGAGGAATGTGAGGCTCAGAGAGGTAATGTTCACTTGCCCAAGGCCACACAGCTCAGAAGGGGTGAGGCGAGGATTAGAATTGGCTGCAGGGTCTTTGGTCTTTCCACTGCCTCCCAAGTTGGCAGGACTCACTTGCATGTGGGTTGCAGCCAGTAGCGTGCTGATAAATGTTTAGCCACGGGAGAAAAAAAGCCCTGGCTTATAGTGTTTACTGGTTGCCATGGTATAAATACTCCCACCATGGCCAATTTCACGCTACCAAAGCTATGTCTGTCACTGAACACAGAGCTGGGAAAAGATGCTAACAATTGGCTCTCATGAGCTGGTATGAGCTGTCTCCGGCACACCACTTTTGGAACATTTTTGGTCTCACCTCCTACCAGTGTAGCTCTCAGTACTGAGCAGACTGAATTTCTCTCTAGGGTGAAAACACATCACACCTGTTCTAGCTCCCACCCCTTTGCCCTTACTATTCCTTCCCTCTGGGATGCCCTTTTCTTCTTCTCCGTGTTTCCAAATCTTATTTACCTTTTAAGAGCCTGCTCTGGTCCCACTTCCTCTAGGTTGTATTGGTCAGGATAAGTACCACTAGCTGCTGTAACAAACAGCCCCATAATCTCAGTAATTTAACACAATCTAAATTGATTGCCCCTTCGTCCTGTAGTCCAGGGGAGGTTCTTTTCACCCTGGAATGCAGATTCCTTCCATTCTTTTTCCTTCCATTTTTAAATGCTACCATCATCAACACTTCACATCCAAATTCACCACAGAATGAGGAGAGATCAGAAAGGATCCCACAAGAGTTATATGGCCAGCCCTGGAACTGACGCTCATCACTTCTACCTATTTTGTTGGTCAGAACTGCCCCTCCTGACTGCAAGGGGGTCAAGAAATATGGCTTAACTGGAAATGTGATTTTCTTACGAGGAGAAAATGAAACCACGAAAATGAAACAAAGCCAGCTGCTGCATCTACTTCCCCAGCTTCCACAGTCCAACCAACTTCTTTCTCTTCTACATTTTTCCAGAACATACTGTCCAGAAACTGTTTTCTTTGGTCTTTGACTCAGACTGCCAGGCATGGTTAATGGGTCGGTCTTCTCTGCCTCCATAGACTCACAGAGGCTGAGCTATGGAAACTCCTAGAAGCAGGGTTCCAATTCTTGTTTCAGGTGTAAATCACCTGTGGATTCAGGGTTCCTGATAATGCAGGTCTGGGAAAGAGCCCAGCAATCAGTATTTTTAACCAGATTGTTAGGTAGTTCAGATGTGCAGCAAACACTGGAACCAGTGATCTAGTCCAAAGGTCCCATTTCATGGATGTGGACACTGAGGCCCAGAGAAGGGGAGGAGTTTGCCCTAAGCCATGGAGTAAGTTAAAGCTGGATCTGAAACTCAAACCCAGGGCTCCTGACTTTTAACCCTGGGCTCTGTTTATACGCCATGGTGTGTTTCCACAAGGAGACCTGACCATAAACTCTAACACAAGACACTGGTCGATGCTGAGTCGGTCATGAGTTATCAAGATGACTTTTGAGTTGAATGTGAGCTCTAGAGGTAAGCAGACCTGGGTTCAAATTCTACGTCTTCCACCTGCTTGTTTTGGGATGTTGGACAAGTCTCTCTACACTCTGAGCCTTGGTTTCCTCAGCTGGAAAAGGGGGATGATAAAAGCACCTATTTCACAGGTTAGGAGGAGAAAATGTATGAAAAGTGCTCAGCACAGCATCTGGTAAATTCTCAATAAATACTTACTGTTGGTTCTGGTTATCGGCCGAGGTGAGTTGTTCTCAAGGAGCGTGAGGAGCATCTGGAAACAACCTCTAGGATGAGGCTAATCCAGAAGAGAGCCTCTCCTCCTCTGGGTAAAGTTTCAGTCACTGTGCAGATCTTTCATGAAAATCAACTCTCAAAATGTACATGCAGAGCCCTTGGAAACTCAAGCAGCACAGCTTGATCTTGGTTTTTGACCAATTGGGCGCATAGCTAATTGCTTCAAAAATATACCCAAGCTGCCTGTGTGCCTGTGCAAGCCTGGGCCTTGCTTCCGAGCACGGAGGCTGTATGGGTCCCAGCCCACAGGAAGGCCATGTCAGTCAGGGCAGGCCAGGCTCTGCTGCAGTAACAAATACCCCCACAGCTTAGAACTACAAAGCTTGCTTTCAGGCACTCTGTGTGGTCATCATGGCTCGGCTGAGACTCTGCTCCTGGTAGGCACTCAGGCACGGGGGCTGAAGGAGCAGCCACCAACTCAACTGCTGCTCTTCCATGCGGCCAAGAGAAAGAGGGCTCTTCAGGGTTTTCCTCAGGCAATAAAGTGTTCTGCCCTGGAATGGAGTCACATTACTGCTAGAGTCCAGACGCAGACACCACCTCACTGAGGCAAGTCCCTGAGCCCATCCCCTTCCCAGTCTGCATAAAGGGGATGAGAACAGTACCTACCTCATTGGTGTGAGGGGCTACCTGACACGACACTGTGGAATTCTTAGAACAGGATGGAGAAAGAACTTGATAAATGATGGGTTTTAATAGCCAAATAGTGGAAACAACCCACATGTTCAACAACAGATGAATGGATAAACAAACGTGGTCTATCCACACAATGGAATGCTATTCAGCCATAAACAGGAATGAACTACTGATGCATCTTACAACATGGATGAACCTTAAAAACACTTAGGCTAAGTGAAAAAGACAGTCGTAAAAGTCTTATAGTATACGATTCTATTTATGTGACGTACCCAGAATAGGCAAATTCATAGAGACAGAAAGTAGACTAGTGGTTGCCAGGGGCTGGGGGTAGGAAGGAATTAGGAGCTCATGGATACAAGGTTTCATTTTGGGCTGATGGAAGTGTTCTGGAATCAGATAGTGGGGATGGTTGTACGACATTGTGACTGTACTACGACCCACTTGAAAATGGTGAAGTTTACGTCATGTGAATTATATCTCAAGAATATAAAAAATTAAAATAAATAACTAATGATAATAATTAATAAGGGAAGGGTAAGAAATACTTCCCTCCCCCTACAGAGTTGTTTGCACCCACCCCATACTGTGAGGCTTGTCTTTAAGTTGTCATTTCTGTGGACTGGCCTGTCTCCCCTGGCCCAAGAGCCCTTCAAAGCCGTGGTGCAGCCTGGCTATTTTTGTTCTTTTTTGTGGTCCCTGATCCCGGCAGGCAGGGTCAGGTGTGTAAACTGTGCACTCTCACTCACAAAGCTGTGCCCACGCCCTGTGTGTGTGTGTGTGCGCTCCTCTGTGTGTGTGCAAGCTGCTGTGTGTGTGTGTGTGTGCGTGCGCGCGGGCACGCAGCTCGGTCCTGGAGCCTATAGGGAGCTGGTCATACACTGGCACCCGTGGCAGGCACTGCCTCCCCTCTCTGGTCTCCCTGGGCGCTTCTCCTGCTGCCCCCAGGATCCTGGGGGATGCCTGCCTGGGAGGGAAGAGCCATCAGCTATCCAGTCCCTTCCGTCCGGTCGTAGGGAAGCCGGGCCCAGGGAGGGAGGGCTCGTCCAGTGTCACACCGTGAGGTAGCAGCAGAGCTGGACGAGGCCCCCAGGTGCCCCACAGCCCGCCAGTGCCCCTCCTGCGGTGGTGGCGTGACAGAGGGTAGGCAGCGGGGCTGGGCGAGTGCTGAGAGATTCCTGGGCCTTCTCAGAGCTCCTCCCGCCAGACAGGTGACCAGCGGTGCGTGAGGATATGGAGGGGACAGGGGGCTGCTGGGGTCAGGCAAGGCTGAAGTCAGGCGGGGAAGGTCCCAGACGCTCCTACTTCCTGTTTTTATCATCGCTCTAGTCGTGGGACACAGTCGTCACCACAAAACCACAGCAGCAAACCCTCTGGCTTCCCTTCTCACGTGCCCCTCCCTCCCAACAGTCTCTCTCTGGGATTATGTCCCTCTCTGTCCCCCTCCAGGCCCACAGAAGTGGGCCCCCCATGGCAGGGATGAGGCTGGACCCTGAGATGAACCAGCCCACTGGGAGCCATCGCTGCAGTCACGCCCACAGACTCACTGAGGTTGGACCCATCCCCTCTTCCAAGGGCTCTATATTCATGCATTTACTGAGCACCTTTTGTGTGCCAGCTCCTCTACTGCATGCTGAGGTTAAAGGGCATCAACACGGGCCTGTCCAAGACTCACTTGAGACACAGGCTTAGCCAGGCTGAGGCTGGGGTTACAGCTCGGGGCCCAGCCCATACCCAGAGCCCCAGCTCCACCCCGCCCAACTACGAGAGGTCACTCTTGCTGTCTCATGTTCAGGACTGCAGGGGACAGTCTTTCACAAGGAGGGGACACATTCATGAGATGGGCTAAGTGGGCGCAAAGGATATGGACTCACCGAGGGAGAAAGTGATTCCATTTCTGATGAGAAAGGAGAGTCTCGGGTGGGTGCTCTCCGTGTTTAACACCTTTCTCACCTCAGCTGACCTCCCTTCGAACACAGAGACTGGCCCTCAAACCCAGAACCCTGGGGGCACCAGGGTCCAGCTAGAATTTAAGAACACTGGTGATTAACATCGTACTCATGCCATTGCTTAGGTTCTGTTTATGGCAATCATGCAGTTTTCCATTTACATAGTTTCCTTTGAAAATAAACTATTTAAGTGAAGATGAGTTGATTTTTCAAAAAGCACCAAATAGCTATCAGTACAGGCAAAAATGAAAGTGGTTTTGAATGTTTGCATGGTTTGAGAAACATAGTCCAAGGTTTCGAGATCTGGGAGGTGGGGCGATTTAATCCCCGTGTCCTCCTGCTGGAAGGACCCTGGACTGAACGTGTCATAACTGACTCCCGGTGGCCTGAGTCCTTGTCTTCAGAGCATCTGGGTGTCAGGCTCCCTGTCTCCAGAGCAGCTCTGGGGAGGGTGCTGGTGGCCCTGAAGGCGAGCTCCCGGGTGGAGGCCGCCCTCCCTCAGGTGCTGCATCCTCCCTCCTCCCGTGTGAGCTCGGCCAGCCTGGCCCCCGGCTGCTGTGTCACCTATGGCTCAGGAACCGGAACCACCGTCCTCCTCTCTCCCCACCCCTCCCCCATAGCTCTTCCTACAACGCCCTCAGATGACAAACGAGGGGTCTGACTACCTGGCCCTCCCTCTCCCTCCCTATCTTTTCAGGTGAATTTGAGGTTCCCAGCACAGAGCCTCTCCCGGCACCCGGTTCTCTGGACCGCGCCCTTCCTGCCCTGTGCCTCTTCTTTCATGTTCACCCCCTCCATGACTCCTGGGTGTAGCTCTCTGCTGCTGAGGGAAGCTGCCCTCAGATGATTTTCTGGCACCTTCCTTTAAAACACCACCACCACCTAGATCTGTGGGAATCCTGTAGGGCAGAGTCAGGACTAAGGTGAGGCTGATGAGGTACCTAGGGCACAAAATTTATGGAGGCATGCATTCTCGGTGGTCACCCTGAAAGTGAGTGCTTCCTTAACCTATGTGCCCCAGATACCTCACTCACCCTGTGCTAGTCCCAGCAGTGCCACAGAACATGAGGGAAAGAACCCTGCTGGTTAGAAGGATTTCCTGGGGGTCACTGGGGTTCTGAGTCCTTCTCACAGCAGTTGCCCCCTTGGGATCATACGATGTCTCAGGGAGGCTGGTTGGCAAGGCGGCTGCCTAAACACAGTTGTGCGTGGTATGCCCTTCAAGGGTGTGGAGTCAAGAGGTAAGTGTGGCTGAAATCCAGCCTGTCCCCACTCTGTGTGTCACCCTGTGTGTCGCAGGGCCTGCGTCAGCCTGCGGGAGGCGGCAACTTTCTGCATTTTGTCCACTGGTGAGGGCGCCTTTCAGCACTTCCTACGAGGATATCAAATGCACTCTCAGTGGCCTTGCCGGCAGCCGGCAGCCGGAGGGAAGGGGATTAGAGAGGGGCGGGTACTGGCCCTAGGACGCAAAGCAGCAGGGCTCGGACTCAAGTTTCTTGACTCTTTACTCAGTCTTCTTCCCTTTACTTTTTATGACTCTAGTAAAATGCGTTAGAGAGCTATTTCCCACAGGCAGAGGTAAACCTAGAATATGGGGTCCCCGTTATGCCCTTTCCTGTCTGCCCCTCCCCCACCAGCGGTAATTCCCTCCTTGATGTCTTTTCAGCAGCTTGGATTCGCCTCTAATCCCGCGTCTGTGTGCTCCACTGGCCTGTGAATTCCTGGAGCGCAGAGAACGGATCTCTCTCGTAGCCCAGTCTCGGCAGGTACAGTGCGCCGAGCATGGTAACCCACGTATCCTGGGACCCCAGGAGGCCCCATCTTGGCTCCAGGAGGGCAGAGCACTTCAGAAGACATAGACCATTAACCAAAAGTCATTTAAAAATAACTCCAACTGTGACTTGCGTCTAATACTCTTCAAAGCTGCTTCCCTCCATGTCCCTGTCCCTTTCCTCTCACTTTCCCCTTCTGGCTCGCTCCACCCATTTTCTTGGTCCTGTGACACAAAACCTAGAAACCAATTTGTCCCAAACCCAGACTCTCTTCATAGAGAGAAGGCAGGTGTTGTAAATGAGCCGGTCATCTTCCCAAACCATCCTCTTCTTTCTCCACGGCAGGTGGCCATGCTGCTGGACAACATTTCCCAGCCTCCCTTGCAGCAGTGGCCATTAGAACGTGAATGTCAGTGATGGAGGCCACGTTCAGGCCTTGGCCTTCAGTCAGTGGGTGCCCTCTCTTTCCTCCCTGCTGGCTGAGACCAGACGTGGTGACAGTAAAGCCTGACAAGATGGAAGAGCCATGCCGTGGAAGGAACCTGGGTCTCTGCATGCTTGTGTGCCTTCCAGGCCTGGAACATTCACCGAAGAGGTTTTGTGAGAGAGAAATACACTTCTGTGCTCTTTAAGCTGCTTTGTTTGGGGGTTTCTTTGCCTCAGGAAACAGGAGTTGAGCCTTATCCCTCAACAACAGGGAAGGAAGGGGGAGGAATGGCTGAATATCAAACCCAGAATTCTCTTTAGGAGAAGGGGGAGCAGAGTCTGGACCACTCCCACCCGATGAGCTGTGTCCCATTCCATGGGTGAGGAATGGCTGAGTGGCCAGGGGGTGGTGGCAGCTGCAGGCTGTTTCTTGTGTAACTAAAGAGGGAGGGGAGAGAGTGGGGTCAAGTGGCACAGGGTTGCAGGACAGACGGCGACTCAAGTGTGAAAGAAATAACCTTCATTGTATCATCATCGTTCTTCCAAAGGACCCAGGCCTCTGCTGCTCTTCCCTGGGAGGAGGACAAAGGCAGCCCCCCTCATTTCACAAGGGTCTCCCCAGAAGAGAGTGGTGGGCTTGCCCAAGGTCACCTTGGCCATTAGAGGCAGAAGGGGCCAAGGAAACCCCAAGAGAGGATTTGGAGCCAAAAAGGATTTGAACCTGGCAGCAGATGGGGAAACCAGCAAGGGAACCTTCCTGAGGTGGAAAGACCAACTCAAGGAGCTGCCGCCAAAGACAATGGATGGAAATGACCTAAGGAATTCCAGGAAGGAGAGAAACCTGTGGCCCAGGCATCTGGGGAGCTCTTACTGCAGCCTTCAGGGCAGCTGCCATTCACACCAGCAATGCTGGGACTGGCAGGAGGCAGAAAGGCTGAAGCACTGAGGTCTGAAAAGGAAATGCCGGAACCACAAGGCTCTGATGTGAGTTGTCTGAGCCAAAATGGGCAAGGGGAGGGCCTGGAGCCCAGATGGCCAGGGAGTGGAAAGACTGATGGGCCCCAGCCTTCCCAAATCTCATCCATTCATTCAACATTCCCCAAACGTTTACTGAGCACCTGCAATGTACTCGGCACCTCTGTACCCGGGGGATACAGCTGCGAACCAAACAGACAAAAGCTCCATCTTCCAGGAGTCCACATTCTAGCGGGAAGAGCAGACCATAAGAGACAACCATAAGAAATAAGCCAATCATGTAGCATCAAGATGCAGTGAGAGCTATTTAAAACAACAACAAGACCAGGAATGATGGAGGCAAGGCCAACTATGTAATTTGCAGCGCAAAATGCAAACGTAGGCTGTTGTTCAAGAAGAAGAGGAAAGGTATGGTACACAGGAAACTTCCTTCGTCAGTGTCTCTCTCTCATCACTGTGTTTCTATTTGCTATTTAATGTCTCTCTGAGTAAAGAAAAATTAAAAATTTAAATTATTAACATGAGTTCTACTATCCATCTTTATACTGTGCAATGCCAGTTTTAAATGCAAATATCAGAGCATTTCACTCGTGGAATCATAGAAATCACACAATTTGTATTTCCTGGCTCATCCCCAAGGGTGCCCCAAGCCTGCCAGAAGAGGCCAACAGGAAGACTGGAAGGAGGAAGTAACCAATGACCCAGCCATAGAGTGAGGGAGCGCTGCCGGCCACGGGAACACCCTTAGGGTGAAGATTCTCACAGGCACTGAGGGGCCCTGCCCCACCAACCAGGACACACCCTCTCTCTGGAGCCTGACAGCTGCCTGGTTCCCCCTCCCAAATCCTCCCTCCTGCCAGATGCTGGACTGAGGCAGACACCCCAGATGGGGGGTGGGGTGTGGAGAAGTCAACCCAGGCATCTCCTTCCCACGGGTCCACGGCTCCAACCCTTGGCAGACGGGAGATGTCCTGGGGTCTTTAAATTTCCATCCCAGGATGTGCTTAGTACCTGGATTGGGGTCTTGCCCCCACTGAGATGTGGCCTCTGGCCAGTCACCCACAAGGTGTGCAGTGGTGCTGCCAGCCGAGGTTGGGGATGGCTGATGCCATGCCCTGTCCCAAGACTCTGTGGGGCACAGGGTCCTGCCAGGCACCAAAGACAGCTGCAGGGAGCAGAGGGGGGCCTAAGGTACTAACACACGGGGGAGCAGGCAGTGAAAGCTGGGACACATGTGAGCAGAGGCCAAGGCTCTGGTGCTCCCTTGTCCCATCAGACTTCTCTTACCAAACACAAATTCAAAGATAAAATTATTAAGAATTTCAAAACAGCAATGGAGGAGCAAAAAATGCCAAGTGTGGAGCCCTTCTGAGCACAGGGCCAGGTGTGCTCCAAGAAGCCAGCCCTGGAGGGAGGAAAGGTTATCATTTTAAATGAATGTTCAGAGAAAGTTTTATTCAGAAGGTGATATTTGAGCAAAGACTTGAAGAATGAAAGGGAATGAGCCTCTCAGATTTCAGAGGGAAGAATGCTTACAGCAGAGGGAACAGCAAGTGCAAAGGTCCGGGGTTGGGTACATGCCTGGGATGACCAAGGGACACCAAGCAGGCCCATGAGACTGGAGTTGCAGGGAGGAGGGGCCAGTTGTGCAAGGCCCTGGGGGACAGTTTAAGGACTTGGGTTTTTAGTCTGAGAGAAGCGGGGAGCCAAGGAAGGGTTTTCAGTAGAGGAGTGACACGATCAGACTTAGGTTTTCCAAGGATTCCTGCT
>NW_006786690.1:2143674-2159330 GCF_000442215.2 Lipotes vexillifer | reverse complement strand
GATTCCTGCTGGGTTGAGAGTAGACTATGGGAGTCAGGAGGGCAAGCAGAGGGCTACTGTCATAATCCAGGAGATGGATGATGGTGACTCGGACCAGCCTGGAGGATGAGTAGTCAGATTCTGGATATATAATAAGAACAATCTAACGAATATTTATTGGGCCCCCAGTATGCTGCCTATGGTCCAAGCAGGAAAGACAAGGTTCCTGCTATTATGGAGATGACATTCTGGTGACATACAGGCAGATGATAAGCAAAGAAAGGAAGAACAAGAAAAATATTGGACATGTTAGTGCTCTACACAGAATTAAAATCAGGTGACTGGAATACATCCTCAGATGGGTGGCCAAGGAGGGCCTCTCTGACATGACATTTAGACCGAAATCTGAGAGACAAAAAGGAGCCACTGTGAGATCAGGGAAAATTATTCCAAGCAGAGGGCACAGCATGTGCAAAGGCCCTGTGTATTAGTCAGCTCAGGCTGCCATAACAAAATACTGTAGACTGGGTGGCTTCAACAACAGAAGTTTATTTTTCTCACAGTTTGGGAGGCTGGGAAGTGCAAGATCAAGGTGCCCACCAATTCAGTTCCTGGTGAGAGCTCTCTATTCCTGGCTTATAGACCTTTTTTGCTACGCCCTCCATAGCCTTTCCCAAGTGTGTACACACAAAGAGAGAGAGAAATTCCTCTTTCCCATTTTACAAGGCTACCAATCCTATCAGATTAGGACCCCACACTTATGACCTCATTTAACCTTCATTTCCTCCTGAAAGTCCTATCTCCAAATACGATCACATTGGGGGTTAGGGCTTCAACATGTGAGTTTGAGGGGGACACAGTTCAGTCCATAGCACCCTGAGCTGGGAAACAAGCTCATTCAATCCAAGGCAAGACAAAGAGAAGGCCAGGGGCAGGGGGAGGGTGCTTCAGGCTGATGTGGGAGAGGCAGGCAGCAGGCAGCTCATGCAACCTTTGCAAGCTAGGCATTGGGATTCTCCTCTAAGTGCTGACCATTTCTGAGCACCTCCTATGTGTCAAGCATGGTGCTAACAGCCCTGTGGGCATGATCTCATTTAATCGTCACAGTGAACCCAGGAGGTAGATATTATCTCTGCCCATTTTACAGGTAAGGAGACTGAAGCTGGAGCAGCAGTGTTCGGAGAATGGAGACGCCTTCCACTTACCTGTCAGTGCCCAGGCCCCCAGGAGGTGAGGACAGAAGGGCCCTTAGCTGAGCCAGGAAGATGGGTCCTCCAGACATGGTGGCCTCAGTAACGGACACTGGATTCAATACAACCGAGGCCTATGGAGCCCTTGGTCCTGATGAGGATCACTATGAGGCCTCAGTGTAAATCAGGCACAGTCCCAGCAAGTGAGGACAGGGCTTTTCAAGCTCAGGTTCTCAAGTCTTCTAAATCCAAATTTCCTGGGGCACAGATTCTTGGGCCTCACATGTGGAAACAGAAACTCTGAAAGTGTTGCCTAGGAATTTGCATTTTTAACACGCACCCCAGGGGAACCACAGCTGTAGGGGGTGGGGGCAAGGCCTGTGGGCAAGCAGCCGGTAAAGGGGCCCCCAGGGAGACATGCATCCACCAGGTCCACTGGCCTGGGAAGTATAGCTCAATGGCTTGGGCTGGGCACTGAAAGGGGAGGACTCTCCCAGGGTGGAGCTGGGGGAGGGAAGGGGAGGGCACTGTAAGAGAAGGGAGCTGCCTGGGCACAGGCTGGCTTGACTAAAGGAGAGAAGGGAAGGAGGTGAGAGGACCTTGCACACAAGCTTTCTTGAATCCCACTGTGACCAAGGGACACTGGGACCAGGCTTGGTTTCATTAGCCTGCAACAGCTGGGGGAACAGGACTATAGTAAATTGGCCCCTGTTGGCTTCAGAGATAGCTCCCCACCTCACTTAGGCCCCCAAGAGCCACTGATGGATGGGTCAGCTGGGCCCACTACCCCAGCTTCTCTTCTTTCTTCTGAGGGAGGTCGCAGGCTTTTACCCCAGAGAACAAAGGGTCTGGAGGCTTGGGGGAGGGGGATGAGTAAGGACCTCTGTGTGGGGCATGACTGACCTTTTATAGCCCTTCCCCAGGTGGCCCTTGATGTGCTGGCCTGGGGCAGGCGGCTGGCAGGGGAGGCGACCTCTGATGGATGCTCTCCTGCTCAGAGCAGTCATACCGGGAGGGGCGCTGGAGCTGGGTGGCTCACAAGAGCAGACTGTTAAATATTCAGGAAATTGGCAAGCTGGTTGTTAAACTTTTGGTAACTTAAAGTTGGCCACGGTGGACGTACTTACACCATGGACATTGGCAGAGCTGCTTGATCAGCACTCCACCGACAAGGGAGCCACAGCCATGGGCACCTCAGAGCAGGGAGACTGTGCCACACACAGCCTCTGGGCAAGCCCTGCACTGGGCCCAGGAAACACCCAGGTACATCAGACGCTCTCAAGTATCCCTGCTCTCAGGGAGCAAGCAGTCTAGTAGGGAGACAGAAAAGACAACCTAAGGATTTCTAGACCAGAGGGATAACACTAACAACAGTCTGTCCCATGTGTCATGAGGCTGGGAACTTTTCACACATCACCTCTACCCCTCACCGTACACCCCACTGTACAGATGGGAAATATGAAGCCCAATAGTATGAAATAATCTGCCCAGGATCACACAGCTGGCAAGGTCAGGTCTAAAATCCTCATTGTTCTGACCCTTGAGCCTGTCAGTAGCCTTAACCGCTGCAACGTCCTGCCTCCATGTTTCACGTTGCACTTGGAGCACAGAGCAGGGAGCACCTAACCCTGCCTAGGGCAGGTGCAGGGGTGGCGTGGGAAAAGGTTTCCCAGGAGTGGACATTTGGTCTGGGTCTTGAAGGATGAATAGGAGTTTGCCAGTTTGAGGGCAAAGTGGAGAAAGGCATGCCAGGTGGAAGGAAAAGGCATGGAGTTGTAAGCGGGCATAGGAAGTTTGAAGGATGAGAGAACTGGGTGCTTTGATGAGAGTGTGTGATGGGGAAGGAAGGTTGGGATTTTAGTGAGAAGGGCCTTGAAAGCCAGGCAAAGAGATTGGGTCTTTATCCTGCAGGCTTTGGGAGCCACAGGAGTTGAAAATTCCTAGAACTATGGAAATATTATGGCGGGGTTTCTATGATGTCTGTTTTTACAAAATCCCCTGAAGCGGTGCTTATCAAACCATCTGTGGGGAAGGACTGTTCTTTAAAACTTTCTAATCTGTCACAGACCAATACTTTTGTTAAATACAAGGAAAATGAATTACTAGAAAAATAAAATTTTAAAAATACAAGCCTATTTTTCTCATTATGAGATTCAAGACAAAATTACTCTATCAAATTGCTCTACGAGTTCTCAACCCTTAATTTCTGCACCCACTTTGATAGAGATGAGCTTGTCCAGGGATCTTTGTTACAGGCACAGGTTGAGGACAACACAGGTTCTCCTAGTAAGAGTTAAGTACTCTCAAACAAATCCCATTCTGGAGATGAGGAATCTGTTGCTCAGAAAAGGTAAGTGGGTGGCCCAAGATCACACAGCTGGTGAGGGACAGGCCTGGGATTCAAACCTGGGGCTTTCTGCCTTGCTGTACTCAACCCATGTGGCAGGTGCAGCCCAGTCCCTCAGCAGAGCCTTGTCCCAGTCCCTTAGCCTTATCCCTCCCCTTAACACGAGGTCAAGAGCCCTGCAGATGGGGAAAGGGAGTCAAGATAAGAAGGGAACTTCCTTGCCCAGGGTCCACTGCAAGAGGGTGGCAGAGGCGGCCAGCCTCCAGGTCTCCTGACACCAGCCTGTGATCAGTTTCGCCACTCTGCCTACCTTCATGTCTGTGCAATGACCTCTAGGCCAGACAGTGCCAAGGAGGGCAGGGGTAGGAGAGGCAGGAAGAGGCAGGGAATGCATCAGTTGCTGGCAATTACACAGTGCTTTGTTATTCTTAATTAGCTCAGCAGCTCTATAGCCAGAGACATCGCTATGGATGTCCAGGCTGAGAAGGAGACAGCTGCTGGTCCCGCCCAGGAGGGCAGTCTGGGCCAGTAGGGGCCCCTCAGGAGCACCTCCCCCAGCCCCTTTAGGTGGTGCTGCTTCTCCGACTGCAGAGGGTCACCCACTTGCTGGAACCAGAGGACAGAACTTAAGTCAAGCCCTTGGTTGTGTATTGAGCACCTCCCCTGTGCCAGGCACTGGTCAGCTGCTCTCAAGTACCCTGGGGTGAATGATGGTTTCCAGCCCCCGTGCTTGAGGCATGCTCAGCTGCTGGGGAAAGCAAACAGTTTCACCAAAAACCATAAAAAATGAATGATAACCAGTGTTACCATTTACTGAGCACTTGTCACATGCCAGGCATGGAGCTAAGCATTTCCCATATATTATCTCACTGCAGCCTTGCAAAGCCCTCTAAAGCACGTAATATCTTCATTGTACATATGAGGAAACCGAGGCCCAGTTAGCTAAAGTTCCGTGTATATAGATGGAGGCTCTGATTTTAGAGCCCAGGTATATAGAACTCCAAGATCAAAAAGTTGTCTAGGAGTGTGTGTGTCTGTGTGTGTGTGTGTCTGTGTGTGTGTGCACGCGCGCACACACCTATTGGGGAGGAAAGACAGGTGTGTGGGTAGCTGTGACTGCAGGTGTTGGGGAGGAGGCCAACCAGATGTTCAGTGCAAAAGTGAGGAGGTGACCTGGCTGGATGTTTCTGCAAGAGGAAGGAGCATGGAAAAGGTCTAAGGAGGGAAGGGTTCCGAGGCGACTGGTTGGGGCTGCTGGGTCGGTGGGACACAGCAGGCAGGAGAGGAGGCCCTGTGGGCTTGGTGAAAGGTCAGAGCCAAGTCTAATCAGAAATCCCAGGGCAGTAACCCAGGTTCCCTCAGATTCCCTGGGAAAGGGCCGTCTCCCGCCTGGGTCTGAGGGGAGTGGGGGTGGGGGGAGCAATGAGGAGAGGTTGAACTACCCACAGCTCAGACTGAGCCAGGCTGGTTCCAATCCCAAGAGAGCTCCTATCCCTGGGAGCCAGTCAGAAATTATGGTAATAATAACCACTCCATCTTCACTGTTCACCCAGTGAGGAAAGTGATTTTAGTTTTATTAAAATGTGACATAAACAGCACTTATTATATGCCAAACATAATTCTAAAGATGTCCCAAATGTTAATTCTTTTAGCCACCCATTTTTACAGATAAGGAACTGAGGACTGTGGGATTTAAATGACTTGCCTAAGGTTATAAAGTAGGGAAATGGGGGAGATGGAATCCCAGACTCCAGTGTTCATGGGTTTCACCACTGTGCTTTGCTGGTTGGCTGGGGCGGGGCGGGGGGGGCAGCGGAACACACACTCTGCTGTAAAAACTCCTATTTTACAGATGGAAAAACTGAGACCTAGTCAGGTGAAGAGACTAGTTCAGGAAGACAGATTATTTGAGGAAATCAGGGCTCCTGATCCCAGTCTAAGGCTTTGGTCTTGGTCCCACTGCAAGCCCAAGTAATAGCTGGAGAGAAGCCGAGAGCCCTCCCAGCTCCCTGGCACCCACTGTCTCACTGGGGTCCCATGAGGGCCCAGTGGGGGAGAAAACAGTAAGATTACAATTCTGACACCATTTTCCTAAAGACAAAAGCCAGTTATTCCCATAGGTAGCTTTTCCCTCCCTTTTATTTATTTATTTTTTTCCTTCTGATTATTAAAGAACATAAGATCACTGTAAAATTTTTTACAAAGTTAGATCAGATAAACAAAAAAGAAAACAAAAAAGAAAAGCCACCTTAAAACTCTTTCTTGAGTACTGGTGTACTTTCAAGATTTCTTTGCTCCCTCTCTGTTTTCATAAGCATCCAAGCTAGGAGGTAAGAGACTTGGCTTCTGGTCCAGGCTTGCTGTGTGACCTTGGGCAAGTCTCTGCCCTTTTCTGGGCCTCAGGCTCCTCACTTGTGAAATGAGGCTTTGGACATGGTGACCTCAGAGGAGGCCCCTCGCAGCTCTGACCTTCTGTTTCTGCTTCTGTTTCTGGGACTAGCAGACGGGGCACAAGCAGGCTGCCCCTCTGCGGGGGATGCATGGCTGACAGCTCCCAGCAGGTCACCTCCGGCAGGATGAGATGGCCCTGGAAACAGCCTTCACTGCAGCACAGAGTGCCCAGGCTTGCCTGCTTACCAGGCCCATATGGTACCCCCTGCCAGCCGGACACCACCAGCTGCCCTTCACCAGCCAGCCCTGGGTGATTACTTTTCCTTCAGGCTCCAGAATGTTCTCTCTGCCCCAGGGCCTAGCTGGCTCAGGGCTGGAGGACTCAGCCCTGGGGACCTACCTACACATCACCATAGCCCTTTGCAAGAGAGGTTAGCCTGATGTGGTAAAAAGCTCGAGAGAGGATGGAAGGGAGGGAAGAAGGGAGGAAGGAAAGAAACACTGACTGTATTCCAACTCCGTTTGGACCCCTTGTTAGGCATTTGGGATTCAGAAATAAATCAGAAAAACTTATTGCCCTTGAAGAACACAAAGTCTGGTGGAAGCAAATAGAGTAGAAATGGGCAGCTGCAATACTGCTGAAAGCTCAGGCTTGTGGCATCCCACAAGAAGTCTGATGGATGTTAGTCGGGAAAGCTTCCTGGAGGAGGCAAGTTTATAGGTGAGTTCTTCTTAAGGAGAAGACTCAGACTTTCCAACTCATGTTATTTATTACAGACAGCCCTGTGGAATAGGTATTGTTGCCCCTTATACAGATGAGGCTCAGAAAGGTGAATTCACAACCACCAAAAGGAGGAAAGCTGAGTTCAGACTCCTGGCATTCTACTCTAGCCTAAGGCACTGGGTTTGAGTTCGATCCTGGCCTCTGACTTGCAGAAACCTGCAGTGAGTGCTTCTCTCCCAGGCCTTGGGCTCTTATCTGTAAAGTGGGTCTACTACTGGCTGCAGCGTTGCTGAAGCAAAGGACAGAATGGCCGAAAAAGCACTTAGCTTATAGAGGAATGTCAGCCTCCCTGTCCCGCTGGTGACAGCACAGTCCTGTTTTTCCCCCAACATGGGAACAGGACTCCTGCCTTCTGAGCCAGAAGCAATCCCAGAGACGGAAGGTCACCTTACTGATGCAACATGCCCACCCCCCAGAAGCCAGGCTGTGGCCTGGATATATGTGCTCTCCTTTTGACCCCCTTTGGTAAAGCCTGACAAGAAGGTACAGGATTCTAGAGAGAATTCTAAATCCTGGACTTAGAACATCTGTGCTTGAGGAATTCTAGAATCCAGACTCCTCTTGAAGTGCCTCCTATCAAGCAGGGAAGCCTCTGGGTCAAGGTCTGGTAGATTGGAAGGATCACTAGAGACAGGATCTCATCTCACTTTACAGATAAAGATTAAGACCCAGAGAGGTGAAGGATTTGCCTGAGGTCAGTCACACTGAAAGTCAGTGCTAAAACTAAGACTCCTTTCCCCACACCTCAGAGCATAACACCAAGGCCACACTACCTCTGAGGCTACTTGGGGAGTAGGGGGGGCAGGGGGCCACCCAGAGTGCCCAGGTGGTGCCAGGGAGCAGGCTGAGTCTGTTGGGCGAGTAAAGTGCCCAACGGGTCTTGCTAAGGCAAACTTTATACTCCGGCCCTGTTCCCAGCAAAGTTCTACCACCGTCAGCTCTCTTTCCAAGCCTCCCACTGCAATGGGCATCACCTTCCTCTTGGACAAGCCCATTCTCTCCCGTCCTCAGTCTCCCCATCTGTAAAATGGTCTCAAGTAACTTTCAGCTGTCTAGAAATCCTAGGCCAGCGCCTCCCGCGGCGGGAGAAGCGGCTCTCGGACCCTCAGCCTCCTACCTGGTGGGAAATAAGGGGTTTGGGGAGATAGAGGAAAAGAGGGGGCGTCGAGGGCTTTCGGCTCGCTGCCTCAGGGGCGCCCTTTGTCTGGACGGCCTTGGGGAAATGGGGCAGAGACCGGGCGGGGCGGGGCCGGGGGCGGAGCCTGGCCGGCCCTCGCCCCGCCCCGGCGGACGTCGGCGCTGAGCTCGTGCGGGGGAGGGGAGGAGCGCGGAGCCCGTGAGCCACCCGGCCCCGGCGGAAAGTTTTCCCTGACGGAGTTTTGGCTGCGGCGGCGGCGGCGGCGGCGGCGGCCCGAGCGGCCATGGACGCACTCAAGTCCGCCGGACGGGCGCTGATCAGGAGCCCCAGCCTCGCCAAGCAGAGCTGGGGGGGCGGCGGCCGGCACCGGAGTGAGTGCGTGCGCGACCACCGGGGCCCGGCGGGGGCCGGGCGGGGGTCGGGGCGCACGGACGCCTCTCCTCAGAGCCCCGGGAGCGGGGGAGAGGCAGGGCCTGAGTCGCTCCCTGCGGTCCGGAGCGACCTTACTCGGCCCTGCGGGATTCGGGGTCGCCGAGGGTCAAGCTGCGTTCCTACTCCCGTCCCCATTCTGTGCGGCTGGGGAGGAAGGGCAGAAGCTGGGGGAAGAAACCGGAGCTCGGCGTCCCCAGGTGCGGGCTGCAGTCGGAGGGAGGTTGCAGGTCAGAGGAAGAGACTTGCGCGACCCTAGCACGTCCCCTCTTTGGACAGCCCGGGGAGGCAGGAGCTCAGCGTCCGTACCCGGGGGAGGGGGCAGGGGGCAGGGCCTTGGGAAGATACCCCCATCCCGCACCCTAGCACTCTGGCCCCGAGGTCAGCGGCCGGCGGTAGCCCCCTTGCCCCCTTCCCCTAGTCCAACCCACGACGTTACCTTTTGACTCCCGGGCGCCCAGAAGCCGACTCAGTGTGAGCCCGGGTTTGCAGGTACCTACTTGAAGTTGGGGGCGAGGCTCAACCTGGGGTCTCGGGAGGTACCTACCACACACCGGCCCATCTAGACCTCGTTGTCGCCTCCTCTGGCTGGGTCCAGGTGCCACGGCCGGCCTCCTCGCTATTTTTGAAATCTGTTTGTTTCTCGCACCTCCCCGCTTGAACTTCCGATGTCCCTGGGCACCCGGGCGAATGGCAGACTCTGCCGCCACCTCTCCCAGGGGCGTCTGGGAGCCTGGGAGGAACCTCACCCGGCTCCCCCTCCTCTCCCTGTCTCCAGTTACTCTCAGGGAACCCGTCACCTGGCACCCTCCCCTGAGGCCTGAGAAACCCAGCCCTTTTCACGAGGAGAAACGGAGGGGCTTGTCTGGGGTCACTCAAGCCTTCCTGGTAGATATGGAGCCAAAGCCAAGACTCCTGCACACTGCCCCCCATGCCCCAACCGCCTGGGACCCTGGCCTCTTCAGGCACCAGGAAGCCGCTGTCAGTACAGTCACACCCCACCCCCTTCCCTCTTGGCCTTCCAGGGCTCTGCCAGGGGAGCCCTAGTTCGCTAGGCCCAGGAGAGGCCCAGGAGTGCCAGCGTGTCTGAGCCTAGGGAGCCTGCCCTGCCCCACCTCTTGCCCGGCTCTGTGGTTCCAGCTGTGCCTGCCTCCTAAACCAAGACAAGACTGGCATTGGGAATGTGGGCTGGTGTCTACGGGTGGGGGTGGGGTCAGAGACCATTAGGACTGGACTAGGCCAGGGATGCACCCGTCTCCCACATTTATTGACTCCCAAAATAGCTCCTTTAAATATTTGTGGGATTTGATCAGGACTGAGAATGACGGCCTGTTCCAGTGGGGGAACCCTGCAGTTTTCTCTAGGGATAAGGGAGGGGGGCGGGGCTCTGGGTAAGGGGAGGAAACTTAGGAGCCCCCCTTCCCTTGGTATCCTTCACTCAATATGGGGAAGAGTGAGAGTTAGCCACCTTGGATGGTGGGAAAGCGCTTCTCCTGCCTGCTCTGATGTTGGACAAGTCACTTGTCCTTTCTGAACCTCAGTTTCCTCATCTGCAAAATGGACATAACAATTCTGACCCCATAGGGATGTTGAGAAGGTTATTGACAATAACACTTCCTTCTGGCACCTAACTGGTGGTTTCCTTCTCCCCCATTCCCCTTCCCGCTGCCTGTCGTGGACCTTCAACATGATACTTAATGTGGTGGAAAGAGTTTTGGGGGCTTAGAGCCTGTCTACGTCTGTGGAGGAAAGAAGAGGAGAGCCCCCTTCCTATTAGGCAGACCCCAGTGAGCCCAGAGTGCCATCCTGGAGCCTTCTGGATCCAGAATAAGCGAGGGCGAATCCCCACCTGTCCCTGGTTATTAAGTCAGTTTTCTGATCTGTAAACTGTTAATAACAGGAATACCCACCCACCACAGATTTTTTTTGGGGGGGTGCAGGTTAACTGAAATCATGTTTTGCCTGGCATAGAGAAAGAGTTCAATAAATGGTAACTACTGCTTTTGTCCCTCTACCTTTTACATAGTGTTTTTGCCTCCATTATTGCATTTGCTCCTCAGAGGTGACAGAGCAGGGATTCTTATCAGATTCATTTCTCAGATAAAGGAGCCTGAGGCTCAGGGAAGTGGAGTCACTGGCCCCAACATGGCCACAAGTAGAGAGGGAAGCCATGGGGTGTGTCTGGGGTGGAAGTGCTGGGGCAGCCTGGCCTGTGGTGGTGTCCCAGCCAGGCCTTGGACCCAACCCTCAAGAAGGTCTGAGCCCTGTGCTTGAGTTTTGGGGCCAGGCTGAAGCCACTGGAGTTAAGGTTAGATTTTTTTTTTAATGTTTTTTTTTTTTCTTATTAGTCACCCTTTTTTTTGTGTGTGTGGTACGCGGGCCTCTCACTGTTGTGGCCTCTCCCGTTGCAGAGCAACAGGCTCCGGACGAGCAGGCTCAGCGGCCATGGCTCACGGGCCCAGCCGCTCCACGGCATGTGGGATCTTCCCGGACCGGGGCACGAACCCATGTCCCCTGCATCGGCAGGCGGGCTCTCAACCACTGCGCCACCAGGGAAGCCCTAATCACCCATTTTATACACATCAGTGTGTACAGGGTTAGATTTGATACCCGCAGTCGGCTATGACTTGCTCCTCACCCCTCAAGGTCCTCAGCTGGGATTAGCGTGATCATTGTTTTATTTGCAGAGAAACTGGAGTCCAGAGAAGGACTTGCCTGAGGTCCCAGAGCAAAGCCAGCAGCAGACAGCTTTCTTTGCCCTGAACCTCATGGCTCCCTGTCTCCCAGTTAGTGCTGACTTTGAAGGAGGGCTCTCTCCTTCTCCCACACATGGCTTTTCCCCCACCTCTTTGGGAACCATAAATATTCTGTCTCAGTCCCTTGCCTGGGTTTTCCTTTCTTCCAGCTGCCTGGAAGGGTGGTTCACCCTGGCCCCTCAGTGCCCTTATTTCCAAGAGGAGTCCCTCTGACCCTCGGGCTCCTCCACGGGTTGTCAGAGAATTCCATGAGAATGGGTAGAAACAAAGCTGGTTTCAACAAAGCTGGTTCATGGTGGTAGGCGGGGGACGGAAGATCTATTCATCCTTATTTATAATGTTTATAATGAAAAATATAAATAAACCCCAAACCATAATATGTATTGAGCACTGACTGTGTGTCGGGCACTGTTAGAGGTGTTGGCGAGTCTGGGGAATGCATGCATCTCTCTTTGGATAGCGCCAGCCCTCTCGGGGAGGAGGTAGACAGCATGACCAGGGTGCAGATAAGTGGGGTGCTTGTGGGTAGTGGTGACGCCAAGAGGAGGAGGATAAAGCCGGTGAGGGAATGATGGGTGGTGTCTTTGTTTGGGTTTTTCTAGAAGCAGATGCTGAGATAGGGATCTGAGTAAAGTCACTTATTTGGGAAGAGATCCCAGGAAATGATCCCAGGAGAAGCAAGAAAGGAAAGGAGTCCAAAGAGTGGACAACATGAAGCCAGTTTCCATTGTGGGTGGCTGGGATGCCACCTGTGGGGAGCTCTGGAGCAGTTACTCCATTTGAGGGGCAGTTCCTGTCAGTGGTGGGAGGGGGCTGCTGGGAACAGGAGCTCTTACTGCCCCAGCCCCCGTGGGCATCTGAGTCTCCGGCAGCCAGAGAGTGGCGTGTCAGGGTGGCGTGTGTGGAAATGGTACCCACCAAGGAGATAAAGGTGGGGCACTGAGAGTGTCAGTGCAGGGGGTCAGGGAAGGCCTCTTGGAGAAGGTGTGGAACACACATATGAATACAGTACAAGGAGGGAGGAATCTGGGAACAGCATTCCAGCCAGAGGGAGCAGCAAGTGCAAGGGACATTTAACTGGAGGCTGGGACGCTGCTTCTCACAGGTCTGGCGGCAGAGGGAGGGGTGTGTGGCTTGAAGGAGTCAGGTCACCCACTGCCCACTGAAAGTGAGCCAGACGCTCCTTTCGGGCAGCCTTCAGGACAGGATACCCGTTCTTCTTGGATGACCCTGAGCCTGGCCCTGCTCATGGGAAGGGGCTTGGCGCGCTGCAGGAGAGGGCAAAGAGCACAGCTATGGATTCAAGGCCCAGCACTGTGGATTATGAGTCATGGCCAGACCCCTCTGAGTGTCTTCATCTGTGAAATGGGAGTCCTAATATATCCTTGACTCTTCTCATAAAGTACTGCAAATGGCTATGTACACATTAAAGCTCTTTGCACTTGACCCTTGGTAATGACACAACACTCACACTTGGTATCTACCAGGTACCGTTCTAAGCCTACCTCATGCATACTAATTTCATCCTCACAGCAACCCCATAGGGTGGGTACAGTTGTTGTCCCCATTTTTAAATGACGAAGCCAAGGACCAGGGGGGTAGAGTGACTGTGAACCCCACAGTCCGTCTCCAGACCTCATCATTTTAACCTTGACAGCATATTTTTTTCTTACAGTATAAGTAGGTACTTAGGAATGGTAGCTGCTGCTATTATCTTTTTTTTTTTTTTCGGCCGGGCCCCCGCAGTGAAAGCGCCGAGTCCTAAACACTGGATTGCAGGGAATTACCTTTTTTAGATTATTATTTTCTTTTGATAGTCTTAACAACTTCTCAAATTTGCCTAGCACTTTTCACATGCTGAACCTTTTTCTGATGATGCTCCTGCAGGCCTGAGCCCATTTGTCAGATAAGGAGACTGTGGCCTAGAGAAGCAGCCACACTCCAGGTCACAGCAGAGCTTGGGTCCTTTTTTGAGGTGTCACTCTGTGGCTCCTGAGGCCATATCCCCACCAGGCCGGAGGAGGCTGGAGGCCAGGACCCCTGCTGGAGGTTCCCCCCTGCCCCATGGGTTTGGCTGCAGTTCTGATGTTCCAGGCACCAGCCAGGCTGGGTCTCCCAGGGCAGCAGAAGGGGCACAAGGGCACAAGAGCTCTGACTCCTGGGCAGGGGCCCGCTTAATAAGAAAAGAGTACATGTTTGCAGCTACAAGTTAGACTGGGCATATGGTCCGTCCATCCCCAGCTAATTCTGACAGCAGGTCATCTGTAAAATCGTAAAGTTAAAATAGTGCAGTCATTACCCACGACCGGGCCAAAAATAACGAGGACCGGAACAGCGCTGTGGACTCAGGCCTGTATTTGCCTGGTGGCCTCCGGGAGCTCTTCCTGAAACCCTGGGCTCCTCCTGGGAAGGAGCATGTGGCCTCCAGCCTATCTGAGGTGGCTGGATGGTGACCGGGCCAGTGTAGCAGTGAACCCTACCTCTGTCTTTATTGAGTGCTATTTGGTTCTGGTTTCTTCAGGGAGGGAGTGGGGGTGTGAGAGAACTTACACCTCACTGAAGAGATGAATCATGCCCAGAAGTATGGGCGCGGAGGCAGGGTTCCGTGGAGGGGCAGGAGGATCTCTGCTGGGCCTGGGAGGGGCAGGGAGAAGTAGAATGAGATAGCAGCAACGTTGAGCAGGGATGCGCCTTCTCCATACGAGCTCCTGGGGGAGGCAGACATGCGTGGCAGTCCTTCAAGAGGAAGACACGCAGCAGGCAGCTGCTTGGTGGTTGTGATACGGCTGTGGGAGGAAGAGAAGGAGATCCATACTCAGGAAGGGCAGGGACAGGCCCCAGGAGGCAAAACCACGGGTGGGGCCCTGTGCTAAGCACATTACATTTTATTGTCTCATTATCTCATTACATTTTATTATCTCATTATCTCATGTGTTATTATCTGATCAAAGGGTCACCACAGCCCTGTGAGCTGCAGACTTTTGCTTCTCCCACTTTATAGAAGAGACAGCTGAGGCTCAGGGAAAGTAATTAACTTGCTCAGGCTCACTCAGTGGATTTTAGGATTAAGGCCCTTGCTCTTAAACCACTAGGCTATATTCCCTCAAAGAAGGCCTTCCTGGAGGAGGCTGGGTGCGAGGGGTTTCAATCAAGCAAAGGGAAGGGCATTTCTGGTAGAGGGAGCTCCTTGAGCAAAGGCACAGAAGTGGGAAAGTAAATGTAACGTCACGGGAAGAAGCTGTGTCTGATTGTATCGTCTGCTGTGTGCGTGCCTGCATGTGTGTGCGTGTGCTTGCATGCAGGGATATTGTGGGGGAGACGAGGCTGGGCAACCTATAATTTCACAACAGTCCTTGTGGGAGTTGCCTGTAGTGCTTTGGGAGCTGGGGTCCCTCTGATTGCTGTGTGACCTTGCACAAGTCCCATCCTTCTCTGGGCCTCAGTTTTATCATCTGTCAAGTGAGGAGGTTGGGCAGAGGGTCTCTGAGGCTGATGAGTGGCAACCAGTCTACCAGGGCTATGTTCCAGGAGGCCATAGAAGAGGGGAAGGGTCAGGCCAGGGAGGGAGAATTGCAGAAAAATGCCGAGTATTTCAGAGGTCAGGGGGGACTGGGGAATGTTTTGACAGCAAAGAGGTCGTCTGTGACCTTGGCAAGCTTTGGCCCTTTTGGAATGAAGGGAGCGGAAGTGGCTTTGGAGAGGGGCCAGGAAAGGGCTGAGCTGGCGGAAATGGGAGAGAGAAGACATGAAAATGGGGAGAGGAAGGATGTTTGCTGTGGGGCAGGGATGGGTAATGAGATGAACAAGGCCACCCCTGATGGATTGGTATTGCCAGCCAGGAGCCTTTTATTGAGAAACAGTCCAAAGCCTTTAAATCAGAGGGAATAGGGCTGCAGTTGATTAGCAATGTCTGCCAAGGACACAGGCGACAGGCATGGCAGCACATAGTCTGCCACCCTTGCTTAGATGAATATCGAGTTGAAAGTGGTGGTCTAGGCATCTCCACACAGAGAGGAAGCCTCAGGAATTAAGAATTATGGGGGGAAATACCTCTGGCTCTAGGAACTTCTCCATGACCTTTTGCTAAAGGAGGGTAGTTTGCCTCATGGCAAGATAGTTTGCCTAATGGTTAGGAACTTGGGCTTTAAGTGTCAAATAGACAACTAATTTGGCAAATTACTTGTCCTTTGAGCCTCAGTTTCCTCCTCTGTGAAATGGGAATGAAAGAATGCCAGCTTGCAAGGTAGCCGTGTTAGAGGTAATGGTAAGAGCTGCTGCTTTGTTGTTACTGTAGCTCTGTTTTGCCCTGATGGTGGCAATATTCTTGGTTTCTTTGAGAGCAAGGCCCATGTCTGAGTTGCTCCAGGGTGCCCATCACCAAACCCAGGCCTGGGACACCTCGGGGACTTTCTGATTCTCTTTGGAGGATCAAATGAAATAGACTCATGGTTGATGGGACAGAGGATGGGGTCACTTTGGGGTCTTCTCAGTGGGGGTTGGCTTCATGTGGGGCGGAGGCCTAAGGGCAGAGGCTGGAGGGCAGTGGTCCAGGGTCCAGAGCTGAGGATGGAGTTGGGGCACTGCAGGCCTGAAAGCCTTGGGGTTGTCTGGGTTCCTTCACTCAGGAATGCCAGCTGCATGC
>NW_006786690.1:2135961-2143614 GCF_000442215.2 Lipotes vexillifer | reverse complement strand
GCCAGCTGCATGCCAGGATCTGGATGACAGATTAACAAATTCCTCCTCACCTGGGCCTCAGTTTGGGAGACGAGGTACTCCTGTGAACTCTTGTATGACCCCTCCCACAGTGAAGACCACACTTCCCCTCCTGTCCTTCTGCCTGCTCAGGGCCCTCTCTCACGTGGGTGGGGTGAAATGGAGGCCTCTTTCCAACTCTCCCTCCTGGTCTGTTTCACCACCCAGTGAGCCAGGCTCATCCCCTCATTTCCCAACCTTCCTGACCTCAGTCGTGATCAGAGCTTTCAGAGGATCCTTCCCATGTGTCCTGTTGTGTGCCATTGCTGTAGCCCAGGCATTATTAGTCTCAAAGAGGAGAGGGGCCTTCCCCAAGACCATGCAGGTGGGGGGAAGCAGAGCTGGGATTTGAACCCAGGTCTTCCAGATTCAGTGGCCTTCATATGATGTTTTTTGAGCAGTCGCCTCCCTCTTTCCCCACTAAGCCTTACCCCACGCCCACCCTCCTTGGGCTGCTGTCTCTTTCCTGGTCCCCCTCCTCCCTACCTTTTGGTCTCTGTGGCTGTGCAGATGGAGGAAAGCAGGCCAGGCTGGGGCCATGGGAACCACCCAGTTTTGAATTCTGACTCCAGCCCTTTACTCATTGTATGTGGCCTTTGTCTGACGACTTCACCTCTCTGAGCCTCAGTTTCCTAATCCGTAAAGTGGGAATAATACCCATCTCACCGGATTGTGTTGAAGATTCAATAAGAAAATGGCATGGTTTGCCCTCAGCAAGTGTTAGTGTTGAAGTTAAGAGTTTGGGCTTCGGACTTGAAAATAAGAGTTTGATTCTTGGCTATTGCACTTGCTGGCTCTGTGGACTTGGTCATGTGATTTCGCCTCCCTGGGCCCCAGTGTCTTTGTCTGTAAATGGGTATGATAAAAGTGTCTACCTCATAGGTCCTCATGAGGGTCAATGAGAAGATTTTATGTAACGCTTCCTACCATGGTGCCTGGTACGTACTAGAAAATGTTATTCCTTTATTAAAGATAAAAGTAATGATAGATGGGGGGACCCCAGTGTCCCTGCTGGGTCTTCCTAGGAGACAGGGGCTGCAGACGCCGTCGCTGTGGTGGGCCCTGCCCAGCGGGGTCTGAGCGCCTATCCTCCTCTGCCCAGAGCTGCCCGAGAACTGGACAGACACTCGGGAGACACTGCTCGAGGGCATGCTCTTCAGCCTCAAGTACCTGGGCATGACGCTGGTGGAGCAGCCCAAGGGTGAGGAGCTGTCGGCCGCCGCCGTCAAGAGGATCGTGGCCACGGTGAGCCCAGTCAGGGTGGGGTGTGGGAGCACAAGGAAGGGGTAGCTCCTTCTGGGGCTTGGGGGTACAGCACTCATCCCCTGCATATCACCCTGACTGAATGTGTTGCAGCTGCCCTGCCCCTGTGTCCCCCTGCGTCCAGCTTAGAGAGTCGAGAGGGCAGCCGTTGGGCTGGCAGGGTCCGGCCAGTGTCCTCCTCTCCAGCTGCTATGGCCGTGGCCTCTCTAAGCCTCCCTTCCCTCAGCTCAGGCCACCAGCCTAGGGTTGGTAACTTCGTGCCAGGGAGGGATAGTGGGAGGGTTGCTGGCACCCAGCCACTTGCCCTGTGGCTTGAGGGACTGGATTTCCTCCCCAGCTCTGAGTGAGCACGTGCCCTATGAGTCCACCTCTCTTGGTGGTCTCAGCCCCCTCTGCTCAGGCCCTGGCAGGTACAGTGGGTGGAGCGTGGAGTCCCCATCCTGCTGGGCTGTGATAGCGCGTTCAGCCCTCAAAGTCTGAGGTCCCTCCTAGCTGTGTGTCCTTGGGCAACTCCCTTAACCCCTCTGAGTCCGGTTTCTCCTGAGGCAAATCCCTGCCGCCTGTGAGGATGACTTGAGGTCCCGTGCTTGGCAGACAACAGGTACTCAGTGAGAGACACTTGTCCCTATTTTTATTAGAAGAAGGTGTTGGCTGAATTGTCTTCCGCGTCATGTCTGCCAGTCACCTAAGGTGAGGCCTCCCGTGGGCCTCGTGTCTGGGGCTTAGAGCAGCTGGGTGTAGCCCACGAGGGTGGGTCCCAGGTGGGTAGGTAGGCTCCTCTGACCCACGTCTGCCCCAAGGCCAAGGCCAGTGGGAAGAAGCTGCAGAAGGTGACTCTCAAGGTGTCGCCACGGGGGATCGTCCTGACCGACAACATCACCAACCAGCTCATTGAGAACGTGTCCATTTACAGGTACGCTCAGCATTGCCCACATTCAGTCTGCTGCTCGGGGCAGTGGATGGAGTGCTTTGTCTGAATCCAGACCCTACCACTTCCTATCTGGGTGACCTTGGGGCCTTAGTTTCCTCATCTGTGTGTTGGGTTGGAGACAGATCCTGCCCGGTGTGCGGTTATGAAGCCCTGGATGCCCCGCGCCTGGCTCACAATGAGCATGTGGCTAAATGGCAGTTGCTGCTGCCATTGTCACTAGTTGCAGCCGGCCTGGGACACCCCTGCCCCCCACCCCACCCCTCAAGTGTGCTGCTGAGTCAGGCTTGGAGCAGAGAGCTGCACAGTCACTGCCTTTTTCGCTGGGAATGCAGCAGCTCAGCTCTGGACATCTGGCCAGGTGTCCAGGGAGGTCTCAGGCAGAGTCTGAGGACAGAGTGTAGATGATCTCTGTAGAGGGTGGGTGCTATTCACAGGGCAACAGGCCCGGCCCTTGGAGCCTCAGGCTGTCCCCGCCTCTCTCTTAGCTGGTCAGTTGTAAAATTTCAGAGCTGGAAGAGACCGGCAGCTCAGGTCCATTTTCTAGGTGGGGTAGCTGAGACCCACAGAGGGAATTGCCCAAGGCCACATGGTGAGATAGTGGCCGAGCTACACCCAGGACACCGAGGCCAGAGTTCTGTCAGGCCTCTCGTCCCTGCACTCTCTTGCCTTGTCTCCGAGCAGGTGGCTCAGCTGGCTGGAGCAAAGCCAGTACTGGGGTTGGGGGTGGGGGACGGTGGGAGGGTGGATGTGTGTTGAGGGCATGGTTTTAGAGTTTCTAGCTGGTGTCCAAGTACCTGCTCTGCTGAGGTCTGTGCCAGGTGAGGAATCAGACCCAGCCCCTGCCTTCAAGGAGCTTCTAGTATAGGGGGGGATGGAGCAGAGGACATGGGAGATAGAGTATTAAGTGTTTCCCAAGAGGACAGAGAAGGAGAGGCCTGCCTGGGGAAACTTGGGAGGGCCTCTCACGGGAGGTGGCGCCTTGCTGGGGCTTGAAAAATAGCAGGATCTAGTTGATTGATACCGAAGACCCAGGGCATTGAGGACAGGAGGCTGGATCCCCTGGGTTGGAGAAGAGGCAGTTGGGAACCTGGCACCCCCTCCCTCTGCCCACCTGGGGGTTTTAAATGGTGATGATCACTTTGTCAATGCCTGTGATCGAAACTGGGGCCGCATGAGGTGAGGGCGTCTGCTGAGCTTCTGTCCCACCTCTGGGCTGCCAGCTCCTCTTCTGATTGGGATTCCCAGGATGACTGGAGACAGCGGGGAGGGATCAGACAAGGCGGGGAGAATGTGTTTCAAGAGGAGGGAGCTGCTGTGTCTCTCTCCTAGGCCCCCGCCCTACTCCCAGCTCCTTTTCCCCTGGCCACAGCTCCAAGAGAAGCTGTCATTAGTCTCAGTCACCCTGGGAGAGATGGGCCTGTGTGCAGGGGTGTGATCAAAGGGAGGGCAGGTGGGGGACACTCAGGTGAAGGGCATTGTGGGCAGAGTAGTGTCCTGCCCCCCTTTCCAGCTGGTTAGCACAAACTCTTAAGAGGCAGCATAGCAGTGGTTATGGCCTCCGGAAACTAGCCTGGTGGTCTGAGACTCTTAGCCTTAGTATTCTCACCTGAAAAGTGGGGATAGTACTAGAACGCATCTCAGAGGGCAATTCTGAAAATTCAGTGAGGTGATATCCAGAACGTTGCCTGGTGTACAGTAAGGGCTCACCTACTACTATTTAGGGATGTGGCTCAGTAGAGAGGGGATATGCCCTTCCTCCAGTCTTTTTATTTTTTTATTTTTTTAATTTTTGGCTGTGTTGGGTCTTCATTGCTGCACGTGGGCTTTCTCTAGTTGTAGTGAGTGGGGGCTACTCTTCATTGTGGTGCACGGGCTTCCCATGGCGGTGGCTTCTCTTGTTGCGGAGCACGGGCTCTAGGCACGTGGGCTCAGTAGTTGTGGCTCGTGGGCTCTAGAGCGCAGGCTCAGTTGTTGTGCCGCACGGGCTTAGCTGCTCCGCAGCATGTGGGATCTTCCCGGACCAGGGCTCGAACCCGTGTCCCCTGCATTGGCAGGCGGATTCTTAACCACTGTGCCACCAGGGAAGCCCTTCCTCCAGTCTTTACCACCACTCCTTCTTGCCTAGCCTGGGTTTCCCCACTCTCCCGCACCCCATGGATGGCCCAGGATGCTAGGCCCAGAGTCCCACCCTGGTGGAGTGGGATGGCAGCCTTTCTGGAACTCAGGGGAGATGCTCTAAGGGGCTTTCGGGATGCAGTCAGGCCCCTGTGCCGGAGTCTGGTGACATTTGCCACTTGCCTTTCAGAATCTCCTACTGCACAGCAGACAAGATGCATGACAAAGTGTTTGCATACATCGCACAGAGCCAGCACAGCGAGAATCTTGAGTGCCACGCTTTCCTCTGCACCAAGCGGAAGATGGTCAGTGGGGAGAGGCTGGGCTTGAGCAGGCTCTAGCCTCGCCTTGGCAGCCCTGCCTTGGGGGCCCTGACTGGGGGGAAGGCAGGACCCAAAGGTGACATCAGTTAAAGAAAGTCTGAAGTCCCTGGGAACCTCAAGTGGGTGCTGAGAGCTGAGGGCACTGTGTAGGGCTACAGTCAGGTGGGCCATCTGTCAGGATGGGCTGCTCTCGGCTGGCCTGTGGGCAGCGACAAGCCCTAGTTCCCAGTGAGTGCCCTGAGCCGCTTCCTCTCTGTAACGTGATTTGATGGAGTTGAGATCTGGGGTGGGGGGGTCTCCTGTCACTATAAGGTGCAGGGCCTTGTAGGGATTAGTCTATAGAGACTGGTGATCAGAGGTGCCCAGTGTGAAAGGCAAAGGCGAGGGCCCTCAGAGGACCCGGCTTGTTGTGGCCAGAGAAGGGAGGGAAATGGCCATATTTTGGTACCTACTCTGTGCCTGTTTCAGTGGTAATCTTTAAGATACCGTCTCATTTACTTCTCGGAACAACTCTGCAAGGTGGGCGCTGTAACTTCGTTCATTGTTTTTATTTTTATTTTTATTTTTAATGAGGAAACAGCCTCACAGAGGTCAGCTCTCTTGCTGAAGATGATGTAGCTAGCTGTCATCTAGCAGAGGGTGCCGTTAGCTAGCAGAGGTCTAAACCCACGTTTTTTCTCTCTCTGCGTGGCTGTGAGGAGCCAGGAGTCCCTCACCCCATTTCCAGGCCGCCCTGACACATCTAGCTGGGATGAGCTGGACCTCAGTGGTCTCTGAGCTTTTGTCTTGAACTTCGTGGCAAGCAGCTGGAGGGAGTCAGCCTTTGGCATTGAAGTTTTTGTTTCTGAGGCCCCCAAGATCTGAGCATCCGCCCTGTAAGGAGGTTCCCGACATTTATTGATTTAGTATTGGCCTCTGTTAACCTCTGTGTTCGAAGCCCAGAGCCCCAGTTCCTGTGCCCTGTGGTCCTTGTAGCCAAGGAGACAGGATCCGTTCCCCTCCCCATGTCATCAAGGACATATCCAGGACGTCACAGTCTTAAAGTGGCCCCCGCCCCGCCCAGGCTTTCTGCTGCCCCTCAGGGCCCTCTTCTCCAACTTCAGAGCCAGTGGAGCATCTTCCAGTCTCCCTCTCTGCTCTGTCATCACATTGCTATTTCTGACTCTCACGCTCCTGCCTCCCTTTCATAAGGTCCTTTGTGATTGGGCCTGCTGGGTAACCCAGGATAATCCCCCATCTCAAAGTCCTTAACTTAATCACATCTGCAAAGTTCCTTTTGACATGTATAGTAACATTCACAGGTTCTAGGGATCAGAATGTGGACATCTTACCGGGGGTGGGGTGGGGTGGGGTGGGGTGGGGGGGGTGGAGGGAGTACGATTCAGCCTACCACAGGTCTTGTGGGAGGAGCACTGTAGGAGGAGACAGACCAGGGGCCTGATCCTCTGTGACCGTGGATAAGACCCTGACCTTTGGGCTGCATGCCATCAACAGAATGAGGAGGTCACCTCAGTGACCTCCAGGATTGTTCTGAAAGGTCTCAGTTTCTTTTGTGCACCTTGTTTCTTTCCTGCAGACTCGCTGTCGCCAGCCACTCACCCGGGGCCTCATGATGCCCTAGGTCCCTGAGCTGCGGTGGCTTCTCCCGTGACAGCCTTGTTCCCATAGAACAAGCTCATTATGTCCCCATTGTTTGTCTCTTCCTCCCCACTGACCAGAGCAGGCACCGGGCAGGGGCAGCTGGCCCTCAGCCACTGCTGCGGTGCAGGGGCTCCCAATATGTAGAGGCTTCCTCTGGGATGGGGAGGTCGGGGGTAAAAGAAAGTGGATGCCGGCCCAGCGGCTAAGGGATCCTGGCCTTGGGCCAGAGGACTTTAGACAGGCTTGAACAAAACCCGTCTGCCCCAGGCCAAGAGGTCAGGTACTGGGAAAAACAGCCAGCCACTGCTTGGTGCTGACAGCAGAGCCACCGGGCAGAGGGATGGGCTCCTGCTGGACACCCAGGGCCCAGACTCTTCACTTTTCTTGGCCCATTCTCATCTGCATCAGGAGCGGCTGGATATTGGCTTGTTCATCTCCAGCCTTTCCCGCCTGGCCTCCCCATTTCAGGGAGCCCTGGGGAGGTCCCTTGGAGAGACACCCCAGCCCAGGGCAGTGTCAGTAGACCACCTGATGCGTGTGGTGTCCTTGCGGCTCCCAAGGCCTCAGCTGAGCCCAAGCTGCCAGTGTGTTATGGCCTTGTGGTCTGGCCACGTTGGAGACCTTGAGACTCTCAGGGCAGAGTGGACGTTTCTGAGGAGGAGGCAGGAGGTGAAATGGGCGCCTCAGTCCGCATCCTGCCTGGTGGCAGGTCCCCCCACATGCTTGCTGCTGCCTGTCCCAGGCTGAGCTCTGTGTCGGGCACTGGGGACCCAGAGTGGCCGTGAAGATGCGAACGAGGCAACGGGAGAGAAGAGCCGGGATTCAGTAACGGGCATACAAGGAGCTTGGTTCTCAGGCGGAGGTTATTAAGTCACTCTGGAGGTGGCACATGAAGAGTTCTCAGAGAAGGAGACATTTTGAGGTGGGCTTTGAAGGATGAGTAGTAAGTAGGAGTTTGCCAGGCCAAGAAAAGGGGGGCAGGGTGGCGAGAGGGTGGGTGCACTCCAGCACAGGAACCAGCACGTGCAGAGACACAGAGGTGCACAATGAAGTGGTATGATTGGGGGTTGGGGATTCAGACGTCACCAGAGCCTGGGTGGGTGGCTAGGTGGAGTCAGCCTCAGGGGAGCCTTGAATTTGGATGCTGACGTAGCCCTCAGTCGTTCTGGCCAAGGGCCCAGAGTGTCCACATCCCCACCCTTCCTTGCTGGGCTGCCTGAGTGAGCAAGAAGCCTAGGAGCCACCCAGATTGAGGGGCAAATGGGTCCCTTTCTGGGTCACCCACCAGTTCAGCTCAGCTCAGGCAGCCCAACCACCTGGCCT
>NW_006786690.1:2102880-2135867 GCF_000442215.2 Lipotes vexillifer | reverse complement strand
CTCTCTTGCCCTGTGGCTTCTATTGGGCATGGCCAGGATAAGGCTCTGTACAAAGAAATGTTTCCATCTGCCCACCTGGGAGGCCTCAGCCAGCACTTCAGCCTCTGGGCTCTGAAGTTGAAGGTGCCATTGCTGGCATCGGTGGGGAGCCCAGGGTTGCAGTACAGGTGAACTCCCTAATTCTACCTGGGGTTGGGTGCGGCAGGGCTATTCTCCCTCCCAGGCCACTGGCATTCCTCAGGTCATCCTTTTGTGCAGTGATTTATGCTTCTGGGCAGCAGGGCTGTACAGGGCACCTGGCCCGACTTGGTTTGAGAACCTGGTTGGGGTCCTGGATTCTGGGGTCCTGGCCCAGGTCTGCAGCCCTAAGCTAGACCTGGTCCCCGTGAGAAGCTAACAGCCTGGTTACCCAGAACAAGACAGGGACGTCAAAAACTGGGCAAGGCAAGTACCTGGCCAGGGTAATAAGACAGACCCAGAGGCCAGAGGCACTCAGGAGGGGCAGGCTTCTGGCCTGCGGAGTCAAGGAGGGCTTTTCGGTGGGCAGGCCTGAGCAATCCTTCCATCGCTAGTGCCCAGATTCCTGCAGTCGCCCAGGAAAACGGGGCCCACCCTCTCCCAGTCTCTGCCCAGCCTGGGCTTTCAGCCACCTGCATGCATCTGCATCTTGAGTTATATTTGGTTTAACTTGCAGCTCAGGACTTCGGGGTGAAAGGCGGGGATGTATGCAAATGAGCAAACAGATTTATGCAAAAACAGTGTCAGGCTTGTGCCCTCAGATTTCCTGGAGGCAAAAATAATGGCGTTCCCATCTCCCTGCCACACTGGGTGACCAGCCCTTGCTTGGGTGTATAGTGATCTGACTCTGGCTGGTAATTAGCCCATATTTTTATTTCATGGGCAATTCTCAATGGTAACTGGGTCTATTAAACTTGATCCAGACGTGACAGCTTAAATTGTAAACAGCTGTGAAGAGTTTCATACTTAATTACCATATTTAAGTTTTGCCATAAAGCGCCCGAACTTCCATCAAAAATGTAAATGACAGAGACATTCAAATGAGATTTTATACTTCGTGAAATTTAATTGGCATGGATCAGTCAGCTTGTTTAGGGATTTTAAATTTTAAAAAATTTTAAAGGCAGTAGCCACAGATTCATTTCTCAATTAAATTGAGTTGTCTGGCGGAGGCGAAGGGAGTGGGGCCGAGGCGGGTTAGGCCTGAACTTGTCGTACACTTGAAAGAGTCTGGCAGCTTTCTTCCCCAGGCCGAGCTTGCAGAGGAGGCTACATGTCGCTTCCGGCTACAGTTGCGAGCTCTGGGACTTCCACTCCCAGAAGCTGAGCTGATTAACCCTGAACTGGAATCAGAGAGGAAAGGCCTGAGTTGAAGGTGGGCTAAGGGTAGGTCCTGGCTGGAGTGTAAGGCCTCAGGAGACCTACCCCCCGGGAAAATGCAATTCAGCCACCATCCTAGACACCCCTGGAGGGCTCTGGGAATCAGGGGTATTCAGAGTCGATGCTTGCCTTCAGGGAGCACCCAGGTGGGGTGACACAGGCAGGTGAGCTGGTGACACTTTCGTATGCGTGACACCAGAGAGAGGTAGGCAGGGCTGTGGAAGCCCAGTGCCTGTGACGCGACATGACGTGACGTGAGAGAGGTGGTGACATTTGAGTTGGGTTTGAAGGAGTAGATGGGAGGGACAAGGTGTGGCCCTTCTTTACAGGTGGGTTATGGCACTAGATGGTTTTAGTCTTCTGCCCTGGGCCCTCATTGACATATTGCTCCTGCCAGGAAATATAGAAGCCTCCTACTACCTTTCTGGCATTCAGTTATAAGCTCCTCTGACCCAGCATAGTAGTAACCAGAGTCTAACCTTTGCCTCTCCAGCTGTGGCTCATTCAGGCAGTGGCGGGGCCCTTTCCAGCTCTGGCTTTTCTGTTCTCTCATTTTAAGGACTAAGTTACTGTGTGCAGCCCTCAGGTAATTAGGGAGGACTTCTCGGAGGAAATAAGCCTCACAGTTAATTGCATTTAGGGGAACTCAAAGGCGAAGGAAAAAAGTAGAGGTGAATATCCATTGCCAAGGTGGGGATTGGAGTACCCGTGGCAATCTTGGCTGGGCTCCAGGTAGTGAAGATGGGGCCCAGCTGCCTGGGGAAGGTGTGGCCTCATTACATCGGCTGTGGTGATGTGGGAGGGGCCAGGACTCTGCCTCCACCAATCAGGCATTCCAGCGCCTGGGACAGCCAGGGTGGGCCTGGCCTAGAGTCCCTGGGCGTCCCCTTGAGACTTGCATTTACCTGCCTAACACTGTACCCCTCCCCCGACCCCACTTCCTGTTTTTCAGGCCCAGGCTGTCACCCTCACAGTAGCCCAGGCCTTCAAAGTCGCCTTTGAGTTTTGGCAGGTATCCAAGGAAGGTGAGTCTTGTTTGTGGACGTGGTGGGTGGGGTGTACAGGGGCGTTGAAGAAAACCAGCAGAGCAGTAGGGGCGGGGAGGATGGTAAAGGCTCTGGAGTCAGGCCTGGACTGATCGTCAGCTTCATCGCCTTGCACGGGCCCCTTCACCTCCGAGTCTCAGTTTCCCCACCTGAAGAATTGGGAGCAGTTGTCTCCCTCCCCCAGGGTCCTTGTGAGGATTAAGTGAAATATGCAAAGTTTCTTTTCTCCATTCTGGAGACCTAACACCTGCCCCCTGAGATCGGCCACAGCCTACCCCTGCCCAGTGATGGCTAGGGATGGAGTGCTGGGGTCGGGGGCTTCAACGCGCTGTGCCTTGGTCCCACAGAGAAGGAGAAGAGGGAGAAAACCAGCCAAGATGGAGGGGACACCCTGGGGGGGGGCCGCCGAGACAGCACTGCTTCGCTGAAGAGCCGTGAGTCGTGGGCGGGGGAGGGGCTGCATGGCATGGGACCCTTCATCCAGAGGGCCCCCCTCCCTCCTGGGCTGGGGTAAACTCCTGGGTTTTTATCTTTGTTTTGTTGTTAAATAAACAATGCTTGTTTATTATAGAGAAATAAGCAAATGCACTTAAAGGGGAAAAATTACTTGTTTTGGTGCATGTTCCTCCAGATATGTCCCTATACAGATATATAAATCTGTGTATACATCTCTCCCTATACCCTTTACATCTTGTTGTGTGATCTCTTAAAAAACTTAATACCTGTTGTGAATATGGGTTTCAGCCTAAACCATGAGTGGGAGAGAGCTTCCCACCCTGTGGGCAGCTGTCCAGCTGCTTTGGGAGGTGCAAGGGTGGGGCTCTGGGTGGTCTGGGTGATAGGCCTGGAAAGGCCATGCCCAAGGAGGGAGTCGGGACCAGGGTAGCCCAGGAGGCTCCAGGATGGGGCCAAGAGGTGGGGCTGGGAGACAGGAACCTCCTCTCCTCCTGATGCACCTGACCCCTCATAGTGGTCACCACTGGGAACCTGCTAGACCTGGAAGAGACAGCCAAGGCCCCGCTGTCCACGGTCAGCGCTAACACCACTAACGTGGACGAGGCACTGCGACCTCAAGCCTTAAACAGCAGCAGCGTTGTCTGGGTGAGTGGTCGTGTGGCCTGGGGACCCCCCAGGATCCAGTGAGCCTTGGCCTGATCCCTGGATGAGGCCTAAGGCAGCTCCAGGGTGCAGACCCTGGCGCCCGTGACTTGCAGGCCTCCAGGAGGGCCTGACCCAGCCCAGCAGCCAGACCCAGGGTCGGGGATGAACAATGTCCCCTTTGAACCTAGGGCTGCGTCCCCAACAGGCTTGGCTCCCGGCACAGCTGTCTCCTCACAATGCCTGGCCTCTTGGCCTGAGCATCCATGGCTCTGCCCACTGCAGGACCAACCAAAGGCCCCCTTGTTCTCGGCACGGGCACTTCGCTCCTGAAGCCTCTCCCCCTCGGCCCCCTGAACGAGGAGCCTGAGACTCAGGCAGGCAGCCTGGCCCTTGACTCACTCTGGGACCCGGGGCAAGCACTCTGACCTCTCTCTGTCTCAGCTTTTTCACTTCTTCAGTGATGATGATGACCTCTGCCTGCAGAATCTCCCAGAGGAACATAATTTTTTTATTTAAAAAATTAGAAATTTTTTTCATTTGGAAATAATTTCAGACTGATAAAAAAAATTACAGAAATGGTACAAAGAATTCCTGTTGCTCTTCATACAGATTCCTCAATTGTTAACATCTTACATAACCACGTTACAAAGATCAAAATTGTTAACATTTATGCAACACTTATATAACCTACAGACCTGATTCACATTTCTCCACTTGACCCTCCAATGTCCTTTTTCTAGTCCAGGATCTATTGCAGAATGACATGTTACTTTACTTGTCATGTCTCTCTTTTTTTTTTTTTACGTTTTTGCAAAATCTTTATTTTATCTGTATTAGAGTATAATTGCTTTACACTGTTGTTTTAGTTTCTGCTGTACAACAAAGTGAATCAGCCACATGTATACATATATCCCCATATCCCCTCCCTCTTGAGCCTCCCTCCCACCCTCCCTATCCCACCGCTCTAGGTTGTCACAAAGCATCAGGCTGATCTCCCTGAGCTATGCACGTCTCTTTAATTTTGAAACTCTGGGACATTGATGGACTTGAAAACCTATCAAATCCCATTGCCTGTTGGGGGCCACCCAGTGTCCCCCAGGCAGGCACTGTGAGCCTGTTCTCTGCAGTCTGGGAACCAGCCTGGCCACCTGCCCGTCCTCCCGGAGGCTGTGGAGGGAGCCTTGCCCATTGTTTTCCCACCTAGGCTGGGGGATTCCTGCCATCAGCTATCCCTTGTGAGCTTAGAATTTGGGCTCAGCTTCTGAAAGTGGGTGAAAGCAAGAAAACCTTCTTCCCATCCTGCCTCTTGGAATTTGAAAGCTGTAGAGGTCGTCCAGTCCAACCCCCTCATTTTGTGGAAGGAAAAGCTGAGTCTCAAAGAGGAGCAGCAACTTGCCTAAGGTGTTGCTGAGTCGTGGCAGAGCTGGGAATTGAACCCCCAGGTCTTTAGGCACCTAGGTGCCCTTTCTCCTGTCCCACATCCCAGGTTTGGGTCCCTGTGCTGAGATGCTGGCGGCAGTAGCCAGGTGGAAGGCCTGCCTGTGCCTGTTCCTCTAGGCACCCACCAGACTTCCTACGCTTGTGTGCCACGTCCCTATAGCTTACCCAGGGCTGGGACAAGCCCCATCTGTGAGCACGGGCTCCCCCTCTGAGGGTTCTTATCTCCTGCTTTGTTTTCCCCAAGGAGCTGGATGATGGCCTGGATGAAGCATTTTCAAGGTAACGTTAGGTGGGCTCCTGGTGCTGGGGGAGGAGGCCTGGCACTTGGGGGTTGGTCTCCAGGGCCCTTTGCCATGTCTGAGAATATGAACTCTGACCTTCCCCAGAGCAAAAAATCTCAACTCAGGTACCTCCAGGGGTGGGGAGCTCACTATCTGGCTATAGGTCTGCCAGAAAGTTCTTGTTGTTGAATCAAAAGCTATTCCTTGTGACCGCTCTACCACAGGTTGAGCTGAACTGAACACACTACAGCTCAGGTTGGCTTCCTCTTCCTACACCTGGTGTAGCCTTCAAAAATGGGCTTTTTTGCAGGCTTTGTTCCTTCCAGAGGTTTTGCGTTTATGGAAAGGGGCAGGGAGAAGGCAGTGTTTTTTTGTTTTGTTTCGTTTTTTGCGGTACGCGGGCCTCTCACTGTTGTGGCCTCTCCCGTTGCGGAGCACAGCCTCCGGACGCGCAGGCTCAGCGGCCATGGCTCACGGGCCCAGCCGCTCCGCGGCATGTGGGATCTTCCCAGACCGGGGCACGAACCCGTGTCCCCTGCATCGGCAGGCGGACTCTCAACCACTGTGCCACCAGGGAAGCCCAAAGGCAGTGTTTAATTAATGGAGCATTACGTAGAGGAGGGATGTGAGTCCCATTAGGAGATATTTGGTCTAACCAGAGGCTGGTGGCATTTCCCCTTTTCCCAGGGGCCACATCTCTGTCCATGGCTGCCTTCAGCTTGGGGACACGCCACCAAGAAGCCTGGCTGAGGAGAGGCCCTGGTCAGCCAGGCCTTCCTTTCTCCCTTGAGACCCTCAGCAGCCCCCTACAGCCCTCCCCCGCTTCCCCATCCCCTTCCTGCCAGAGCCAATGGAAACCTCTCGATGCAGCCCAGGTCGGGGGAGTGGCGTGTGTGGCCCCTTCATGATTCTTTTTACCATCTTCCCAGCTTCTCTGGCTGACTACAACCCCCTTGTTTGAAGGAAATCTTTCGTTCACTTTTTCCAGATTACTAAAGTGTCTTGTGCCCTTAATGAACAACTTGGAAAATCAGCAAAGCGTTAAACAGGAAATAACACCAACCCATAATCCCACAGCCCTGACTTTGGGGCTTAATTCACGCTAATCCTATACATATACATTTTTTTGCATTGATCAGCTTGTCATATTTGCATTTGGGGATCCTGATTTTCACTTACTGCTGGTGTATCAGGAGCATTTCTCCAGGCTGCTAAAAACTCCTTGTAAACACCTCATTCACTGACTGCCTCATGTTCTTTTAAGGACATGGGCCGTAATTTATTTAACTCTCCCTATTCTTGGTACGTTCAGTTGTGCCCCTTTTTGAATTTACTTTGTTGAACATAGTTAAAGCCAGTGGTCTTCCATGGTTGTCCCAGGCTCTCTCCCACGCATGCCCCTCTCTGCGCTGGCAGCGCTGCCCTTTCTCCTCTTTCCTGGCATTTCCTGATGGAGCTGTGGACGGTGTGGGTGCCCCAGCCTCTCCGTGGTGGGAACGCCACTGCCTGCCCCACAGTTTTCTGAGCCCCTTGACCCTCAAGGGTAGGCTCTCTGGTTAGAGGCTCCACCTCTACTGACATCCAGGTCTTGCTTCTTCGGCCATGTGTCCTGCCGTTTTCCCACCCACATCCTCTCACTTCTGACCCTGGTGCTGGCCAGGCTGGACCAGCTCCTCGGGGCCCCGCCAGCCCCTTGCCTGGGCCCCCGGCTCACACAGCTCTGCCTTCCAGGCTTGCCCAATCTCGGACGAACCCTCAGGTCCTGGACACTGGACTGACAGCACAGGACATTCATTATGCCCAGTGCCTCTCGCCTGTCGACTGGGACAAGCCTGACAGCAGTGGCGCTGAGCCGGACGACGTCTTCAAGTTCTGAGGCCTGGGGCTGGCAGGACACGTGACAAACCAAAGCCACCCACGTCGGGGGCGGGAGCCAGCTCCAGGACCCCCAGCCAGTGTCCTTCAGTCGGCAGCGCTGTCAGTCTGCAGATCAGAGCTGCAGCCAGTCAAGCAGAGGGAAGGAGAAATTCCTTTTTAACCCCATTCTTTCTCTAAGAACTGAAAGATGCCTTGAATATTTATTCAGTGACTCCTGGTTCAACTCAGAAGCTGGTTTTGCATCAGGCACGAGCGCAGTGTTATAACCAGCTTTCTGCCCTCTCTTGAGCGAGCTCTGCTCCACTGTGGGTGTCAGGATGGTGGCCGAAGCATTTCTTGTCCCTTCTCTTCAAGGGCCCAGATTTCCCTGGAGGTGCCCTTGCTCCTTACTGAAAGTAGTCGGATCGTTCATTTCTGTCATCCTTTGAGCACAGGAGGGCAACACAGCCGCGGGAGGAGACTGTGACATCCAGCCCACCTTCCGTGGGGGGCCCAGCGGGCCGGGGCTCGGGCTCCTGGCCCTGGGGGCTCTCAGAGACAGAGGGGCAGCCCCTGACCAAAGACAACACGTGGCAGGCACTTTAAAGCACACACAGCAGGTGTGGCCCGCAGCTCCTCGATGGTGCTTCGTTGCGTAGAGCTTTCTTTCTGCCCTTCCGAGAGACGAGGCCCAAAGTCCCCATCAGTGCTTGGAACCGGTGTAACTGGCTGCCCTGGACTCCCAGAGTCTGCCTGCGGCCGTGGGGTCATCTGTGTGACCGCCTCCTGCAGAGCTCCCATCCTGCCCTTCCCCCTCCATGTGGATGAAGTTTTCCCGCGCTGCTATTTGGTCTGAGCCCCACCTCCCCATACTTCCTGAGATAGTGCGTGAAACCTAACACCTAGATTTGTTTGCGAATGTTTGGTTGCCAGTTTCTAGATGAGGAAACTGAGACCACACGCGTGGAAGGGGTAGAGTCAAGAGTAGAACCCAGATCTGGTGCCAAAGCTGCCTTCTCACCCACACCTCTCACAACTCACACCTCCTTTTTTCTAGCTTTGTTGTCCTCCCAGGAACCAAAAAGCCCCAGCTATTTTCTGACCAAAATGTGTTTCATAACAAACCATCTGGTGCCTTTACTCACATAACTGGCATGAGCCTGTGTGCCCTGCTAGCTGTCTCGCTGTTGATTACTGTGAAAATGGAAGCGTTTGAAGTCTGCTAATTCAGAGGGTGAAACAGAACCAAACTTCATAAGCATCATGCTGTTCCTTCCTGATGCTCCGACCCCAGGTCGGGGACATACCAGCAGCAGCCTGTCTTCAGAGTCTCCCTGCCTCCCCTTTCACCCCCATGGGGCTCCCAGCAAAGCTGCCAGCACATTCTTCATCCTCAGGTGCCTCCCAGGCCTGGCTTTACCAAGCTTAAGTCTGGTGACAGTTGGAGCAGGTTTCACCAGCCCAGGAAACACACCGTTTCTTAGAATCTACGTATCTAACTGAGCATCTGAATCAAAACACAGAGACAGGAGTGCCTGGGTGAGAGGTGGGGTGGGATTGCCTTTATCAAAATGTGAGGATAACTTCCTTTCCCTGGCCCAGCTCCTGCACCCCCGCTGCCCACCCCAGATCTCCTTGGTATCAGCACCTGTATTTGTCGTGAGGCAGCAGGGCTTGGGCCTTACACGGGCCACCCTTGGCACGAGGGTCCAGGAGACCTGAGAAAGGCTGTGCTGTGTTTGTGTGAGTCTCCATGGGGCCTTCATCTCGTCTCTGGCCAACAGTGGTCAGTGTGCTCCCCTTGTGTCTACAGATAAGTTTTGTTGTGCTTTACTTTGTGTTGCTTGTGTTGCAAAGGAAGTTCTAATGAGGAAAAAAATAAGTAATAAATGTTCTGATTTTGAAATACAAAGAGCACTTGCATGGAGTGTCGTGGTGGCCACGTAGGAGCGTGGCCTTGGGCAGCCCCTGCCCTGGGTGGTTGGAGCAGTGGTGGCCACAGACACAGGGGCTAATGGTCTGTGATCCCCTAGATGAAGCCCGAGGGCCCCCTTTCCACCAGGCAGATGGGTTGTGTGATGAGGTCATCTCTGGATAGCTTAGTGAGCTCAGCACTGGAGAGGCCTCTGAAAACCTAGGTCAAGGCCTCCTAACCAAGGTGTGTGACCCCTTGAAATGTACATTATGCGTGTGGCTACACATACATTTTTCTTGGGGATGGTGTCTCTCATTTCCATCACGTTCTCAAGTGAGTCCATGATGTTTATTCATTTGACAGACTTTGTGCTAAACACAAACCAGGCCTGGAATTCAGTGCTGGGGACAGCAATCCAGACACCCTCCCTGTCCATGTGGACTCAGAACGTGTGGCTTGGGTGTGATTGGGGGCTAGGGTGGGGGATGAAGGGAAGTGTGTTTTCGTGACTTGGGAGACCCAAGGTCTAGCTCTGGCTCTGCCACCTGGGGCTGTGACACTGGATCAGTCACTTCTTGCCTTGAGCCTCAGTTTCCCCATCTGGGAAAAGGGTACAACAATCACCACCCTTTCTGCCTCCCTGGGTTTTGTGAGATTCGGGTGACCATTATTATATTGTTGGTGATGTACTTAGATGGCTCAAAGCTTAGCTCAGAGCAAAAGGCAATTTGGACCAAATACCCTTAAGGAAGTCAAAGTAAAATTGATAATAACGGGGGCTACTGTTAACTGAGCTCTTCGTCTGTGCCCAGGGCCGTGCCAGGCTCTCAACTCTAGCTCATCGCGGCGTTTCTGTTGAGCCCCGTGGTGCTAGCTCCCTTTCCTGCTGCAGGCACCGAGGCTGCAGGCACTGCTGCCAGGGCTTGACAGACCACAGCCCAGACTCTGATCTCTGTGGCCCTTGACTCTGCCACGTCCTGATCCCCCGGGAGCCACGTCTGCAGTCACGCTGCCTGTGGCCTCCTGTAGAGCTGCGCAGAAAGGCCGCTCTCTTCAAGCTCCAGTGGGGGTCTTCTCGGACATTTATCTCTTTGTCCCTTTCAAATAGTGATCATAAAAATATCCGGAACCCAGGGGCGGAGACCTCCGATATCAGCCGTCGGGCAGACTGGCTGTGAATTCTGAGTGGATGGTAGATGACTAAGAAATTCTCTCCTTTCCTCTTCTCCCATAATCTGAGAAGACACTCAACAAGTCCGTCTTTCGGTTTAAATTTGGCCAATGCCTTTAGTCTCCGGATGTCTCAAATTATGAATCCTGAGCACTCGCCATCTGCTCTTTCATGCATAACGGATGAAGCTGCAGGGAACAAAGTCGCCTTTCAGATTTGATGTGACCTTCAGCATCACTGGGTGGATGTTGGGCTCTCCTCTCCCAGGGGGAGAGCCCATCCCAATTAAATCTCTCCAAGGACTTTCTGACAAGCCCGGAGAGTGAATCTGGGCGAATTCTGGGCCCTCGGTGCTTGTCTGGCGTCTGTTCTTCACCTGGCACGGAGAACAGAGGTGGCCTCTCTGTTATCAGGGGGTGAGCTTTTCCCCAGGGCGTACATGCCAGGCCCTGTTAGTCCTTTACGCCTAACATCAGAGATACTAGTCTAACCACCATGCCAGGAGGTGGGTGGTCCTAGTACCATTTTCAAGATGGGACAATTGAGGGTCAAGGAGGATAAGTGAATTGACCGAAATCTCACAGCCAGTAAGGAATGGACCTTGGATTTGAACCCAAGTCTGCCTGACACCAGAGCTTGTATATTTCCACGGCACTACCTACCCTGTAGTGTGAAGGGCAAACTCAAGCCGAGCTGCCCATGTCCTGTTGTGGGGAGCCTCTACCATGGCACAGATGGGAGTGGCAGGGCCCAGGCCAGGCTAGGTACCTGGGGCAGGGGCCGTCTTCACAGACTGGTGGAAACAGATCTTTCCCACTGCTAGGGGGTGCTCTTGGGGCTGCTTCTCTGGACATGACCAGTTGTGGACTCGGCGGGGCGTGTCTCACCACATCAGGGCCCTGTCTTGCCCCCAGCCAGCACTGCCCAGCCTATGTTTGTGTGGGGTGGGTGGAGGCCCAGAGTGAGCTTTGGTGTCCCTCCGAGGGGGAAGGTGTCCTCTGGAAGCAGACTCAGTGTGTCGGGGTGGTGAATGCCAGCCTCAGAGGGCCCGGGAAGGAGGGGAACACATCTCTGGAACATTGGCAGCATCTGAACCCGTTAACTAGTTTAAGCTGCTGCACAGTGACTGTGCTAGGAGGCATTATTAGCCCATTTTAGAGACGATGACACTGAGGCCCACAGAGTTTATGTGACCTGTCAGCCTCACACAGCTGGGAAGAGGCAGGCCTGGGATGCAGAGCCCCTGTGTTCTCCACTGTCGCAAGGTGACCCTGCCCCTCTGCATATTACTTGGAACATTTGGACAACACAATGTCCTCGCTTACTTAGGAGCTTCTGAGCCCAACACATGGGTGCTGGGTCAAACTGGTGCCTTTGCTTCCAACCAGGACAGATGTGGGCTGTGTCATAAGTCCTTGTTGCCAAGCGACAATTCTGACCACAACTCCTGAGCCCCAGCATGGGGTAGGGCTGCCGGGACCTGTCTTGACCTCTTCACAGTCCAGGATTTGCGGGTCCTGGTGCCCTGGAAAGCTCCTGGGCGTGGGCTAGGTTTGTACCACACCAGGGGGACATTAGAAGTCAGGGTTGGAAGCCAGGGAGAATTCCTGGAAGAGGGGTGTTCCAGCTGGGCCTTGAAGGAGGGGAGAAAGGTTGGGAGCCCTGAGACGCCAGGGCCTGGGTCTGATTCACCTGAACCTCAGTGCCCAGCATAGCACCTGGCACAGAGTGGCCGTCAGTGACTCGAGTCAGCTCATCAAAAGGGGGACAACAAGCCCAGCTTCCTGTGAGAACCTGCTGAGAGCAGGGGCAGCCTCAGATTGGCAGGCAAGGCTGGAGTCTCTGCAGCCCAAAGATCCACTTTGCAGGTTATCGTTTCTGAAGGCAGAGCCACTCGATGGTCAACTTCCCCATGCACACTGGGCTTTGGCTCTCTGGGTCTCCATCACGCAGCCAGCAGCCAAGCATGCCCAGCCCAGCCTGGTTTAGTAAAACGTGTGGTCCACTTCTCTGCCCTGACCAAAGATCTTGATTTTCAAAATGTCTTCAAAGCAGGAGTCTAGAATTTTCAAAGCTAGAAGAGCCATAATGGTCCTCCAACCCACCTTCTTTGCTTATAGTCGGGGACTGGGGCCCACGGAGGGATGGGCCATGTGGGCAGTTGAGAAGCAGAGCTGAGATGGGAGTGTTATTCTTTCCAGGGACCCCATCCACCCCATAGAGAGAGAGGTCCCTTCCCCACGTGTGCTGGGAGGGCCCATGTGCTTGAGGTCTGGAGGGCTTGTGGGGAAGTGGAAATGATTATGATAAGAAGAGGCTGGAGAAAGGGCATTGGTGAATTCTCAAGCATGTAATAAGCATCAGCTCATCACCCGTCTCTTCACTGCGCCTCCTCCAGGGCCCCAAGGTCTCATCTGCTGCTCGAGCTGCTGGCACAGACGCCTGGAAGAGAGAGCAGAGAGCTGTGATTATGAGCACGGCCCCTAGAGCCAGACTGGGTTTGAATCTCAGGTTTGCCACTTATTAGGCATGTAAATGACTGAAGAGCAATAGACTTAATAGTCTGGGTCTCAGTTTACTCCTATATAAAATAGGATGATAACAGCACCATCCACACGGGACGTTTTGAGGAGCTAATGAATGAGTTGGTACTTGCGAGGTGCTGAGAACTCCGCCCACTGTGGCTGTCAATTGCTGTGAGGACTGCTGGGGGAGGGGGGACATGCAGGACCAGTCTCACCGCAGGGCTGTGGCCCCACCCAAAGATGGCAAAGGCAGGCACTTCCCTGGCAGTCCAGTGGTTAAGACTCCACACTTCCACTGCAGGGGGCATGGGTTCGATCCCTGGTCGGGGAACTAAGGTCCCTCAAGCTGCGCGACACGGCCCAAAAAGTAAAAAAGATGGCATAGTGGGAGGAGACATGTCCCACCAGCTTCCATCCTGATGCCACCCAAGTGCACGCTCTGGCCCTTCCCTACCATCAAAGTGTGCCCCAGGAAAAACTCCAGAAACTTCGATATCCAGTCAGGATTCAGGCAAGAATACCTTCCACTCTAGCTGTTTCAAGTAGGAAATAAATCTCTTAATATATTCGGCCCACGAAACCACTGGGAGGGCTGGGGATGTGAAGGAGGCCCCGCAAGGGTTCAGGGAATCAGGAAAGGCTGGAGCCGAGGGAGATGCAGCCAGTGGCCCGGCGGCTCTCTGCTCCTAAGGTTGGTTCTGTGAGATCCGATCTCACTGGCAGAAGCCGATGTGAAGCCTGCTGGCCAAGGGAGGTGCGAAAAGTGGTTCACAGGCGTTCAGCCTCTGAGAGGGCACGTAGAAAGGAAGGAAGAAGGCGCTGAGACCACCGGGCACCCCGTGCCCCCCCGACACTCCTGTGGGAGGTAGGGGACAGGGAAACCGGGGTGCTGGGCCGGAGGAAACCTTACCACCGTGTGGACTGTCAGATGCTGTGTTGAGAGCAGACACATGTTATCTTCGATCCTCACGACAGCTGTGTGAGAGAAAAGACTGAGAGGTAAAGTGACAGGACCAGGGCTGGACCCCAGGTCTGTCTGCACATCAGCTTGGGGCCTGCCTCTGGATGCTCCCTGAGCCAGGCTGGCGGTCAGGAGTGATTCATTCAGCACCCATTGATTGAGCACCAACCATACACACCACAGGGTGCCGGGTGCTTGGAGCATGGCAACAAACAAAACAACAAAGATCCCATCCCACGGAGTTGCATTCCACTGGGGGAGGGGGATACTGACCCTCCCCGCTCCCCAAAAATGCAGAAGTAATTTGTGTGGTGTACTAGGAAGTACTAGGAAGAAAAAAAAAAAAAAGCCAGGGCTGGGGATAGAGGGGGAGGCGGGCAGTGCTGCTTTATACAGGGGTGGGAGGTCAGGGAGGTTTGAGCAAAGGACCTAACGAAAGTGGGAGGAAAGAGCCCTTGAGACAGAAGACACAGCAAGTGTACCCCCTCCTTGGCCCCGCCCCAGGCAGGGGAGAGAGTGAGACGTGAGAGAACACAAGGGGTGAGGAGGTCAGTGTGGCCGGAAGGAGAGAGCTGGGAGATGAGGTCAGAGAGCAGGTGGGCACCGGGGACCTGGGGCAGGGGCGGGGGCTTCTGACTTGCTTGAGATGGAGTGGGAGGCCTGTGCAGAGAGAGACAAGATCACAGAGGCTCAGAGACCCCCAGGGGCTGGGGCAGTCATCCAGGGTCAGGCCCAAGAGAAAGCGGCCTCAGGGCTAGAAAAGGGGCGGGTGGGAGCTTGACAACGGGACGCACTTCCTCCTCTGTTTCCAACATTGGCCCAGGTTTGAGGCGTCTCTGAGTCTGTGGGTCTGGGTCCCGGGCTTGTGCATCCTTGTGTGATGTGGAGGGCTGGTGTCTCCAGGTCCCTGCCGGGGTCAAGCTGTGGTGCGAGTGTCCCCGGGCACGTGTGTCATTCCTTGGGAGTGTGGAGTGAGCATGTGTCAGCTCTGTGGTCTGTGTTGTGCTGCAGGCGTGCATATCTGAACGTGAGCATGTGGAGGTCTGGTCTGCTGGGGAGCAGGCCTGTGTATTTCTTTGTGCATGTGTGGGTGCCTGCTTGTCTGTAGGGGGCAGCAATGGGGAATGTCTTTGATTTTGGCCCCTTCACTACTATCTAGTTCCCCTGCTTTCTTGACATTCTGCAGAGCTCAGCTCTAATTTTTACAGCAAATCAGAACAGATGCCCCTGGGACCCAGGGAGGCTGGCATATGCTTCTTGGGGACTTGGGTTGAAGGTCTGTCCCATGGGGTTATCTGACAGCTGAAGTAGGGAGGACGCCCAGCCCCTGGTTCCCGCATTGGCAGTGTTTTAAACCCAGAGGCCCCCTCCCTCCCCAGGGACCGAGTTGGACCAGGGCTTTCACCACCCAGCTAGGAAGACTGTCTGAAGTTTGGGCCCTGCCAGCCCTCAGGAAGAGTCAGATTCCTAAGCCTGGAGGCCTTCAGGAGAAGCCAGGACTTCGGCACTGTGGAAAGAGCACAGAATTAGGAGTCAGAGGGACCTGGGTTCAAATCCCACTTCTGTCACTTACTATACATAGTAACTAGTTCATAACCGTGGTCAAATGATGGCTTGGTTTCCTCTCTGTAGAGTGTGGACCCACCACATGATGTCATTATGAGGATTAAATGAGAACTTACTATGTGCCAGGCCCTGTGCTAAGGGCTTTGCATGATTCACCTCATTAAATCCTCACCATGACCCTCTAGAGTGGATGCTGTTCCCATTTTACTGAAGAAGAAACTGAGGCCCAGAGAGGTGAAGTTACTGGCCCAGTGTCACTCAGGAGGAATGGGAGCCTGGCTTTGAAATAGGCAGGGTGACTTCAAAAGTAGCAGCGTGACACAGTGAACATAAAGCCGAGTGCCTGACTTCTGGTAGGAGTTTGGTCAGTGGTGGTTGTTATTACTGATGCCACACGGCTATCAAATTCTTGACCCCCAAAGGACAGCTCTGGACTCTCTTTTCTCCTTTTAAATTTTAAAGAGGGCAGTGGAAAAGCACCAGACTCAGGAGACTGAAGTTCAGACCCTGACTCTGTGACTCATTCACTGTGTGACCTTGTACTAGTCACCTCCCCTCCCTGAGCTCCATTTTTTCCTCATCTGTACAGTGAGGACATTCATTTCTGGCCTGCCTATAAGGATCAGGTGTGTGCAAAAGAGCTTGCAGCCTAAGTCGACTGTGTCCTCCCCAAAAGACTGATCCAAACCCCCAGTACCTTATTTGGAAACAGGGTCTTTACAGAGGTGATCAATTAAAACAAGGTTATCAGGGTGGTGTCCTTATAAAAAGGGGAAATTTGGACACAGGGCCAGCCAGGCGCAGAGCGAAGGCTGTGTGAAGAGACACAGGGAGAAGGCCATGTGAAGGCCAGGGTTATGCTGCCACAAGCCAAGGAACATCTGGGGCAATCAGAAGCTGGAAGAGGCGAAGCAGGATCTTCCCCTACATGTGAAGGCGGGGACATGGCCCTGCTGGCACTTTGATTTTGGTCTTCTGGCCTCCAGAACTGTGAGACAATACATTTCTCCTGTTCTAAGCCACCCACTTTGCCGTATAGGTTTCCGCACAATCCCAAAGTTCCTTTGAAACCTTTTGTAAGCTGAAATGGTATAAAGCAAAGAAGCAGTTACTTAGGACACATCTTGCTAACGGATGCAGAACATAAATCCAGTTAAAGCACAGATGCTCTCAGACACAGTTCAAAGCTAAAGTGGCTTGAGATGCTTTGATGCTGAGATGCTGAGGGTAGTTTCCCGGGAAGGAGCTTGGCGGTGCCACTGTCACCCCTTGGGGTGCACGCTGTGTCTATGATGGCTGCTGCTGCAAAACAAACGCTGAACACTATTCTCGCTTTTTCGTAAATGCTAAAATCCTCTTTATTTATTTTATTCATCTTTTTTGGCTGCATCAGGACTTAGTTGCGGCACTCAGCGTCTTCGTTGAGGCATGCGGGATCTTTCATTGTGGCGCAGGCTCTTTGCTGTGGCCCAGGGGCTTTTTCTTGTTGCGGTGCTCGGGTTTCTCTCTAGTTGTGGCGTGCGGGTATTCTCTCTCTCGTTGTGGCACGGGGGCTCCAGGGCGCGTGGGCTCTGTAGTTTGCAGCACGCAGGCTCTCTGGTTGAGGCGCATGAGCTCAGTAGTTGTATTGCATGGGCTTAGTTACCCTGTGGCATGTGGGATCTTAGTTCCCTGACCAGGAATCGAACCCGTGTCCCCTGCATTGGAAGGCGGATTCTTTGCCACTGGACCACCAGGGAAGTCCCCGAAAATCCTCTTTGGATGTCTTTCAGTTAGGGAAACTGAACTAACATAGGTCTTTCGTAAACGCGAAGTGGCATAAAGCATACTTTTGTGAAAAGCGGGGGATACACGTTCCTTGTTACAGCAGCCCCAGGAAACTAAAACAGGCCTGTGACATAAGATACATAATGCCCACCATTTTTTTCTGGGGATACAAGCATGCACCCCCTTGACGCTGTGAAGAGACCGAGGTTCAGAGAGGTGAGGTCATCAGCCCATCACACAACAGGTGAACACAGTGCCAGGACCGAACCAGGGTCCTCCTGACCCCAAAGTCAGTGCTACTCTGCGGAGGAACAGAGCCTGAGGCTGGAGGCCAGGTGACCAGGTAAGCCTGGGGCAGCCCAGGAACGGGGGCCCAGCTCTTCAGCTTTGCTCTGCAGCCTTTCCCCATCCTCCTCTGAACTCTGGGGCAGTCGCCCTGCCCTGCCTGCCTCCAGGGCTATTGGGTCTCACGGCCTGGGTCACTAGGACACACAGAGTATCCCCAGCCACCTGGCGCTTGCAGGGGGAGGTGGCAGTTAGTGGCTCCCTGGTGTCAGAGCCAGAGAGCCAGGTTCAAGTCCTGACTCCACCACTGCCTGATTGACTTGAGTTTGTCACCACCCCCCTCTCTGAGCCTCAGTTTCTCTGTCTGTGAAATGGGACCGTGAACCAAACTCTGCCTTCCCTGAAGGGTGGTCTAAAGGTACAGTGAGGTCAGGTGTGGGTAGAAGCTCAGAGACTGCTATGACGGGGCTGTTGCCTAGGCAGGGCCTGTGAGTGGAGGGTATAAAGTCCTGCCTGGGGTCCCCAGGGCACTGTGTCCCCAATGCTGGCTGGTGGGTCTGGTCTAAGGCAGAGTGGGAAGGAAGATGGGCCAGGTTTGGGAAGATTCTAAAAGTTCTGCCTCTCCCCTTAAGCTCCCCTGACCTGGGTCCTCTCTCAGCCCCCTAGGGTTGCTGTGGCGAAGGGGAGATGGATTAGGATGATTCATGGTTATAATTTATCAAGCACTTAGTCTGTGCCTAATTTTTTGTTTGTTTGTTGGTTAGTTGGTTGCGTTTCTTTTCTAATTTTTGTTTTAAGGTAATTTTACAACAGCTCTCTGCAGAGTAGGTGATGTTGGTCCCATTTTACAGATGAGGAAACTGAGGCTCAGAAAGACAACGTGACTTGCCTCAGGTAACACAGCCAAGAAGGGGCAGGGCCAGGATTTGAGGCCAGGCCTCACTCAACACACCTTGTCAGCCCGACATTTGGTGGAAACTGGGGTGGGGCCCAGAGAGGGGATGGACCTTGACTAAGGCCACATGGAAGGGCAGGGGTCGGACCTCAGGTCCAGGCCTTTCTTGCTCTTCAGAGAGCAGGGCTGAAGGGAGAGGCAGACACCCACGTGTTTAGCAAACCCCAGTTATAAGTCTGGAGCCTTTGCCTGCCCCTCCTGGTGTGGAGGAGGCCATGTGTTGTCAGGCGGAGACATCAGGCTGGCCTGAGGCACAGACCGGAAGAGGGCCAGTGTGGCCAGGCCAGTGTTTGGGCTCTAAGAACAGACTGACTTCTGCCTAAAGCACGGCTGAAGGGTGCCTCAGTCAGGGGTGGCTCAGGCCCATGGCGATGTCCTGTGAGCATGGCATTCAGTCCCAGCCCTGCTGAGTCACCCCCAGGCAGAAAAGGCCCAACGCCATCTCAATTCCACTGCCCAGGAAAGATCGGGAGAGGATGTCTTGAATGCTGCAGCTTTATTGCAGTAAGTTTGTCGATTCAGCTCATTACATTTAATTAGAATTATTTAATTAGAATCTTAATAAAAGAGTACAACAGGAAGGAGGCTGAGAAGCAGAGGTAAGCGAATCTGTGCTGAGCGTATGATGTAGACCCAGCTGGGCGGTGGAGTGGCGGAGGGGCTGCCAGGACATTTGCCTGGAAGGTTGGGGATAGGGGTGTGCATGTTCCGTGACCACCAGGGCCCAGGGATCTGGCAGTGGGGAGAAGGGAGCTGAGGGCCTGGGGCCGGGCTCTCACCCACCCATTCCGTATGCCAGCTCCTAGCCTGAGGACACTGGGCCTGTGTGGAGATGAGTAGGACCCGTTTCTTGCCCTCAAGGGAAATAGACAAGAAGCCAGACAGTTACAGTGCCCAGTGCCCCTGGGGTGGGGCGGGCAGAGTTCACTGCAGCAGCCATAAGACGGGTGTCTCACCTGGGCTGGGGGTGGAAATCTTTCTAAAACACTGATGCCTGCCTGCGGTGACACTTGAACATTGAGTTGCCGTTACGACGAGGAAGAGGAGAGCTTCGAGCAGGCTTGGGGGGAGGCTCCTGTGGGGGGCAGGGAAGAGTGGAGGTTCAGAGTAAGGACCTGGATCCAGGTGGCTGGTTCCCCATCCCAGCGCCACCTCTGTGGGCTCTAGCAAGTTACCCCACCCCTCGGAGCCTCATTTTCCTCACCTGTGAATGAGATCCACGGCGGAACCCGTCTCCTAGGGCTCTTGTGTAGTTAGATGAGCTGGTTCACGGACAGCATTGGACCAGCGGCTGGTACCTGGTCAGTGCCATGTGCACTAGCTCTTAGGATTTCTCTCCTCCTCCAAGGTGAGATGATCAGGGGTGGTCAGTTACACATGTCTGGGCGGGGGTCTAGCTCTGACGGTCATCAGTGAAGCCACTGGTGTGGTGGGCACCGCAAGAGAGAATGGTGGGCACCGCTGCCACCCATCACCTCCACTTCCTCTTTCCTCATTCCCCGAAGGACCCAGTTTGTTCAGAGATCTGCCCCCAACAGAGCCCTTGCTCTTCCTGGCAGCTGATCCCACGCCCCAGCTCCAGAGGGGGTCTGCTGAGACTCAGCCAAGCATGGTCCTGGCATTCTCCTGCTTCTGGATCTCAGTGAGGCTGGAGAGCCAGCCTGGTTCCAGAGTCAGGGGAGGTTCTCCCTCTCCCCAGCCCCCGGCCCCCTGCATCTCCCATCTCTCCCCTCCCCCTCCCCTTTCTACCTCTCCCTCCTGGGAACCTACACAAGCAGGTGGCTCCATTGCCACCCCTTAGGGAATGAGAGCTAGGATAAAGCCAGTGATGTGCTGGTGTTTTTCCGTCTCCAACTGAAAAAACAAAATTTGTAGGGCTTGCTGATTTCCATGGTGTAAATATCTCCTCCATAGCCAATTTCAAACTGCCAACACGATGCCACTGAACACAGAGTTAGGATACACACAATCACCTCTTGCAAGCCAGCATGAACCAGCTCCAGTACGGCTAGATGTAGTCAACCCGGAGGAGGGCAGAGCTGAGAGATGAGAGCATGGGCACCTCTGACAGCACTGGGAGCTGCTGGGAGCTGTGCATTCCAGGAGTCTGCCTTCCCTGGACCTCCACTGTCGCAGTTTTCTGTTGCTTGCGGCCGAATGCATCCCGTGTGCTGTGGGGATGCAGAGTAAGAAGAGAAGAGGACCCAGGGTCAGCCTCAAGGAACCACCAGCATGAATGCAGCGGGCACAGGAAGAAGAGGCTGTGACCTCAACCGCCACCGCAGTTTGACAATATGCGAAAGATCATGCTTTGCATTTGGTTTTCCACAAACTTAATCCTACTGCAGTAAAAGATAAGAGAATTTTTAGTCCAGTTATAGAAAGTTCCTAGGCTCCAGTTTAAGCCTTGAGTCAAGAATTTAGGTATTGAAGTTTGTTTTTCTTTTAATTGTGTCATAGAATTATGAAATTTCTTTTCTAGTGTCATAGAAGCAGCCACCCCATCTTTGAAATCGTGCCATTTTTATGTTCAATGGCCGTGGCCACTGAGGCCCTCTCAGCTTTGCATTCAATGGCACTTTTTTCCAGATGGCCACAGGCCATAATTTAATTAATTAATTTAACTTAATTAGCTGTTTCACCACTACATACCACAGGCTGCTAGATTCTCATCCTGGATACTAACTGGATTTTCGCCACCTTCAGCCCCAACTAGAACAGATGATTATTTCCTTCCTTTCCCTGAGGGTGTCTTGTCTGAAACCCACCCGGTCAGACCAATTTCCAAACCAGTCAAGTTTCTTGGTTGAAAACAATGGAAACTGAGGCTCATTAATTTAAGCAGAACAGGAATTTATTGGAAGGACACCAAGGAGCTCACAGAATCGACTTGAGAGCTAGGCTCAGGGAAAGGGCGGATGTGAAGGAGGCTGGCAGCTCGGGACACAGGCAAGGGGCCCGTGTGGGCAGCATCTGGTTCTGGTGCTGCTGCCAGGGCCGCCTTCGCTGGACATCACGGCCTGGGCACGGTCTCTGGTCCCCAGGAATGACCCCCGCCCTGACTGTCCTCTGTAGCACCCTAGTGATCCCTGAATTCAGGGTGGGCTCCTGATTGACGGGTGGAGTCTGGTCACGTGTCTGGCCCTACTGGCCCGGGGGCATGTCAGCCTCTGCAATGGGAGGGCAGAGCTGCCTTCCTCTAAGACTCACCCCACCGGGGAGTCCCCCAAACAAGAAAGGGGTTTGAATGCTGAGCAGGAGAAAAAACAAAATCATAAAACAGCAAATATTCACCTTGGCTAGGCACCATGCTAACGTTTTGCCTGAATTATCTCTTAATCTTCACAATTATTTTCTGAGCGGCATTACTTCTATCAACCTCACTTTACAGTTAGGGAAGCAAGCTCTGAGCTTCTTTATCAGTAATAACCCCAGACTTTTGGGGTACTGTGAAGACCAACCTGGACGCCTCAGAGCCAGGCTTCTGGAGGGGTTGCCTTAAATGGGGCGTCACAGAGGTGGGAGGAACCTCTCCAGTCTGAGCACTGCCTAATTCTAGATGCTACTGCTGTTGGCCTGCCTGGAACAGGTCCTGGACCAAGGGGACACCATCCTGGGGTCGGTGGCAGACACAGCTGAGCCACCAAAAGCAAACGGTGTGTCAGGAACGTGTGTTTTCTGGTGGGCCTCAGCACATGGGCCATCGAAGCTGACTGCAGCCAACGGCCTGAGGTGGTGCCCACTGCTATGTAAACAGAGATGCTGGGTTCTGAGAAACAGAGGTGTGAGCCCCCTTGCCCCACAGCTAGGAAGAGGAGAAGGCATCTGAAAGGGAGAGAGAAGCCAGCCAAAGCCCAAGAAGTGACCCAGGAGCCTCCTGCTAGTGGCCCAGGTCTCCCCCATCAGACCAGGAGTTTCTGAACCTGAGTCGGGGCGGGGAGTCTCCCTCCTTAGACGAGGCTCCTGCAAGTAGAGTGTTATCTCCTGGTCACACTGACGGGGGATTGAGACCCAGAGAGGGGCAGGGGCCTGCGGAGTTCATCCCCCAGCAGGTAGCTGTCCGAGACAATATCCTAGGACTCTTGCCTCCCAGCCAGGAGGAATTGGGGTGACAGGGGAAGTGTGGCCTTAGGAATGCAGCTCCCAGAGCCAGGCAGGAGGGGGCAGCTCTGTGGGGACCAAGGCTTGGCCCTGGGCTGCCGACCCCACCCCTTGGAAACGCCTCCGGTTGTTCTGTCCTGGATGTTTGCATCCTTGGCCAGGTTCCTGGGCAATTGCCTCATCCCATGGTGGCCGACAGATGTGCACAGCTGGAGGAGGGGCTCTGGGTGGAATCCAGTCCCGCCTGGTGCCGGCCTGGGCCAGGGAGCTGGGACTCTGGGTCCTGGTCCCCGCCTCCACCCCTACCTGGTTGTGTGGCCCTGGGTAGGGCCGTGGCCTCCTGGGGCCTCAGTTTCTTCTCTGTCTCATGGGGGAGACTCTTTCTTCTTTCATCAGATGTTGGCTGTGCCCGGCTCTGTGTGGAGCCCTGAGCGGTCCCTGCCTTCCGTAGTTTATGCTCCTTGGAGAGCTGACATCGAGCATCTGTAGCAGTTTGTGGAGCTCTCGGCATACAGGGGGCTTCACAGGAAGCGGTTTCATTTTTCTCCAATCTCTGGCCCCAGCTGTGCGGTGGCAGATCCCAGGGTGCCGTGGTCACTTTGTTATTACAAGGCCATCTGTTTGAAATCCCAGTCTCAGAGGCAATTCAAAGCTTTTCCTTCCCTTGTCCCCAGCCACCAGGCTTATGGGACTTGGAGAGTAGTGTGTATGTGTGTGTGCGTGCGCACAGACGTGCACATGTTTGTGTTACCCCGCATGGGGGGCTGGCAGCAGGGATGCTGGTTCTTTCCTGGTGTCCTGAGTCTAGTATCTTAGAGTATTTGGGGTTCCATGGTCTTCTTCTGGGATGCTTCCCCCCTCCATCTTTTTAAAATGAAATTTTTTATTTTTAAGAAATTGTGGTAAAATATGCATAACACAAAATCTACCATCTTACCCATTTTTAAGTGTACAGCTCAGTGGCATTAAGTACATTCACACTGTCGTGCAACCACCACTACTGTCCATCTCCAGAACTTCTTTATCATCCCAGGGTAAATCCCCCTCATTTTAAAACGATAGCTGTATTGAGACATGATTCACGTAACATACAATTCACCCATTTAAAGTGTACACGTTAGTGGTTTTGAGTCCAGTCACAGGGTTGTACAACCAGTATTACAATCAAATTGAAAACATTCCATCATCCAAAAGGACATTCCCTTCCATGAAACACCTCAACCCCATCCTCTGCGACCAGCCCCGCACCTTAGCCAACCACTGATCTATGTTCTGTCTCTGTGGATTTGCCTGTTCTGGACGTTCCCTATAAATGGAATCACACACCATGTGGCCTTCTGTGTCTGGCTTTTTTCACTTAGCGTAATGGCCTCAATGTCCGTCTATGTGGTAGCAGGGGTCAGTGCTTCATTCCTCCCTCTCCATCCTTAAGGTGTAGCCTCTCTGGTGTAGGGGCTGAGGGAATCAGGGCTCAGCAGGCAACAGCTCCATGTTACCACCCACGGCCGGACTCCTCTCTGTGGATTGATCGATGCTGCTGGCGGCCCAGCCAGTGCCCTCAGCGTGGCAGGTGTCTGAATGCTGGCTCACTGCCTTGCACGTGTGTGCGTTCTTCGTGGGTCCTGAGGGGTCAGTCCCTCCCCTCTCTGATTGTCAGTCTCCTCATTTGTCAAATACCTTTCTTAATTTATTTTATTCCCATTTTACACATGGCCCAGAGAGGGGAGGCAAGGCAGTGGCGCCCAGGCCCCCAACACCCAGCCCAGGGCTCTTTCCTCTACCCCTGGCCATTTTCCTCTCAGGAGTCTGGGCCGGGCCAGTCCCAGGGGACTCACAGTGGGCAGCTGATGCGGAGGCCCAGCTTTCTGAAGATGAGTGGCACTGGGGTTCTCATGATAGTCGTGCTGGGGGTACCGCAGCCTGAGCCACCTCCCCTCTCTGCACCCATCTCTGGGCCTGCCTGGGAGCTGACTCTGATTGTCCTGGGGCCCCATCGATGTGTGCAGACCGTTCCCCACAGACACCAGGCTCCAGCAGTGCCACAGCGTTCCCAAGGGGCTCATACCCAGATCCCTGCGTCCCATACACCACGTAGCGGGATCTGGGGCCTAGCATGGCAGTGGTGGTGCAGTTTGGGCTGTGTCTGGGCTCGCTGGGCCTCTTGTGCCCACTCCTGGGCAGGGCTCTGCCTCCAGGCCTCAGGGGCTGGGAAGACAGAGACCTGACGGGTCCTTAATCCACTCTCAGATGCAGATTCACATCCCTGAGCCCCAGCCCAAGGCTTAACCTTGACTCAGTTTCCAGGCTAAGATCCTAAACTCTCCCTAGACTGAGACTTGCCCCCAGCTCCATTCCAAGCCCTGATCACAGGCCCAGACTGAGCCCTGCCCCTGGTCCCAGGCTGAGCCCTTACCAAAGACTAAGCTCTAAACCTAGCCCCCAATCAACTTGACTCTGGTCAGAAATTCAATCATGAGCCAGCTCTAATTTCAGTCCTGACCTCAGTCCTTGGCTGAACTGTGACCATGGCCACAGACTGATCTCTACTCTCCAAACAACAAACTAACCCTTGACCTGAAATGTAACCCAAGCGGGAGCCCAGGAGCCCTTCACAGGGCAGAATTTGTGCTGTACCTAGGAGGAACGTTAGTGCTTCACTGGGCAGAGTTGTGGGGACTGTGTGCACGGAGGATCGGAGCGGGAGAGTGGAGAAGGAAGTGGCATCTCAAAGAGGAGAAGGGAGTGGCCGGCGGAGTACTGCTGTCCAAATGGGGAGAGGGTGGAAGGACTCCGGACTCAAAATCCATAGCTATGGATCTAAGCTAGGCTCCCTCATCTATTGTAACCTTATTTGGGAGGAAGCTGCTGGCCTCTCTGTTGTCGTTTCTTCATCTGAAAATGGATCCACCTGGGCTTCCCTGGTGGCGCAGTGGTTAAGAACCTGCCTGCCAATGCAGGGGACAGGGGTTCAAGCCCTGGTCTGGGAAGATCCCACATGCCACGGAGCAACTAAGCCCATGAGCCACAACTACTGAGCCTGCGCGCCACAACTACTGAAGCCCGCGTGCCCGCAACAAGAGAAGCCACCACAATGAGAAGCCCACACACCGCAAAGAAGAGTAGCCCCTGCTCACCGCAACTAGAGAAAGCCCACGCGCAGCAACCGACCCAATGCAACCAAAAATAAATAATAAATAAATTAATTAATTTTTTAAAAAATCATAAAAAAAAAAAAAAGGATCCACCTGCTTTCCTCTTAGGTAATGTAGCTCCCTGAGAGTGTAGTCAAGATATCTTGCCTTTAGGTCTCCTTACACACTGACCCTTTGCCTGGACCACTCCTCTTGCCCACTCCTGCATCCCCAAAGCGAAATGCCCCTTCCTCTAGGAAGCCTTCCTGAAGTGCTTTGTGGTGGACATAACATGAGCCCTGAAAGATTTGGTGCCCTGGGTCTGGAGCGCTGTCTGCAGGTAGCCTTCACATTTCAGCGGTCACCCGCTTCAGGGCTGCCCACATCCAGTGACTGATGAGGGACTGATGGCAGGAGGAGAATCAAAGACCTCCTTGCAGCCATCTCTGACCAACTCCAGACCACTCCCTTCCTGCCCCTCCCTTCCTGCCCCTCCCTTCCTGCCCCTCCCTTCCACAGGTGTTGATCTCAAAACTCTCCCCGCTAAGCACCTACATGCTGACCTCCATCTCAGATTCTGCCTCCAGAGAACCCAGCCTGTGACACCCCCAGGCCAAGTCCTAAATTACACCCATGGCACTTGGTCACCTCCTTTAGAACACTTATGAGAACGTAGAGTCCTTCCTTTTTCCTGTCTCCTTGTACTGGAATTGTCATGGAGAGGGCATGGACACAGCAGTAGCAGCACACGGTGCGTATGGAGATCGCAGGGGGAAAGCTCAGAGGCAGAGACGTAGTAGGGTCTGCAGTGCCCTGAGCTGTCATCATCCCCCTCCTGGGCTCTCAGCATGGCAGGCACGTCCTCCACAGGGCCAGTGCTGCTGCAGAGGGGCCTGCCCCAGCCAGCCAGCTGGACACGCAGCCGTCGCCAAGAGAAAGGACCCACTCCAGACTGTTGGCCAAAGAGGTAAGAGGGAATGTGTAATTTCTCTAAGTAACAAGAGATATAACAAGGGATGTCTGGGCGTTAGTGACACTAGGGAGTGTGCTTGCCAAGGCCCAGGGCTGCACCCCAAGGACGCGGAAGAGTCTCGAAGAGTATCAGCAGGCAGGAACACGGATACCCACCAAAGCTGGGGTTGGCTGTTGCCTGCAGACTAGTCTGGTGCAGCCAAGCCAGCTCTCTGCTAAGCTACCAAAGGTGGGAAGAAAATGAGCCTCGAAGGCTCTTCAGACTTGTCTCTCATCAAAAATATATGCTTTGTGAGGGTAGGAGCTGAGTCTGTCTTGTTCCCTGCTCAATAAATTGGATGTGTGTTATGGATGAATAAATAATCAAGAGATCAGGGATGGAAAAGCAATTTACACTTCGGAAGCATTATGCGAGGCAGGGGATAACTCGGGGGAAAGGCTTCTTCTAGAAGTTATTCCTTAGGAGAGGTCAAAAACAAAAAAGGCCAAAAAATCTATTAATAGATTCAATTAATAAACGTCAGCCAAGGTAAAGGTTAACAGGAAGCACCTCTGCAAGTGTTCGCGGTCTCTCAGGCAGGGCTCGGGGTTGGCTGGCACGCAGGCAAAGAAGGCATCCTCCCTCCTGTTTGCTCAGAGCATGGTCTCAGCCCTGGGGGAGGCTCATCCCTACATCCTGAGTGGGGGCCACAGCCCAGATGCTTCCTGGAAGCTCACCCCACTGCAGCCACTCTGGCCCCTTCTGTGTTCCGTAAACACACCAAGCCTGTTTGTACCTCAGGGTCTTCCCCCTTGCTGTTCCTATTGTCCCTCTTACCCTCACTTCCTTCAGGTTTCTGTGCAAACATCCCCTCCTCAGAGAGGCATTTTCTGACCCCAATCTAAAATAGCAGCCACTGTCCCCATCACTGCCCATCTTTTAAAACAAAATTCCCTAGCTCTGTTCTAATTTATTGAGAGGACTTGTTACAACCTGAAATTGTATATAGAATATATATGCCTTTTAAAACATTATTTGTTTTGTATTTTTGTCCAACTCCCCCCTCTAGAATGAAGACAGGGAATTTTTCTGTCCTGTTTACTGCTATATCTCCGAGAACAGCGCGTGGCCCTTAAGTAGGCACTCAGCAAACCGCTGAATGAATAAGTGGGGGGTGAACTGGACAGAGTCCCTGTCCTCAAGGGGCTCCCTTTCTAATAGGCAGCACTGGCAGCTAACTGGGCAGTTTCTCTGTCATGCGCTGAGTGATGTGACGAAGGCATGGGGATGCTGGTGGGGGAGGGACAGCGAGGAAAGGCATAGAACCGTGCTGGGAGGATGAGGGATGGCTTCTTGGATGAGGCCACATCTAAACCAAGACCTGAGAACCGAGTCAGAATTCTCCAACTAGGAGGGAGGAGGAGAGTATTCTAGGCAGAGGGAAGTAAAGGTTTAAAGTCCTGAAGGGCTTCCCTGGTGGCGCAGTGGTTGAGAGTCCGCCTGCCGATGCGGTGGACGCGGGTTCGTGCCCCGGTCCGGGAGGATCCCACGTGCCGCCGCGGAGCGGCTGGGCCCGTGAGCCGTGGCCGCTGAGCCTGCGCGTCCGGAGCCTGTGCTCCGCGACGGGAGCGGCCACAACGGTGAGAGGCCCCGCGTACCGCAAAAAAAAAATAAAAAATAAAAATAAAGTCCTGAAGGCAAGAGAGAGCCTGGAAAGTTGATAGAATGTACAAAAGTTTTGTGTGTCTGGATCAGAGTGGGGAGGGGGAAGAGGCACAGAAGAGACTGGATGGTGGGCAGGGGTCCGCTCACAAAGCATCTAGAGCAGACGATAAGGCAGGAAGTAACATGACCAGATCATATTTCTGCTTACCAGTGTTTCCTAAACATTCATAATCTTCGGGAACTTTGCCATATCTGGCATCTCTTAACCCAGTGATAAATACTATTCACTTAATACTTTACACGTAACCGACTCATTTTACTTAAATACATTCATTTAAAAGGGAAACCCTTTGTAAACTATCCTAACTTGTGTCATATACACAAACTAACAGTAAAACTAAACCTAATGAAAATGAAATAATGTTCCATTTCATCACCTGCTAAGGTTCTGATTCTGAAGTCTACCTTCTCCTGTTAAAAAAAAAGAGATTAACATGTTGGCAAGGTGTTAAAGATGAGATAGCACCAAACGGGACTTTCTCCTTGACTAGATCATCAGAAAGATTCAAAGAGGATTCAGAGGAAATATTAATATCTTTCTTACTGTGTGAGGCAGTGTTACTTCAGCTGTATCTGGATTTCTTCTAAGATTATTTCATAATGACATAAAATAATCTTATACATGACCAGTGGTACGATTTCCACAGAGACTCACTATAAACCTTTCAGATGTCTTTGACTGAACAGAAGTAGGGTATGGAAGACAAAATGGGGTAGATGGCCAAGAAAACCGAAAAAGCCAATCAGTCAAATTGTATCCCCTCACTCCCCTTACATTGTAAAACCTATCCATCTGTCTATCCCACCACCTGGACATCCACCAGCCTGCCCATATGCCCACCCACCTTTTTGTTTATCTGCCTGCCCACCCACAAATCCATTTACTTACCCACTTGTTCACCTGCTTGCCCATATACCTGAGTATCTTCTCACCTGCCAAATACATGCACCCATTCCCTCCATACACCTGCTCTCCTGAACATTGCCCATCCACTCCCCTGTCTACCTATCTACCTATTATCCATCCATCCATCCATCCATCCATCCATCCTTCCATCCATCCCATACATTACATTCCACACTTAGCGTCTTAACCCCTAGCTCTTCTATTCCTTCTAAAACAGAAACTGTGGCTATGACCCCTTTAGCTGAGTTCTGATTTGGGTGTTCATTACCTCTTACAAGCTTCAGTCCTCCCTGAGCTTCCCTTTGGGCTGTCCCCAAACGGAATCTCTGAAAATCACCTTATTCTTGCTGCCCTTGACCTCTTCCCCTCATACACTCCTCCTCACCAGGGGTCTTATTTTCCTATAAGCTTACCAGGGCAGAGTCCTAGATTGTCAAAGATGAAAGGGACGGCAGAGACCACTGAGCCCAAAGCTTTCAGTTTCTAGATGGGAAAGCAGAGTGGGCAGGTCACAGGATGAGCCAGTCACAGTATTAGGAACATTTTTATTTCGCAAGATAAATCCTCCGGTGCCCATAAACTACACCTGCATTTCTAAAATGTCAGGGCTCAAAGCAACCTTAGACATCATCTCTGAGTGGTTTTCCAGATGGGCCTCGCAGGGTGGGTGTTGTGAGTGGTCTAGTCTCCGATTCCCTACAGCCCTACTTAACTAGAGGATGGGAGTATGTGGGTTTTTTTTTTTTTTTTTTTTGAACAAAGGGTTTTGCTGCTAAGAGGAAAAAAATGTTTAAACCCTTCGTTCTCAACCAGTGCCCTCATTTTATGGACAAGGAAGTAGGTTCAGAGAGGAGAAGTTTCCTGCTCAAGGTCACACATCAGGTAAGTTGCAGAGCAAGTGTGCTAACCCAGGTTTCTTGGCCTTGTCTTTTTCCTTTGCTGAGCATCTGCTGGCTTTAGAGGGACCTGAGTTATGGCAGCCAGGGAAGAAGGAATGCTATTCTTCTAGCCCAGGAATTCCTAGGGAGGGCAAATGATCCCAATCACTACTTACGGACTGAGGACATATATTTTAAAAATTAACTGTGGTCCTCTGGATTCCTTGGCTCCCTTCACTGGGAGCTGGCTGCCAAGAGGAGGCAAGCAGGGGCACCAGTTTTACTCCCAACCTCTCTTTTATGATGACCCCCTCTCCTCAGCAGCGTCTCTTTGCTCTACAAAATTCTGCCTGTTAAGGTTATGGGCACAGAGCATACTTTGTCCACTGGGACTGTGGACTTTGCCACTGAAACTGATAATCCCTCTTGGGAGAGACACGAGATGTTTTCCTCCCCTGACGCACAGTGTGTGCTGCTCTCCGCTCCCTAGTGGATGGTGGCAGTGTCAGGGCTCTGTGGACTCCTCTGGCTCAGAGGTATTTGAAATGCTACCTATCCACGTTCTCTAGGAGGGGGGTCAAGCTCCACAGCGCCGACCTTGTCCTGAGACCCTCCACCTGCGCCTCCTGTCACTCTCAGAGTTTTCTGGGCTCGTCAACATTTGCTGAAGTGTCATCCTTGCTTATTTGTAGGTCAGCTTTATGCCCTGCCCCTGGCCTTTTAACACAGGTAAACTCTCTTTGCATAACATAATTATCTGTTAAGAGCAGGCTCTGGAATCAGGCCACCTGAGTGCAGATTCCAGCTGCATTGCTTACTGGTTATGTGCTCTTTGGCAAATTACTTAATCTCTCTGGGCCTCAGTTTCCTCATCTGTAAAAATGGAGAGATAAAATAATAGGAAGATACTTGGGCTGGGCTCTGAGGAAGAGGGGGAGAAGGGGAGAGGGAAAAGAATTGTGGGCAGAAGGGAACAGCCTGTACAAAGGCCCTGTGGAAAGAGGAAACAGAGGAGAGCACTTTACCTGGGACTGAAAGAAGGCCCAGGACTGTGGAGACGCCCTAGCTTGGCTTACTCAGCGTCTTTCGTAGTGTGCCTTCCTGTACTAGACAGACCTAGAAGCTAGACTTCTGAAGCCAAGCATACAGATGCGATTTAGGTTCCATCAACCATGGACGTTAACACAGGAAGGCTGAGGTCTTACTTTTCTGATTTTCAGTCAGGCGGAGTACTGGGTTGTTGTTTTCCTGCGGCTGCTGTTGCAGAGGGATCAGGGCCTAGCCCCTTGTTTGTGATTGCCAAAGAAGAGCTGGGGGCACCCCTCCTGCTGGCAGGGATCAGGGCAGAGTATAGTCCTGCAGCCAGCAGTGGTGGTGGCAGCATCCAGATTCCCGGCTTCCCAGTCACGACAGAGGCTGCAGTGTTACTCTGGGGATCATTTCTGGAAGCTCAGCCTAGGACCAACCTCTCCAGCCCTCCCAGTAGTGTGTGAGCACTGTTTCCCTGTATTGCATTCCTTTCTGCTTAAATGAACTGCGGTGGTTTCTGTGATCTGCAGCTGAGCTGGACTGTGGTGGACGAAAGAAGGCCACACGTTCTTCCCATCAAGGAATGGAGCTTGTTTCCCTCCCCTCAGCGTGGGCTGGCTTGTGATTTCTTCACCAAAAGAAAGTGGTGGAAGTGATACTCTATCAATTCCAGGCCAGGCCTTGAAGTTAACAGGGGGAAGCTTTTGCTTTTTTTCCTGTGGAAAGTTCACTCTTGAGAGACTCTCTCCGAATCCAGCTGGCATGCAGTGAGAATCCCAAGCCACATGGAGGGGCCCTGTGTGGCCTCTATTTGACAGCTCTCTAGCTGAACTCCCAGGCAACATCCAGCATCACCCACCAGACATGTGAGTGATCACCTTGGAAGCCCAGCCCAGTCATGCCTGCAGATGGTTCCAGACCCAGAAGAACCACACAGCTGAGCCTAGTCAAACCCAAGAATCACGAGAGAACTAAGATTTGGGGTGATTTGGGGGGCAGCAATAGACAACCCAAATACTGGCGTGTACAGGCAGATGGAGTAAGAGGAAGTGGGATGAAGCTGGAGATTATGTGGAGCCTGGTAAGCCATGGTTAGGAGTTTTGTTATTATTCTAAAAGCAGTGGGAAACTGCGGAAAGATTTTGGGTAGAAAGGTGACACTATGGCATTTCCCTTTCATATGCATCACCTTGCCTGCTGTGTGGGGAACAGACTGGATGGGGAGCCAGAGAGGTGAGCCAGCCTGGAGATAAATGCAGGTGTTGAGGCAAGAGCTGAAGGTGGTTTGGACGGGAGAGTGGGGTGGGGCTGGGGGTTAATGACTGAAAGGGAGCAAAGTGGATGATCAGTGATATTTAGGAGATAAAAGTATAATGACTCAGGGAGTGCTGGTAATCTATGTGGGCTTTACCTAACTAGTTCCTTCTATTCTCTGTGCCCCATACCTCTACAGAGTCGACAGTGGAGAGAGCAAGGACTCAGGTATCAAACACATTAATCCCAGTTTACTACTTAGCTGCTGTGTTACTTTGGGCAAGTCACCTAACTTCTCTGGACTGCAGTTTTCCTCAAACGGGGGCAATACGAAGCATAATCACAGTAGGTCCACTTGTTTACTGAACAGTGCCTGGCACATAACAGGCACACAATAAATCTTTCTTGAATGAATGAATTTAGTGGGTTGGAATGAATGAGCTACAAAGAAGAAATGACCTAATTTTTCTCCTCCTCCTGAAAACTTCTGTCAAGGAGGGCTTTCCCTTCCTGCATGTCTCCAAGCAAAGGCTGTAAAGAAAGCTCCTGGAGCAAGACCTGGAGGAGGCCACTGTCTGACTGGATGGAGAAAGGGGAGGCACAGAGAGAGCAGGGGCCGGGAAGTTGACAGGAACAGGCTAAAGGGTATGTGTTTGGGGCCACGTCCTGTCCTCTCGGGCCTCAGGGCCCCCATCTTAGCCTGGGTGGTTGAAGCAAATGTTCTGCCAACCAGCCATTCCTG
>NW_006786690.1:2096093-2102805 GCF_000442215.2 Lipotes vexillifer | reverse complement strand
TGCTCCAGGCCCCTTGCTCATTCTTTCTAACTCTCCGTGGCAGCCTGGCCTTTCTGCTGCCCCTTGCAGAGTCCCCCTCCTGGGAGAGACCGCTTCTGCTGGGCTTCTGTGTCCGCCACCCTCCCCCAGCACGGACACCTGGGGCCTGGCACCAAGCGGGCTGTGCCTGCCCATGCGAGGGACAGCCTCTCTCCCCCCCAGTCCTCAGGCCCTCAGGAGCAGTAACTGGGTGCAGGGGAAGGCAAGGCAGAGAAGGGGCCCACTCTCCTGTTTTGAGCCCCTCCTGCCCTTGGCCCCTGTAGGTAATCACTGAGCCTTTTGGGGGTTCTGTAGTATAAGTTGGGTTACCTCTAGCCTTTCTCTGTTGGCAGTTTAGGGTTCAGGGTTCTTGGTTGCCCTAAGCTACAACCCACCGATCTGCTTTTCTGCCTTCCAAATTTTGTTAATGTTATCTCCTCTTCTGGGCTAATTATCCTTGTGGTTTTACGCCTTAAAAAAAAAAATCCCTTTTGCCTTCATGTTAGTGGAGGGTCAGGAGGGAGTGGAGTTATGTGTGTGTCCTCGATCTGTCTTATTTAGCCAGAATTCATAGTCAGTCTAATTTAATCTTCACAACAATACCAAGGGGCCGTATTATTATTCTCATTCTCAGAGGCTCGGAGAAGTCCACAGAACTAATAAGTGGTGGAACCTGGTGCCACCCACAGCCCTCGGTCTCCAACACTCTTTGCATCTCACACAGCTCTCCTGGCAGTGCTCAGAGAAGGCTGTGTCCTCCTCACTTCCACAGAAGTTGGCATCGTATGTGGTAAAATCTCAGTTTGCCGGAAGGATGCTGTGGGGTGATCATACCTTCCTCCATCTAAACGTGTCCTCTGACCATGCCTTCTGTAGGAGCCGAGGCATTGTAAGAGTGGTAAATGCAATTAAGAATGGGAATGACCTTAATGTCCAACAGCAGTGGATGGGGTAAACAAATTTTGGTCTCCCCGTTTAAAATATCCTATCTGGCTGTCAGAATGATGAGGCAGAAGAATATTTAACTTCATGGAAAAATGCTCCTGACGTATTGGGAAATTGAAGGAGTACACTTTCTTTCCTTATTATTTTTTTTATTTTTATTTTTTTTGCGGTACGCGGACCTCTCACTGTTGTGGCCCCTCCCGTCGCGGAGCACAGGCTCCGGACGCGCAGGCTCAGCGGCCACGGCTCACGGGCCCAGCCGCTCCGCGGCATGTGGGATCTTCCTGGACCGGGGCACGAACCCGTGTCCCCTGCATCGGCAGGCGGACTCTCAACCACGGCGCCACCAGGGAAGCCCGAAGAAGTACACTTTCTAAGCAGTGGGTGCTGTATAGCAACAATAACACATACATAATAACAAATTAATAAAAGAGGAACTAACATTTACCTGAAACCCTTGATCCTTGAGTATAGGTCCCAAGCCAACATCCAAAGTTAAAAGGGATCCTGTCTACCCCAGGGTATGAAATCAAATTCACCCTCTCCCACCCTTACCCCCTACTCTGCCCCCAGCACCCCATAATTCCTCATGACCTTGAAGTCTACAGTTCATATCCTGTGGAGGGAAAGTGCATCAGCTGTTCCCCTACCCTCACCTCCACCTGGGGTTTTGTGAATCTGCTCCTGGAATACTGTGGGTATTGAGAACATTCTAAATCATCATAGTTTTCTTCTTTACTTTTAACCTGGGCCACTGGAAAGCTCCCCCCCCCCTTTTTTTCTTGGAGGAAGAGTAGGGGTGAGTGATTAGCTAAAGGGTAGGAAATGACAGCCATTGGTTATGCTGGAAGGAGAAGTCCCCCCACTGTAGACGAAATGAGGAAAAATAGAACTAAAATCTAGCCACAACCTATGTTACAAGACACTGGACTCCCTTTTCTAAAGATCCTCTGAAATGGGATAAAGATTTATGTATTCAGCCACCTTAGAATAGTGTGTTTCAAAATGAGGGTCATTAGCCATTATAGCTGTGCTGTCCAGTGCTACTAGCCACACGGGGCTTATGGCACACTTGAAATGTGGCTAGTCTGGATTGAGATGTGCTATAAATGTAAAATACACACTGGATCATGAAGACCTGGCATGTAAAAAAAAAAAAAATGTAGCCGATCTCATTGCTGATTTTTAAAATAATAATCGAAATAATAATATTTTGGATATATTGGATTAAATAAAATATATTATTAAATTTAATTTAACCTTAAACATTTCCTTAAGTTAAAAACTTTTTTAAAGCCCTGTGGTCTCAGTGCCTCAACACAACACCTATTAATTTCTCATTTAAGCTCCGTGCCAGTGCAGCCAAAGCAGATGTGCAGAAGGTCCTGCTCGTCATAGTCACACAGGGACTCTGGCTGATGGAGCAGCTGCCATCTAGATCACTGTCAGTCACCTTGCTAGAGAGAAAGCCAGAGCTCTGGAGGATATGGCACTGGCAATTAAATGTTCTGGCCTAGAAGTGACACCCGTTGTTTCTGCTCACAGCTCATTGGCTGGAACTAGTCACATGGCTCTACTTAACCACAAGGGGGCAGGGCGATCCTACCCTGTGCCCCAAAGGCAGAGATCCAGAAATACTTGGTGGACATGACTAGCTTGGTTTCTATCGGCTTTTTAAAATTTCTTTAGAATATATAGAATTGAATAATAGTAAAAAGTAGAGTGGAATAAAATAGGAAATATCAGAGGGCATCACAAAATTTTAAAGTTATGATTGAGGCCCAATAAATATTTGTGAGATGGTGAAAATTCTTTCTGAAAAGGGATCATAGCCACAACGAACATGTCTTTCTTGCTTTGTCACTAACAAAGTGTTTGCCCACTGGTTATCTCATGTGGGGTATTATGGGCCCCCTTTATGGATGACGAAACTGGCTCAGAGAGGTGGGTGATCTGCCCGGGTCACGCCATCAAATGGCAGAGCTGGGACTTGGGACTAGTAAGATAAGTAATGCAACTCCCTCATCAAACCCCAATCTTTTTTCTCTTTCATTTATCAACCCCGATAACTTGCTATTCTTTACTTCTTTTAATAATACTAACATTTAATATATACTGAGTTTAATACTATTATCATTGCTATTTTATAGCCAAGGAAACTGAGGCTCAAACAGATGAGATGACCACTCAAGGTTACATAGCCCCTGGTAAGCTCGGCAGGACTTGGGTTCATATGCAGGTCTATGAGAGTCAAGGCTGTAGTTGTAGTGCTCTTTTGCCACCCTGGCTTTTTGAGCTGGTTCTGGAAATCACTTGAATGGCGTAATGGATAAGTTTTGAGGCAACTTCCCATGATTGTTTGGTTCATGTGGTCCCAGCAACTCCTGGCTGTTACCTTGGGCCCTTTTACATTCCTAATCCCAGAGGGGCAGATAGTTTGAGATCCTGCATAGAATCTGGAGCCTCAGTAACCCACGGACATTAAGAAACACACACACACGTGCACACTAAACAAAAGATAAAGACTCCCTGATATTAGTAAGTGGAACCAGATGACTAAATTATGCCAGGGTTACATTTTTTTTTTTTTGCAGTACGCGGGCCTCTCACTGCTGTGGCCTCTCCCGCTGCGGAGCACAGGCCCCGGACGCGCAGGCCCAGCGGCCATGGCTCACGGGCCCAGCCGCTCCGCGGCACATGGGATCCTCCCAGACCGGGGCACAAACCCGCGTCCCCTGCATCGGCAGGCGGACTCCCAACCACTGCGCCACCAGGGAAGCCCCAGGGTTACATTTTAAAGATCCTGTTTCATTTCTAGCTTTATGGAGCTTGATGTAAGCTTTTGGAAATGTACTTTTATGAGATTCAAAGATATTTATTTTACATGTCCTTTAAAAGTGCCCATACCATAAATAATAATAACTAATGTTTAGTTCCTGCTATATGCCAGGCACTGTGCTAAGACATTAACGTGGATTATTTCATTTAACCCTCAATGACATCAGTGAGGTAAATGTAACCCAGGACTGTGGAAGTGAGAAGAACCCTTATGGTAAGTGTGGAAGTGGCCTTAGCTGGGATTCTCAAGTACTGATGAGATCCAGCCTCTGCTCTGCCTCTAACTGCAAATTACTTACAGGCACTTTGATCCTTAGATTTCACATCTGCAACATTCTACCTTTGAGCTGGATGATCTAGAAACTCCTGGACAGGAGGGGCTTATCTGAGCAGTGCTTAGCACAAGAGGACTGCATAAACAGCACTATTATTATAATCCAGATAGAGACCATATTTTCTGAAATGAAAATCGGTGTGTACAGTCTGGCAAATGAAAGCCCTCATAGGGACCATGAACAGAATATTTGAAATTGGAACTTCCCTGGAAACCCTGAGTTACAAAGTTTGTTTGGTTGCTGGCTTGTTTGCCACTGGGAAATGAAGCAGCACTAATTCTTATCTTTCATAACATTGGTTCACACTTATCCACTGCTCACGATGCACCAGACTCTGTGCTAAGACGTTGACAACGGTTAGCTCCTCTAGTCCTCACAACCACCCTATGTGACCATCTCCATTTCACAGATGAGGAAGCTGGGGCTTCAAGAGATGAGCAATTTTCCCAGGGTCTTGCTACTGGTAGGAGATGGAGTCCAGACTGGCGCTCTGACTCCAGGGTCCTCATTCTTACCACCCTGCTTCCCCTTCTCCAGCGTACTGAGGACTTAGCTTTGGGAGGTAGATCGAGAACAAGTCCAACCCAGGCTCTGCTCACATGGAAGATGAGCAGAACATATGCTTCAGGCTCTTTGTAGCCAGTTATCTCGTGTATAACTCACGTCATCTTTCTGAGGTATGCATTACTATTGACCCCATTTGACAGATGGAGAACTTGAGGCTCAGAGAGTTCAGACAAGTTGCCCAAGATGAACTAGCCAATGTGTGGCAAAGCCAAGATTCAAACCCAGGCCTCTCTGACTTCAAAGCCTTGGCTTTAAGCCAGGGTTTCTCACCCTTGGCACAGCTGACATTTGGGGCTGGACAGTTGGGAAGGGGGGACTATCCTGTTCACTGGAAAATGTCTGATAGCATCCTTGACTTCTATCCACTAGATGCCAGTAGAACACTCCTCCCCCAATTGTGACAACCACAATTATCTCCAGACGTTGTCAAATGTTCCCTGGGTGCAAAATTGCTCCCCGCTGAGAACTCTTGCTTCTGGCTGGCTGACTGGGCCACCTCAGGACTGGGGACTCAGGCAAAGTGTTGAAAAGAAACTTTCATGATTTTCTTTTAAGAGACTGAGAGCAGGTGTTCTGGCTCTGTGACCCTGAAATTAGCCACCCCCTGCACAGCAAGGTACTGACCCGGACCTGCAGCCTGCTGGAGAGAGTCAGGGATACCTGCGGGAACTTTTGTCTCTAGACCAACCTGGTGTGCTCTCACCCAGCAGGCCCCGTCATCAGTGCCTCTCTTGCCCAGGTTGAATTTGTCTGGAGGCCATTAAGGAAGCTGCCCGATGATTGTCTCTTGACTCAGTTTAGCTTTATCTCTAGTTTTTGATTTTAAATGGAACTAATGACCATTTGAGATTCAGATTCCACACCAACTGCCCAGAACCTTCTCAATGAGCAGACTGGAAGCCCCGTACAGCCTAATTCACTGCTCCCACCTCAACAAATGCCCCTGCCTCTGGCAAGTTAGACACCTGGAATCCTTGCAGGCATCTCCCTCTCTATCAACGTCGAATCTCAAGCCATCACCAAGTCCTCTCAGTTTGGGATTCTAAGCATGATTTGGATCCTGTGGTCTTGTGCATCTCCCATTTCCCCAATCCGAGCCACCATAGGCTACTGCAGTATCCTCTGAAAGGCACCCACATTGTTCACTCCTGCCTTCCGGTCTGTTTTCACACTGTTGCTAGAGTAGCCTTTTAAAAATGTTAATCTGAATCCACCCACCCACCTACCCCTTCACACACATTCCTACTCCTGTCCTAAGTCATTCAGTGATGCTTCCTGTCTTTCCCCTTCACTCTCTCTACTCCAGACATACTGGCTTGTCTGTTCTCAAAAGTATCATATTCTCTCCACTGCAGGAGTTTTGTTTTTTGTTGTTGTTGTTGTTGTTTTGGGTTTTTTTGCGGTATGTGGGCCTCTCACTGCTGTGGCCTCTCCCGTTGCGGAGCACAGGCTCCGGACGCGCAGGCTCAGCGGCCATGGCTCACAGGCCTAGCCACTCCGCGGCATGTGGGATCTTCCCGGACGGGGGCACAAACTCGTGTCCCCTGCATTGGCAGGCAGACTCTCAAGCACTGCGCCACCAGGGAAGCCCCACTGCAGGGTTTTTGCATATGCTGTCCCCTCAACCTGGGTGTTCTCACAATCCCTCTTTGCTTAGGTAACTACACTCATCCTTAGAGGATGTCTTCCCTGACCACTTCTCACTCAACCCGAGTCTAGGTCCATATCCATCGTTACATGTTCTTAGAGCAGCATCTCTCTCTTTCCTCACTTTTATCTCAGCTCGCAGGGTTATTTGGGGGTTGTTTGTTTAGACTCCTTTTCCCCATAAGACTGTAAGCTCCACAATGGGAACAATGTGTTTATTTTTGTTCATCATTGCATCACCAAAGCATAGTATATTGCCTGGAATATAGCAGGTGCTCTTTACATACTTATTGAATGGCTGAATGAGCTCATATAATCCTCCCAACAAGCCTGTGAAAATTCTGCCTGAGTCCAGTGCTCTT
>NW_006786690.1:2080677-2096069 GCF_000442215.2 Lipotes vexillifer | reverse complement strand
TTTCCCTGCTCTGACTTCCTACAGCACCTGCTCTCTTGTCATTATATGATGGGGAGCAATAGACGCTGAAAGACATGAAGGGCTCTGGAGCCTGACCAACTGGATTCAAATCCCCCCTCTGCCACTTCCCAGCTGTGTGACATTGGGTAAGATCCTTAACATCTCTGTGCTTTAGTTTCCTCTTCTATAAAATGCCAGTAATAATAGTACCTGTCTCATGGGATGGTTGTAAGGGCCATCCCTTACAAAGGGATGCTTCTACAAATTCTGTTATAAGGGTTTGGCACATAGTGTGTGTCCCATTAATCTTAGTTACTATTTGTATCATTAACAGAAAGGGCATTAATTCTGGGACTAGATGAGTCTGGTTTTCTCTCATATTTGCAAATTATTCCCTGGGTGGACAAGTCATGTCACACCCCTGAGCCTGAGTTTCCCCATCTGTTAAGTTGGGATCTCAAAGCCTACTTCAGAGAAGGCCATTGTGAGAGTAGATAGGATGAGAACAAAGCACTCAGCACAGTGCCCAGTGCATGGTAGTTCCCTTCCTGATGGGTTGAATTGGTCCCCGTTGCCTCTTAGACAAGAAGCCCCCTGAAGTTAGGCTTCACATCTGCCTTATTCAGGGCTGTTTTCCCCAGCCCCTCTGTACCTGGCACATAGTAGGTGTTCAACAAGTAGTTCTTTACTGAGTGAATGAATCAATAATGACAGGGACCATGCTTTGCTCATCTTTGACCAACCCGAGACTAGTGCAATACCTAGTATCTAATTTCAGTAAATGTTTGTTGACAGAATAGATTTTTAAAATGCTATTCATTTCTGTTCCCAGTCCCACTTAAGTGTCTGAACTGAACTGAGAAAGATACTTGTTAATTTATCCTGAATCTCTCTAGCCTTAGTATTTTTATTTGTAAAATGAGGCTATTAATAATATCTACCTCATAAGAGTGTTCTGAAAAGTAAATGAAGCAATATGTATTCAGCACATTGAAAATGTTGGTTCATTATTAGTCCCTTCCCTGAGCCTTGGTTTCCTCATCTGTGAAATGGGCATCCACTCCCACATTTATTCATTCATTACTCAACAAACAGTGCCCATATGTGAGGCATTGTTGTTAAGACCTAGGGCAGTTAGAGAAGTGAACGAGCTATGGTCTCTGCCATGAGGATCTAAGTTTGCTGTGGGACAGTATATGAATAATAAAAATCCAGTGAGAGAAGAGACATAATGTGTGTGAAATCTATGGGGGTTAGGGGTATGGGGGTGGGATGGGAGCTCCAGAGTTTCAGTGAGCTTGCTAGGGAGATTATAAAAGGTTATGGTACCACCAGCTTGGTGTAATCACCAACATGACATCAGTTTGAAATAGAGTTGTCCCCTCTGGGCTCTGGTTTTTGTAGGCTGAATCTGTGGAATCCTGATGCAGCCTCACTTTCTACCCTGGCTCACCAGCAATCCAGAGACTGGTCTGGGTGTCACAATCACAGCGAGGATCCAGTTCAAACAGATACAGCCTTCTGAGACTCTGCCTTGCCTTCCTCCCCTTCTCCTGGGTCCTCCCTTCTCAGGGGACTGAACAGTGATTCCCCTACACTCTCCATGTGGAATGATGTGCGGTGCCTCCAATGCCTGCTGGGCTCCTGCCTAGTTCTCCAAAGACAAGCCTCCCCCTTCCCAAGATGGGTTCCGGTAGGGAGATTCTTGGGCGTTGGAGATTGGAAGAAGCCAGACCAGGTCTCTGGGCTCCTGCACCCAAGTGGACCACATGCTTGTCTCTGATGTTCACAGCTGGTTTCAGGGAACTGAGTGCTGCCAATCAAACTCGGGAGAGACTGAAACATCTAAATCAGAATTTTACATTTAAGCCAGGTGTGCTTGTGGGGTTGGGAGGGACTAGTCATCGCCAGTGACCAAAATATTTGCACCTGTTACCCAGAGCTATCTTTTATTCTCAATTGAAAGAAATTTACATGCCAAGGGTATTTAAACATCAGGGGAGGGTCTGCTGTCAGTGGCCTGGCCAGAGGCAGAAGGATGTCTGAGTCCCAACGGCCAAGGGTAACAGGCCTCAGGGAATAAGCAAGATTTAGGAGAGCCTGTCTGGGCCGCTTCTTCTGTCGGAAAGGCCTCCCTGCAGTATTTTCTGTCTCATCAACGCTGCATTTCATTTTAAATTGCAGCTGAAAGCAGATATTTTCCCTCTTGCCTATTACACCTCTTAATTTGTCTCTCCCTCTGCTGTTATTTGTCTCTATAAAGTGTTTTGCGTGAAAGACCCACACAGCACAATGTTTCTTTGCCTTGGGTTTAATAGGAGGGGAAGGCACAGAGAGACTTGAGTCCGAGGAGGAAAGTGTGAGGGCCTTGAGGTCGAGGCACATCTGTGTCTGGGAATATACGCCTGGCAGTGTGTACGTGTGTTTGGACCTATCTGTTGTGTGTCTGTGGGTATGTGTGTACATGTCAATATTTGTACTAATATGTATTACATGTGCTTTGGTATAATCACTTATACCTAAATTAAGTGCTTTGGTATAATCACATACCTAAATTAAGTGTATGTTTGTGTGCAGGTACACACCCACATGCAGTCCCTGAGTGCATCTGGAGCTACGCATAGAAGCACACATGTGCACATAAACACGCAGGCATCTGGGTACGCATGTCACATGCTGTGTGTGGTCTTCTACGCACACGACCAAGGTTCCTTCTCCTTCCTTGCACTCGCACCGCTGTGCTTAGCATCCCTCCCTGTCCCACCCAGGGGCCCCGGCCTGGTTTGGGGCCCGTAGGCAAAGGAAGGCAGAGCTGTGGTCTGCGGGGGGTGCAGTGGAAACACTGCCTTAGCCAGGCCCAGCCCGTCCTCAGCGTGCCACAGCAGCACCACCGCGGCTCCCGCGGAAGCCCTCGGGACCGCTGGGCAGGCCCCCGCCCCCTGCCAATCCTGGACTGGCACTGAGGGGTGAGTGAGGTTACCGAACGACCGCCAGAGCCCTCCAGACCAGCTGGATATCCTGCCCCCTCCAGGGGACCAACAACCGGAGCGGCGAGGGTTGGGGGTACAGGGGACGTCTCGGTTGCTCCCAGTCCAGCGAATGCTGGGCACTAACCAATGGGCGACTGCGGCCCAACGGGGATCCCTCCGAGGCAGCCAATGACCTCGCTCCTCTCTCCACCCCCGCCAACCCCGCGCAGCTGGACCATTGGTGCTGGTGGGATGGGGGGAGTGTGCGCGGCGCTGGCCCTTCGAGGGAGGGGGCGTGGCTTGGAGTCCCAGCTCCTCGCCCCACCCGGGCTTAGGCCCCCGCACCCCCTACCCCAGCCGCGAGGCCATTGGCCTGGCTACGGCGTCGCGGCGGAGGTGGACCACGGGGCGCGCAGTGGGCGTGGCCCGAAGGCGGGGCCCGGCGGGAGGCGGGGCCGCGGGTGCTGTCTCAGTGAAAACCCGAGCTACCGCGGTAGCGGCGGGGGCGTCCGGGTGGTGTGCGCGCCTGTGGGGCGCAGGCTCGGCAGCGGCGGCGGCGGCGCGGCGGCTCAGTCTACGGCGGCAGCGGCCCGTCTGGAGCGGCCGCGGTGAGGACGCTAGCTGCGGCTGGGGAGGCGCAGCCGGGACTGCGCGCTCCGCGGAGCCGGCGGGGACCAGGAACAGGTGATCCCAGCAGGAACCCGGAGCCCTACCGAGTTGGCTGGACGGGAGCCCGCACTCCCGGGCGCAGCTGCAGCCGCCCCGCTGCGGCTGGTCGCGAAAGGCGCCGGGCTCCAGACAGGGGGCCCGGCATCCCTCCGCTCCCGGGGGCCCGGGAAGACCCTGCTCCGCAAGCTCAGAAGTGCCTGCCCTCTCTCCCCGGCGCCCGCTCTGCGGCGGAGCAAAGTTGTAGACGTGTCCCTATAGCCAAGCCCCGGCACTGTCGCGACCCGGCCGGGCCGGCGCGCTCTCGGAGCGCAGCTGACACGCCGGCCCCGCCGCCACCTCTCCCCCGGAGCCGACCCCCTCTGGAAACTGCTTCTGAATCTAAAACTTTGGGCCGAGGGGCTGAGGGCGGCTCGGAGCGGGGACGAGGCCTGCGTGCGCCTCTCCGCGCCGACAGCCTGGGCGCCGCGGACGGCATGTGACGGCCCCGGCGGCCGCCGCAGCGCGGGAAACCGCGGGCCCCGCGGGCTCCGGCCGCTGCGAGGAGGGGCCGCGCGGCGGCCGGAGGGAAGGCTGCGGCGCGCGGTTGACCCCTGCGGGCCCGGGCCCCGAGCCGTGCCGCCTCGCTCGCCCGGGCCCCGCCGAGGCCGCTGCTCCCCCGTCCCGGCGCAGGAGGACTCGCTCCAAACTCCCTGAACTTTAGGAGCAGCCCCCGCAGGGCGAAACTCTCAGGGGCCCCCACCCCGGGCGGCGCCCCTCGACGACCTCCCCTCGCCGAACCCCCTGCTGACAAGTGCCTGGACTCTCAGGGCCTCAGGGGCCCGGCCGGAACTGACTGTCCCCAGCCCCGTGCCCGGCAACGATGCTCATGAGGAAAGTGCCCGGCTTCGTCCCGGCCTCCCCGTGGGGGCTGCGGCTGCCGCAGAAGTTCCTTTTCCTTCTCTTCCTCTCCGGCCTCGTCACCCTGTGCTTCGGGGCCCTGTTCCTGCTGCCCAACTCCTCTCGCCTCAAGCGCCTCTTCCTGGCCCCCCGGACCCAGCAGCCCGGCCTGGAGGCAGTGGCCCAAGTCGCCGGCCACCCCCTGACCCGCGAGCAGGAGTCGCCTCCGAACCCGGCCCCCGCGGCTCCAGCCCCGGGTGAGGACGACCCCAGGAGCCAAGCCAGCCCCCGCCGCAGGAAAGGGTGGCTGCGGCGCACCCGCCCCACCGGGCCGCGGGAGGAGGCCACGGCGGCCCGGGGCAGCAGCGCCACGGCCCTCAGACCGCAGGAGGGGAGCATCTCCTCTAGCTTTGACTTCAACGCCTTCCGAAGCCGCCTCCGCCACCCGGTCCTGGGCACTAGGGCCGACAAGAGTAAGGAGCCCCAGAGCCTAGTTCAAAGCCAGCGGGAGAAAATCAAGGAGGTAAGGACTCTTCTCCCCACACAAAAGAAAAGACCGTCTTGTGCTTCCATCCATTTCCCCTGGGCCCAGTCACTCCCGGGCTCCCTGGTCTACTCTAGGTCCTCCAGGCACACTCTATACCCTCCTCCCAAACTTCCCACCTTCACTCCTGCCTGCACCATTTTCCACTACCGGGTTCAGTTAATCATCCCCACCCCCGATGGTAGCTGAACCACTGGACCAACTTTCCCCCACCCCCAGACTCTGGTCTTTCCAGTCCAGTCCTCAGCCCAGGTGGGGCCTGCTCCCTCCCTTTGTGGAGATGTTAATAAGATTTTTGTGGAGTTGCTAGTTAGGCTCATTAATGGACACCCTTTCTGTTTGAAGGGACCAAGAGCCATGTTGTTTCTCAATGTGTGTCTTTAAATCGTGACATCTCCCAACCCCCTTTAGGATCTGCTACCTGGAAAGCCAGGATTTGGGGGGTATTTGGTGACCTGCAAGTATTTTGTAGTCTAGCCAGCAACCTACAAGCCAGAGGATGTTGTGCATTCTTGCTAACTGTTTCTATTGAGCTTTGGAACAGCTGTACGTAATTGCATGTGATGCAAGGAGCAATGATCCCTAAGGCGTTGGTAATGTTACAGAAGCTCTGAGGTTATTGGCTTAATGTAGCAGGTCTTGGACTTGTTCCCTGTAGGGATTGTACCAGAGAGGGGTTAGAAGGATCACTTTGAGTCTGAATCTTAGTCTTAATTTAAGAAACCAAAAGCAAACGCAGCCTCACCGTGGCTTGAAGACAGTTGCCAAGCCACCACTGATAACTAAATGTTCTGCTCAACCCCTGTTAGAGCTGCCTACTGTTGGAGCCGCCTGCGCGAGGTTTTTGCCCAGCACTGCAGAGGGGGCTGCAGTGACACCCCCGGGCCACGAGGGGGCTGTGGGCAAGCAGTGGGCCAGGGTCTCCTCCCTAGAAAGGAGAGGATGCTCCCCCCATCCCGGTGGACCCAGAATGAAAGGACTGCTTCTGTCTGGACTTCTTGGTTTGCTGCAGAGCAGTCAGCAAGTCTGCCCTGATTTCCAGGGAGAGCAGGCAGCAAGAGTCAGGACCTGCCCTGTCAAGACCTGCTTAGAGCCAGTGGAGAGCTTAGCTGTCCTCCTCTCCTTGTCCAGTGTATCCTGTCTCCCAACGCTCACCTCTCCCTACTTATCTCTGCTGTTGTTACTCAGCCTTCTATGCTAAGCCCTGTGGAGACTCTATCTTAACTAGCAGTCACTGGACATTTTGTGATGTCAGTATAGGAAACCACAAAGATGAGTCCTTGTTTCCCGTGTGCAAGCACACACTCTCAGTTTCCAAATTCTTGTTGAAATCCCAAAGGTTAATTGAAGCCTGGAACTTGCAGTAGCTAAGAAAGGGGCATCATTTCTCCCCCACTGGTTAAGGAGCTGTGTTGTTGAATACTCACCTGAACCACCCCAGCTCCCTTTCCTAAAGCTGCCTCTGAAAACATTAACCCTTTCAGACCTCCTTGGAGGGCAGTAACCCGCAGTGAAATTACGTATAAACTATATGCATGCAGTTTTTCACGGGGTGGAGAGCTGCCATCAGATCTTTAAAAGGCTGCCCCAAAGGATTAAGAGTTACTTGCTGCCCTCTTCAAAAGGTGCTTTCTGCATTTGCATCTAGATATGGAACCCATTTCTGAGAGCCTGCGGTTGGGAGCCATGTGGGAAGGAGGGTGGGCTGTCTAGTGGGGGACCAGGTTCTGCCCCTCAATACAAAGAGAACCTCTCTTGTGGGCAGAGGCTGGGGGTGGTGGGAGGTGTGGAGACTCTTCTTTGCAGGTGGATGTAAAGTAACACAGTGGGTGGAGGTCTGTGTTGGTTGCCAGATGTCTGGATCTTTCTATCTGGCATCGCTGTACACCCCTGGTAGTAGCTGGAAGCCTGCTTGTCTATACCTGCAGTTGTTCAGTGAGCCCCCTCTTACTATCTTGAAGACCTTAAGCTCCTCAGAATGGACGGGACGGGACTATATACACTTATTATATTTTGAAGCCCATTTTCTCTTCAGGCTTCTTGAGTTTGGACCTCCCCCGCTCCCCAAACAACCTGAAAAAATGTGGGGCAGAGTGTTTGTTTTAGCTGTTAACACACAGTTAACTTCCCTGGTGTCCCACCTGATGAGGAATGCAGTTGACAATTGCTGGAGGATGTCTTTATTTCCTTCTCATTTAAATTTCTATCTGTGCCATGCCCACGGGTAGATCATTTTAGAAAGGTGCCTGTTTTCATAAAAGGGACTGTTGCTTTCCTCTCTGGCTTGTTTTTTTTCCAGACGTGGATTGATTAGACCTCAGGAGCAGAGGGACAGCTAGCATCAGATAAAAAGGGCTCTGTTCTTATAAGATGAGGTTTTTAAAGCGAAAGTAAACTTCAAGAGAGATTCAGAGAGGGTGATAAATGAGAGTGAATAAAGACTGGACACTTGGGCTCTAGATCAATGAAGCATACTTATGAACATTCTAGTTTGAGAGATGGACATGGGCTCAAGGTCTCTGCTGATAAGATGGGCTGAAGCTGCATGTTCTCGGTGTAGACACATCAGGAAACAATCTGTCACTAGAACCAACATTTTCTCCTCAGTTCGCAATTTTGGAACCTTGGAGGAGGCAGTGTGGTGGAAAGGGGAACCCGGAGGACATTGATTCGAGTCTCAGCTCAACTGTCTGACTTTGGACAAGCCACCTCCTCTCCTTCCTGGGCTTTATTTTTCCTTCTGTAAAATGGGATGAGAGAGGGGGGAAGAGGCTGGTCACAAACTCTTGCTTCCAGACCTGGCCCCTAAGTAGACTGCCAGTCTGGCCAGGGACTCCTTAGCAGCTGGGCTTTTCCCAGCTGTTTTCGGCATGTCTTAGTTCCATGAAGTAAGGGAAAATGTTGTGTTGTTGTTGATGATGGTGATGGTGTTCACTGTTGTATCCCTAGCACCTAGTCAAGAGTAGATATTCACATAGTTGATTAAGTTAAGTATTCCTCTCACCCATATTGAATTTTAAAGATGGGATTGAACAGTGACAGATCCTCCTCTTGGGATCGTGGAGAGTAAAGGGGTTGGTGAGAGTGAGAAACAGCTTGCTAGCAGCCTTTCCTTTCAGATCTGATGATTATATAGGAAATTATTGTTATAATTATTTTAGGGGACCTTGGTCATAGGTGGGTTTCTCTTCAAGTTCAATAGACTTTTCTTACACATGACAAGAGTTGGGAGTGAATAGCTTGTCAGGGTTACATCCCAGTGAAAGGTTTCAACCTATGTTGTGTCCTACTAATGATGGTTGGTTGCTGATCTGGAGCACCTCAGTTGTCCCTTCAGTGAAGGGAGCTTTTGTTAAAGGGAATTGGGCAGAGTAGGGCTGTGAGAACATAGCACTGGAGTGGGGCTGCCCCTAGCCCATAGGAACAATGTGGATTGAATTTTACCCCCATCCCCGTCCCCTCTGCCCAGTGCCCTTATGCACCACTGTATGTGGCAGCCGCCCTGAGTGTCTAACCTGGGTTCAAGTCCTAGCCATGCCATCAACCTTGGCCTCAGGGGAAAATTCCTGTTTATCACTGGGCCTCAGTTTTCGTGGTAAAATGAAGAGACTGGCATTTAGGGGAGCCTTTTCTCTCCCTCGCTCCCACCTGTTTGCTGTTTTGTTTACGGATCTGCCCAAGCACCTAGAATAGGATATGACACTTAGTTGGAGCCCAGATACTTAGTTGGAGCCCAGAGTGGCTACAGGAAAGATCTATAAACTAACAGTTAAGGTTACTGGTGGCAGAAGCTGGGTCTTCTTCCTGAGGGTACATGGAATCTAAGAGTCATAGAGTAGGGGCCACAGCAAGGTTTGGGGGCTTGGCTCTGTGACCCAAGAAGCCTTTTAGAAGTTGCAGTAATTTTCCAAGTGCAAGTCTAACTTAAAGGGACTGGAGAGGTGGCAGCCGTGAGTAAAATCTTTCATGCCTGGATAGCAGGCATCTGGAGGATGCCCGAATCACTCTGGAGTCTCTGAGACTTGGCAGGGAGTGCCCCAGCTCTTGCCTTCCATGTCTGCTGTGTTAAGCCTCCAGGATATTGCTCATTGTGATATGTGAGTATGTCTGAATAAGTCATCTTGGCAAATGATCTTTGCTCCCCATTAATGGGCTGGTTCGTTAGTCATGTGTGGTTTCTCTGTATATCTGATTTATCACTGCTAGTCCCAGGGACAGGTAGAAAAATTAAAAGGCTTTGTGTTCTTTGTAGCATGTGAATCTGAGGCTGTGAGATGTTCAGGATAATTAATATTAGGAACACCTCAGATTTAAATAGCTTTCCTTTGAAGAGCTCTGTTTCAGTTGAAAATCCAGTGAAGATATTTCCCCCTTGTCCTTCCGTTTCTCTCTTGTCCTGCTCTATGATACATTTCATATAGACAGGAAGATTGCCCTATATTAACCAGACAGGTCCCTTGGGAGACCCTTACGTCATAAGCCCAGCTATACACTTCATTCTTCTTCCTTAGAACTGAGCACTGCAAGTAGACCAAAGCTTAGACCTTGTCCCCACCAGGTGTATGACTTAACACCCACAGGTTGGGTGGATCTCTGCTTTCATTGTGAGCTGCACCATAATTTTAGGGACTTGGTGCAGGCATTCCAAGAGCAATTGCTTCTCAGGCCTCACATCCTTAACTCTGTTTTTAGTGTTAGCTTTAGAAACAAATAGTACAATGACTTTTAAAAGTCAGCTGCTTATTTCACACTTTAGTTAGCAGGGGGGTAAGCACATAGATTACCCTGCAGTTTTCAGAGTGACTGATTTACATCTGAGCTCAAGAAATGCCTTTTCTCTAGCTTTTCCCGAAGACTGATCCATTACTCCACCAAAAAATAAATATCGTGATGTATATCAGGCATACTTTGCTCAAAGGACTTACGTCTTTTCTCTTACTGAAGAAAATAAATCAGGTTCACAGATTGGAAAGCCCCATGCAGGGAAGCTGTTTGGTAATCTAGGTGGGCAACCAGCCTGTGGGTACTGTCTCTGGCGTGGGGGAAGGTGCCTGAGTCTGCATCCTAAGTCAAGTCTGCACTAAGGGAGGTGTGGTGGGGACTTCAGGAAATTCTCTCGCTGCCTTGCTTTCTTTAGCCAGGTCAGGAAAGACTTAACAAGGGTATTATGGACAGGATTCAGGAGAGCATAATGGGCATTTATTACATTAACTTTAAAAGAGGGGCCATACTTGGAGCAGGGGTGAGTGTCATGAACCAAGGATTATTATTATTCCAGTTCTGTGCATCTGCAGTCCAAAAAGACCAGGCTCATTCAAATAAGCTCTGGTTCTTGATTTCCCACTATCCTGGGGCCAAGGCCTAATGCACAAGTATTTGCATAATTTGGGGAAAACAACAGACTTTTTAAGCTCTGTATTCTCATGGCAGATGATGGTAAGAAAAAAACTGGAGATTCCTTAAGGACTTCTGAGGACTCAAGGACCTCAGTCCCACTCCCCTTCCCTCTTTCACCCCCACTAGGCTCTGGGGGCTAGTTAATAGCCAAGGCAGTATGGTTTTGTTTCTCTTAAATGCAGGGTGTGGCTGAGATCACTGTCAGACCTGTTTTTTGGTGTCTCCATCCCCAAAGAGAACTGAAGCCACGGAGACCATAGCTGCAGTCTGTGGCCTCAGTGTGGTGGTCCAGTTGTAGGTATTTCTTCCCTTGAGAAGGCTGTTTTCTAAGATTTGGGTTGAGGGCTCTCCAAACTCAATAGGCAGGTGGTCAGAACAGCTCTTACTCACAAGGGGGTCTGAGTATGTCTCTTAACTCTGAATTTTCATTAATTAAAGGCTAAGACTAGGGAGGTTGTCCATCTGTTTTAGTGCAGTACCAGAGTGGTAACTTTTACAGAAGAAACTTGGGCGTGCTGATTAGTGTCCTAAATAGATAAGCAATAATTATGATTTCACCTGGCATGCTCTGGGAGTCAGCTGCTCTACAGGCGAAACTTCTAGGCAAACACCTTTCACTAAATAACAACCATTTTCAGTGGCTGAATAATAGTAGATTCTTCTCCCCTCGTTCCACCTCTGCCATGACTTGGGGTCACCATAAAATCCACTGTGCAATACAGCGTGTCCCATAGGGCCTGATGAGTCATTTAGGTAAGACTGCCGGCCTCTCAATGCCTGTGTTTTGTGTTCTCATCTTATTTTTTTACAACAACCCTGTGATGCAGGTGCTATCTATTTATTTCAGTATAACTTACATATAGGGAAATGCACAGATCTTAAATACAAAGTTTGCTCAATTTTAACAATTGCAGAAAACCATATAAGCCACACCCCTATGAAGATATAGAACATTCCCATCATCTGAGAAAGTTCCCTCCGCTCCTTCCCAAGCAGTCTCCCATCATCCACCCCCAACCACTGTTTTGATTTGTTGCCAGAGATTAGTTTCACCTGTTCTAGAACTTCAACTAAATGGAGTAGTACCATATATGCCATTCTGCTCAAGGCTTCTTTCACTGAGGCTAATGTTTTTGAAATTCCTTCATGTTGTGTGTATCAGTGTTTCATTCCTTTTCATTGTTGAGATGTATTCTGTTGTATGAATATCCCACAATTTGTTTATCCATTCACCTGTGGTTGGACTTTTTGGTTGTTTCCAGTGTTTGGCTATCAAGCTGTTATGAACATTTTATGCACAATTCTTTAGGTATATTTTCATATGTGTCAATATCTAGGAGTATAATTGCTGGCTCATAGAGTAAATGTATGTTTAACTTAAAAGAAACTGGAAACACTTTTCCCAAGTAGTTAGACCCATCAGCAAAGTGTTGAGAGTTCTGCATTTCCACCAACACTTGGTATAGTACACCTTTTTAGGTTTAGCCATGATATTTGATGTGTAGTGATATTTAATTGTGGTGTTTTTTAAAAAATATTTATTAATTTATTCATTCATTTATTTTGGCTGGGCTGGGTCTTAGTTGCGGCATGCCGGATCTTCGTTGTGGCATGCAGCATCTTTAGTTGTGGCATGAGGACTTCTTAGTTGCAGCATGCAGACTCTTAGTTGTGGCATGCATGCGGGATCTAGTTCCCTGACCAGGGATCGAATCCAGAACCCCTGCATTGGGAACGCAGAGTCTTACCCACTGGACCACCATGGAAGTCCCTTAATTGTGTGTGTGTGGTTTTTAAAAATTAATTAATTAATTTTTATTTTTGGCTGTGTTGGGTCTTCGTTGCTGCATGCAGGCTTTCTCTAGTTGTGGCCAGCAGGGGCTACTCTTCGTTGTGGTGCGTGGGCTTCTCTTGTTGTGGAGCATGGGCTCCAGGTGCGTGGGCTTCAGTAGTTGTGGCACTTGGGCTCAGTAGTTGTGGCGTGCAGGCTCAGTAGTTGTGGTGCACAGGCTTAGTTGCTCTGCGGCCTGTGGGATCTTCCTGGACCAGGGCTTGAACCCGTGTCCCCTGCATTGGCAGGCAGCTTCTTAACCACTGTGCCACCGGGGAAGTCCCCTTAATTGTGGTTTTAATTTTTGTTTCCCTTTTAACTATTGATATTGAACATCTTTTCATATGTTTATCTGCCATTTCTTTATCTTTCTTTTAAGTCTGTGTTCAGATCTTTTGCCCCCCTTTTTTAAATTAAAAAAAAATTGAGTGTTTATTATCTTATTGAATTTTAGAAATCCTTTGCTCATTTTGGATATGTCCTTTGTCAGATGTATATACTCATACTCTATGGTTTGTCTTTTCATTTTCTTAATAGTGTCAGTCAAAGAGCAGAAGTTTTAAATTTTGATGAAGTCCAGTGTATCAATGTTTTCTTTTATGGTTAGTACTTTTGTGTGTACTTTCAAAAAAAAATTCTTTGTCTACCCCAAGGTCATGAAGATAGTCTCCTTTTAATTCCAGAAGCTTTATCATTTTAGTTTTTACATTTAGGTCTCTCATCTGCTTCAAATTAATTTTTGTATATGGTGTGAGGTAGGGGTTGAAGTTCTTTATTTTCATTTAAATGTCCAGTTGTTTAGCACCATTTGTTGAAAAAGCTTTCTTTTCCCCATTGAATTGCTTTGATGCCATGTTAGCTTAATTTACTATATGTATGTAGCTGTATTTCTGGACACTTCTGTTCTATTGATTTGTCTTTATGCCAATTCATACTTTTTTTTAGTGTAATTATTAGTATGAGTGTGTTTGAGCTAACCGTCATTTTTTTTGAGTTCTCGTTCATTTTTTTGTATCAGTTTTTTTTTTAATTCAAAAAATTTTATTGGAGTATAGTTGATTTACAATGTTGTGTTACTTTCAGGTGTACAGCAGTGAATCAGTTATACATATACGGATTTCCACTCTTTTTTAGATTCTTTTCTCATGTAGGCCATTATAGAGTATTGAGTAGAGTTCCCTGTGCTATACAGTAGGTTCTTATTGGTTATCTATTTTGTATATAGTAGTGTGTGTATGTCAATCCCAATCTCCCAGTTTGTCCTCCTGCCCCCACCTTATCCCCTGATAAGCATAAGTTTGTTTTCTAGATCTGTGACTCTACTCCTGTTTTGTAAATAAGTTCATTTGTACCCTTTTTTTAGATTCCACATATAAGTGATATCATATGATATTTGTCTTTCTGTGTCTGACTTCACTCAGTATGACAATCTCTAGGTCTATCCATGTTGCTGCAAATGGCATTATTTTGTTCTTTTTTATGGCTGAGTAATAAGCCAACCATCTTGCTATTTCTGGGGATTTTTGGTTTTGGGGTTTTTTTTCTGTTTTTTTATTGAAGTATAGTTGATTTACAATGTTGTGTTAGTTTCAGGTGTACAGCAAAGTGATTCAGATATATAGATATAGATATATGACCTTTTTCAGATTCTTTTCCATTATAGGTTATTATAAGATATTGAATATAGTTCCCTGTGCTATACAGTAGGTCCTTGTTTCAATTCATACTGTCTTGATGCTGGGGCTTTATAGTAAGTCTTAAAAACAGGTAGCATGGGGCTTCCCTGGTGGCACAGTGGTTGAGAGTCCGCCTGCCGATGCAGGGGACGCGGGTTCGTGCCCCGGTCCGGGAGGATCCCGCATGCCGTGGAGCAGCTGGGCCCATGGGCCATGGCCGCTGGGCCTGTGCGTCTGGAGCCTGTGCTCCGCAGCGGGAGAGGCCACAGCAGTGAGAGGCCTGTGTACAGGAAAAAAAAAAAAAAAAACAGCATGATTCCTCCATCTTTGAACTTCTTTTTCAAAACGGCTTTAGTTATTATAAATCCTTTGCATTTTTGCCTACATTTGAGAATAAGCATGAATAAGCATGTCAGAAAAATCCTGCTGGGATTCTGATTGGATTTGCCTTGAACCTGTAAATTGAATTCCTCTGAACATTTCTTTTAGTGTAGGTCTACTGGTGACAAATGCTTGGAGCTTTTGTTTTCTGAAAGTGTCTCTATTTTGCCCTCCTTTTAAAAGGATATTTTTGCTTGATATAGAATTTTAAGTTGATTTTTCCTCCCTTTCTTTACATGAAAGACCCATTGTCTTGTAACTTGCATTGTTTCTGATAAGAGATTAGAGTATATTCCCCTGCATGTAATGTCTTTCCCTTCCTGTTGGATGCTATTAAGATTTTCTCTTTGTTTTTAAGTCATTTGACTATGCTGTGCCTAAATGTGGATGTGATTGTTTATCCTTCTTGGGGCTTGTTGAGATTCTTGTGTCTATGGGTTGATATTTTTCTTCAAGTTTGGAAAAATTTTGGCCCATATTTTTTCAATATTTTTCCTACCCTAATCTGTCTTTCTTTTAGAACTCAACTTACATATAAGTTAATTTGCTTGATATTTTCCTAGAAGTCACTGAGTCTGTGTTCATTTTCTTTTCAGTCTTTATCTCTGTGCTTTGGTGTGGGTAATTTATATTAACCCATCTTCAATTTCACTGAACTTTTCTTCTGTAGTATGTAATCTGTTGTTAAGCCCACCCAGTGAATTTTTAATTTTCATGTATGTTTTTACTTCTAGAATTTCCATTTGGGCCTTTTTCATTGTTTTGGGCTCTCCAATTTTCACATCTGTTCACTCATTGTTTCCAGATTTTCTTTTAAGTCCTAAGGCATATTTGTAATAGCTTTTCAAAAAGTCTTTTTATGCCAACATCTTTGTCATCATTGGGTCTGTCCCTGTTGACTGTTTTCTCTCGTGGTTATGGGTCACATTTTCCTACATCTTCATGTAACACTAGTCATTTGTAAAAATGTTATGCCAAACATTATGAATGCTACTTTTTTGAGATTCTAGATTCATCTGCTTTTTTTTTTTTTTTTTTTTTTTTTTTTT
>NW_006786690.1:2026605-2080665 GCF_000442215.2 Lipotes vexillifer | reverse complement strand
CGTTATGCGGGCCTCTCACTGTTGTGGCCTCTCCCATTGCGGAGCACAGGCTCCGGACGCGCAGGCTCAGCGGCCATGGCTCACGGGCCCAGCCGCTCCGCGGCATGAGGCACCTACCCAGACCAGGGCACGAACCCGCGTCCCCTGCATCGGCAGGCGGACTCTCAACCACTGCACCACCAGGGAAGCCCAATTCATCTGCTTTTAAGCAGTTTTTCAGCCCCTCTTTCTGTTAGGCTGTCAGCTGTCACTTCTTTTGGCTGTCAGGATACCTGCCTCTGGCTGCTTTATTCGCTACTCTTCCTATTTTGCTATTTTCTAACCTGCAGATGGCTAGGAAACCATTCAATCTAGCTTGTTAGCATTATATATAAAGTACAAATAAGTAGACCTTGAGTAAGTCTCTGAAGACTCCTGAATCAAGTGCACAAATTTTAATGTGTATATTTTGGTATAGATTAGATATTTAAAGATTCCTATTTATTTTTGGTAATTGGTATTGGATGCATGAAATATAATTTTTTGTTGAAATTATATCCTGAATAGATACAGTAATTCTCAAAGGGTATCTAATTTCTGGTTGATGTCATCTTAAACCATTTGTGCATTTTTTGCTCATCTGCTTTTAGGTGTTAGAAGAAATATTTGCTGATATCTGTGATGTTCCAGCAGTCTCCATTAGTGCGGCTTTCAGGATTTTTTAATCTGTCAAATCTTTTCTCTGGTCTCCCTACCTTAAGTGTAATGATTACTTTTTAAAACTTTGTTTGTAAATCCCCATATTAAAAAAAAAAACTATTTGTATAGTCCAAATTGCTGATTACTGGTCAGACGGAAGCTAAATATATATGGCTGAAGGATTTCCAAGGACTCTTGTGGGATCTGACCTCCTATCTTCCCTCACTCAGGAAAGTTCAATACAAAGTAAATGTAGTGTTTTATTGCAAAGGCTACCTTTAATTTCACTTGTCTCACTTGGGGTGGGTAGGAGTGTTGAATTAAAGTTACAAATCTCTTATTTAAGATCGCTCTCCCCCATTTTCATTCCTGGAATGAGCTTTTAAGAGGTTAAACCTAAACTTTGTCAAGTAAATGCTGATCTCCTGGGAAGACATTTTGGCACCTTTTTTGTTTTTCTGTACTTGTGTTCTTGACGTAAATCAGCAAATCTTCCTCCTTCCAGCTCTCCCAGAAGCCATTCTCCATGTCTGTCACATACCTTACAGAGCTCTGGAGTAGCCTTGGTTTTTAATTATTAGGATCAGTGGGAAAAGAAGACTTGAGTTTCTTGCTTTCAGAACTGGACCTTTTAGAGAACAACAGATAAATATAATCAATTTTGCTACTTTAGAGTATAAGGAAACCCTTTATAGAGAAAGGTTCATGTTTTGACAGAAAAATAGCAGCTCAGTTTAGAGACTTCTCTAGCAGTTTCAGATACAGGCCTTTTGGGGTGTATGACTACGTAAAGGGCAGAGACTTCACACTGATGTAGTCTCAGAGGTGGTCTTGTGTAATAGCCACCCTATAATCATGGTAGGAGCTCTGTGTCTGGTTATTGATCCTTGAGTAACTAAGAATGGTAGCAGAGTGGTGTCCATCCAGATGGGACTGAGGGAGACAAACAACATTAGACATTTTCTGTGATTAGGCACTGGATTAGATTAAGGCATAATTAGATTCTCTGTGCTCTGAGTAAAGGGCTCTTAAACTTGGCCCAGTGGGAGCAGAATTCTGGTTTGTCAGCCCTGGAATTGAAGTTTTCTTGCATGTTAGAAAAGAGGTTTCTGACTCTCTGGCCCCTGTACCATCCATTGTCTTTTAAATTCTCCCAGGGAGAATTTCCAGGGGGCCTGCTTGGAGGGGAGTGGGGCCTGGACTGGGCTAATACCTACCCCCTCGTGGACAGATCAGATCAGATATTCCTTGTGTGTATTCTTAGTAGAGCCCTAGCATCCCGTTAAGAGTTTAGCTGATCCCCACAACAGCCTTGTGGCATACACGGCATGGACCATAATCCTATTTTATAGCTCAGAGAATGCACACCCTGCAAAGGCAGTGACCAACTCCAGGCCCCACCAATTTAAATTGTGATGCCCTGACTCAGACCTCCTCTCCTGACTCTTTGGTTGACGTTCCTTCTATTATGTTATCTGAGGGCTCAAGGGTGACAATTTAGAAGAAGAGTTTTCACTTTGGGATGAAATAACTTAGAAATTGTCATAGTCTTGGTAGACATTTAAAAGAACTGGTCTCATGAATCTTTAGAACAGGGATTCTAACCTTGATTGCAGTCTGGAATCACCTGGGGGAACTTAGTAAATACTGATGCCTGAGTTCGTATCCCAGCGGTTCTGATTTAATTGGTCCGGAGTACAGCCTGAGCGTTGGGATTTTTAAACACTTCCCAGATGATTCTAATGTACAGCTATGCTTTAGAACTCGCCTATTGTAGTTTTGTCTTTACCGAAGCTGTATCTCCTTTCTGGCTGTATTTCCCTTTTACCCACTTATGGAAGAGGTTGGAAATTTTCTGTATTTATTAAGACCTAGACCAGGATCAGGTAAGACAAAAAGAAATGAGCTAGAGAAAAGACTCAATTAAAACAGTTTTCCAGTGTTAAGAGCATATAACATTAACATCAAGAGAAGTCATACACTTATTAAAATTTTAAGAAAAAAATGTTGGAAACACTATCTATTGAGCCTCAGTTATACACTGAAAGTTATGTGAGCTAAAGGAAAAGTAGAGATGAGTCTCTGGCTTTAAGAAATTTTATAGCTTGATAGTGTCATGCGTCAGAATCACTTCCCACTACATACGGATGCATGGAGGAAGGGAAGCATTGGTTAGCTGCATAAATATTTGCCTGTCCCACCTAGATTTTTTGGGGGGAAGCAGGCAGAACATAAACATCTGGAATGAAAATATTTGCTTGTCCAGAAGTTGATTTCCCAAAAGGCCATCAACCTCCCTCCTATGGCTGCCTCTGCCCCTTTCCACTTAACAGAGTAGCCTTTCACATTGCTGCTTGGGCCTTTAAATCAAGTAACAGATGCTCAGGCAACAGATATTGAGGAAGTGAAAGAACTGAACCCAGTCCCAGGTGTTCAGACTCAGGGCAGCAATGCTGCAATTTCATGTCATCACTGCCTTGCCAGGTGCTGGATGTTACTGAACCTGAGCATTGCTGTTCTGGGTGGATCAGATCAAATCTACCCAGGCCACCTCTGCATGGAAGCTGCAGGAGGTGAGACTGTGCCATAGATGAGTGTGAGCATCCTTCCCATGGCTTAGTGACGGTCCCACCCGAGAGCTCTGTTTCCATGCAAGAAACATTTGAATTCTCAACCTGTAATCTTTCGTCAGTCTGCCCCAACTATTTCTAGCAAATTGTTTGGCTGACATGGCATATAGAACAAGTCTTATTCATGCCAAACTTATTTCATTCCAGCTTCAAGCAATGGACATTTAGTGTAGGGGCATTAATGGAGAGGCAGACTTCAGAGAAGAAATTTCCTTCTGTTGCTAAATCTTATGTTAAACCATGCTTACTCAGAGGCCTCTGACTGCAGGAAGCAGTGACAAGGGTGGAACTTGGCAGATGGCTGTAGCTGTGGCTTCCTGGAGGCCTGTGCGGGGAGACGATTGTTTGTATATTGGTTTTCATTTATGTATTGGTCTTATTTTCATCTTCCTGAGGTGCCCAGATGCCATGGTGATAGATTGGTTGGAAACGACTCATTTATCAGGGTTCCGTGGGGGACGTAGTTTTCTTTCTCGTGTGCAGTAGAGTCTAAAATGTTTAATTAGATGCTGAGGCATTTCTGCATGGGTCCCTCTCTTCCAGCCCTCCCAGGTGGATGCCATTCCTTAGTTTGGAGAGGGTCTGGGGCTTTCCTGGGCCCAACTTCCTCTCCCTTCATTTTCTCTTGATGCAATCCTCAGTCTTTCCTCCTTTTAGCTACTGTTTTTTTCCCCTGTCATTTTTGTTCTAGAAACCGCCTTCATGTGACTGCTGGAATTTGCAGAGCAGATTCGTGTTGGAAATCTAGTTGTCAAACAGGTCCAAACCAGACCTTATGAAATAATGTAGTTGAGCTGATACACAGCGAGAGGAATATTAACTACTTGCTGCTTGTGTGTTTTATTCCAGCTCAACTTTTCCAGAGAACTCACCTTGTTCTTACCGCCTGCCAGGCAATGCCCTAGATGCTGAGGATGCAAAGATGAGGCTTCTGTCTCCTGAGTACCACATCTAGGCAGGGTGCGACAGGTGTGTGTGTGTACATAATTGTAGCACCATGGAGGTGCCCAAATCAAGGGGTGAACAAAGGGCAGGGAGTCACGTCAACTTGAGGTGAACTTGGGGGAAAGGTTGGTGTTTCAGGCAAATGTGGAGAATACCAGGCGTAGTGGGCTCCTCGGAGAGCAAGAGGCTCCATATGCTGGATCTGGGGGGGTGTTCCAGGTGTGGATGTGGAAGGCGAAGTTTGGAATGGCCAAGGTTTCTACCTGGGGTCAATGGGGACATCAGGAAGTGGGGACAGTGAGAAATCCTGGGAGGGGGAGATGAGTTGAATTCCAGACATGATAAAAATGATACGCCTTTGAAATCCAGGTGGTTGGAAATACTGGTTTGGGACTGGTTGGGGTGATGGCACAGGAGATGCGGATTTAGAAAGATGGAGTGCTGGGGGCTGAAGACTTGAGCGCAGAGCCATTCGAGGAAAGCCTGGACAGAGAGGCACAGGGATCAAAGCCTTCAGGAGCATAAGGGTTTTAGAGAAGGAACAGAGATTTGGGGAGCAGATAGAGGCAGGTGGCCGAGGGACCAAGAGAGCTTCCTTTTTCCTTTCACCGATGGTTCTGCCACGCCTGGCTGCCCGCTGAGCCCTGTACACAGCTCCTGGGCGGATGTGAGCTTGCAGCCCGGTGCCCTCTCCTGAGCAGCCTGCCTTTAGTTTCCTCCCTTCTTCAACCGCCTCCTGGCTTCAGAGCACTGCCTTCACTGGTCACAGACCCCTCGGCTTTCCTTCCTTGCTGGCATCGAAGATTAGAGAGTCTGTCTCTCCCCTTTGTCTTCTGATTGTATATCAGGGCCTCTGCTAAAAAGAGCCGGTGTTCTGAGCTGTCTGCTCTTTGATTTCCAATGAGAGCCCAAAGAGCCAACCTGAGGACAGTGTGTGAACAGTGTGTTCCTCTTTCCCGGCCTGATGCTGAGTGAGCTCAGCCTTGTAGCAGAACATGGGGAGCCCTTCCTTCATCTCCTTTCTAGAAATAGGGGGTGTGCATCCTCCGGCCTGACCACACACTAAAGATTCACAGGCCAGCTCCTTCCTCAGCGAAGGAGGAGGCCACATGTTGGGGGAGGAGGCACGGTTTAATCTTCACTGCTGTGGAGGAAAGGAAGACATTGTGGAGTGGTGACAATGCATTTTGTCTTTTCCCTGTGACTGTAAGCAGTGACCAGATCCCACCACGTTCTTCTCAGCTTGTGGCCAGCATCTCTGCTCCAATGGGAGTGTTCTCTTGAAATGAAGCCCCTGACCACTAAAGGGAGGGTCATTTGGCAAAGTCTCTGCTGAAACTGCCATCTAAGGCATGTCTAAGTGGCATTCTCACCCAGGCCACCCTTCCAGACTTTCTCCTGAGAGCTGAACCCCACCAGTGCTGCATAAGGTGTCCTGGCCTCAGCCTGGGATTGAAAATAGGCTGGACTGTACATCTAGAAGAAATCCTGAAAGCTCTGGTTCAAAGCAGTCCCTGTCTGGTTGCAACCTGGTAGTCCTGGCTTTTTCTGCCTTGGCCAAATCATTCTGACTTTTCCTGTGGTGGTTTGAGCATCTTACAGTCTGAATATTTAGGTCTGCTCATCCTCCTGGGATAACAGGTGCGACGCGGCCAGTGCTGGTTAATGCAGGTTTATAGTTATCGTCGCAGGGCTGAAAGGTATGTGATGTCTTTCTCCCTCATAGTCACCATGTTTTCAACAGCAGCCTGGGTTGGGTTGTTCAGCCTCCTCAGAGAGGCTCTGAAAGCTGAAGTGAGTTCCTGTTCCTTCGTCTGTGCCTGTCCTCATAGAGTGCTTATGTTGGTTGTAGCAGCCCCACCAGCTAAGGTGAAAGTGTCCAACTCCCTGACTCTGTGCACATTTGCAGTGCTGCCCCCTGGGGGGCCCAAGCCAGCACCCCCTCTCCAGTCCTGTAGCTCCGGAGACCCCAAAGTCTTAGCAAGGCTGCAGAGGCTGCTGGGGGCACCAAGGAACTGCATGCACTGCTCTGTGAGGTGGTGACTTTTTTTTTTTAATTACAGGTAGAATACACATAACATTTATCTTTTTTTTCTTGAATGTTGAGCCTTCTTTTAATTTATTTATTTAATTTTTTTATTTTTGGCTGTGTTGGGTCTTCGTTTCTGCGCGAGGGCTTTCTCTAGTTGTGGCGAGCGGGGGCCACTCTTCATCGCGGTGCGCGGGCCTCTCACCACCGCAGCCTCTCTTGTTGCAGAGCACAGGCTCCAGAGGCACAGGCTCAGTAGTTGTGGCTCACGGGCCCGGTTGCTCCGCGGCATGTGGGATCCTCCCAGACCAGGGCTCGAACCCGCCTCCCCTGCATTAACAGGCAGACTCTCAACCACTGCGCCACCAGGGAAGCCCACATTTATCACTTTAACCGTTTTAAAGCGTACAATTCCGAAGCATTACGAGCATTCGCAGCGTAGTGTGATCATCACCACTATCTCATTCTGGAACTTTTTCATCCCCCCAAGTGGAAACCCTATACCCACTGAGCAGCCATGTCCCATGTCCCACCCCCACCTCAGCCCCTGGCAACCACCAATCTGCTTTCTGTTTCTATGCATTTTTCTATTCTGGATCTTTTACATAAAAGGAATCATACAATATGTGGCCTTTATGATGTTTTCAAGGCTCTTCCATGTTGTAGCATGTGTCAGTTTTATTTTTCTGTCTGAATAATATTCCGTTGAATGGATATACCGCATATTGTTTATCCATTCACCTGTTGATGGCCATTTGGGACACTTCTACCTTTTGGCTATTATGAATAATGCTGCTATGAACATTTATGTACTCTTTTTTGGGTGGACATATGTCTTCTTCAGTCCTTTTAAGAGTGGAATACTGGGTATATGATAATTCTATGTTTAACTTATTGAGGAATCGCCAGTTTTCCACAGCAGAAAACTGTGGAAATGTTTATGTTCTCATCAGCAGTATGAGGGGAGGTGGTGACTTTTGGAGCCAAGTGTGCCAGCCCCTCTGGCATAAACCAAAGTAGTTATCTGGGGTGAGCCTCAGTGTAGGGGAACTGGGACCAGGGGCATCAGAAGTGAGCAGGGAGGGGCCGCAGGGCCTGGGAACTCGGACAGAGTTCACAAGTGCAGCTGGGCAGGCCAGGGCCTGGCCCTCAGTGGTGGTTGAGCCTCTCCAGTGTGGTGGACGTGTGTGATGGGAATTGTACAGGGCAGTGCCGTGGGCAGTGGAAGGGCCACGTGGTGGGCTCAGGAGGGCTGATCCAGGTGGTGTCTGTGAGTGGAAAGTGTTAGACCCTGAGCCTGGGATGGTGGCAGAGTGTGTCCTCACCTCAGGGAGGACAGGTTACAAGTAGAACAAGGAGGCAGGCCCAAGCCCAGCTCATAGATTAGGCTGATGGCGGGGAGGTGAGGGTGGCAGGAAAGGAGTGCTGTGATGGGGGAAAGGGGCACTTCACTGGGCTCCAGTATGGAGGTGCTATCTCTTACCCTGAAGCAATGCTGCTCTCCTAAGGCAGAGGCATCTGGGGTTGAGTTCTGAATCAAGCATGTGAAGTGAATTACATGCGGTCAAAACTATTCTTGAAAACTTCTCACTGCCAGGACCCAGGCCCTTGGAAGCTCAAAAGGCAAAATTTAGCTTCTCTTGTTTGCTTTCCAGTGGTGGCTTCTCTTTCCTTGAAACATGGAGGCCAAGGTCTAGTTTGAGTGGGAAGGAGCAATGGGGAGAATAAGGAGGTTGGGGGAGGGGTGGCAGGTAGGTAGAATTGACTATTTGAGGCCTTCTGGCTGCTGTACTGACTGGCCTAGGACCCTAGGGTAGGTGTGCGGCCAGGGAGGACCAGAAAGGCCAACATCAGAGTCTCTGGGGCTGGGGAGGTGTTGCAGGGCTGTACTCTCACCCTTGCTGTACCAGCTCCTGGAGAGACTTGGAGTCAGGCCACCATAAACCCACAGCAGCCCCAATGGGCACAAACAGAGTTGAGGTGGCCCCTTCTACATAGCCACGCTCTGGGAGCCCAGGCTGCATCTGGCAGAGGTCCCCTTAGGGGTACATGGGCCAAGCCAGTGCCACCTTATAAACAGTGTCATAGTTTATCAGCATATTACAGTTTAATAGAGATGCTTTTACATCCGCTGCCTCCTTGAAGCATCTGATAATCAGGAAGCATATTCCCCATTTACAAATTGAGGTTTAGAAAAAGAATGGTTCTCGAATTTCCATGATTAGGAAGAGACAGAACTAGGACACCCACCTGGGACTTCAGGCTCTAGATTCAGCATTCTTTTTAGTTTGTTCTTCTTAGGGAAGCTGTCTGATACTGGTGCTAATCTTTTCCTGTACTCTCTTCGGTAGAACAGATGATAGTCTAGGGGTCATGAGGTGCTGGGGAAAGATCAGGGTGGTGTCTGATTCTCATGCAGGTAGCTCTCCCTCTCTTCAGGCTCTCGTCAAGAGTGAGATGGATCTGTTTTCCCTGCCTCTGCCAAGGCCATCCTGGCACCCCAGCTCTGTGCCCCATCTGTCTAGGCCCCTTTCTGGGCAGCAGCCTCTCAAAGAGACAGCCCTCATCTAAAGCTGAGATTTGGGGGTCAAGCCTCAATTCTGACGAGGCAGAGTTAGCATCTCTGGCTGCAGCCTTAGCTTTCAGCAAATGGTAAACTCTACTTGAGGGCAACATTCAATTATGAAAATCTATTTCTCTTGCCACATTCAAAAAGTCTCCTAATGTGCCTTTGTGCACTCACAAATTTAGTGACACATCACTAAATGTGTATGTGGTTGCCATGGAAATGTCTCTCTTCTAACATGGCATTCCAAGAGCAAAGAGAAGGGAAGTTTTCTTTGTAAAGAGAAAAGCAGAGCAGAACTTGGCTAATTGTCATCATACGAATCCCCAAACTGTCATTCTTCCCTGACTACCAGTCTCCTGCTTCCTGTCAACGACATAATGGTGGAAACCAAATCAGCCTGCTGCGTTTCGTTAGGAATTTCACGAGCACTGTTCTTAACCTTTATGCCAAGCATGCACCAGGAAGGACCCCAGGACTCTTGATTTGAGTTTTCACCTAGCTTAGAAACGGTACCTTCCTGCACCGCCTAGCACTCACCACTCGTAAGCACTTGAGTCTCAGGAGGACTCTTGGCACCAGTTTCTTTGCAGAACGTGCAGGCTGAGCAGGTCTTCTGAAGGTGCTTTGTGTTTTCCACCAGAGACTCTGAGCTTCAGTTTTTGTCATTGTGACCAATGCACCATACAATGACATACAGAGCACGCTAATACTAAGGCACCTTTTGAATGTCAGAAACCCCAGATATTTTCCTAGCAGCAGAGTGTGAATCCACAGAGCATGGGGAGAAATGGAGAAGGAGACCTAAGAGAGACCTAAGTCTGGCTGATGCTTTCCTGTCTCTCTGGCTCACCCTGACCCTGTTTTCACCTCTGTCCTGTAGACTTTATCTTGACAGAGCCTCTCTGTGGCCAAAGAAGTCCTCATATTTCTGGACTTTACCAGCAACTTCTGAGGGGATCCTTGGTCCATATTGGCTGAGCCTTTGATTGCACCTGCTTTCCCAGTCTTGGGACTGGGTAGCTGTTCTTGATGGTTTTGAAGTTCAAGCTGTTGGCCTTTTTGCTGTTACGGTTTGCCAATGGTGAGCTCTGAGATGGGAACCTCTGCCTCTTGCCCTGAATACCTGCCTAGGAACCTAGCTATTCTTTCCATTCTCAGCTACTCTGTATTTCTCTGCAGGACCCCTTGTCCTGTGAGGCTCTGCTGTCATTTCCCAAGCAGGAGATGCTTTCAGGGCTTCAGAGGCCATCTGCCCATACACGTGTTTCTGTTCCTGGCATCAAGTACACATGCAGCTTCTGGGCTGGAGTGACCAAGAGTGCTGGACTCCCTGCCTCCAAGGGGGCCTCAGGGTTCCTGGGGTTCTGAGAGCCTGCCTGTTGCTCTTCTCCAGCTGCCCTGCCTCTGATGGAAGGATCTGGCTCCTGTCCAACATCACAGGTTGAACCAAGAGGCTGAGCATATTCCAGCCTTGTTGCTTTTCATGTTGAAAATGCCAGGGTGCTCCATCTTGCCCATAACTGTACCGGCTCCTAAGAAGACCTTTAGCCACTGGCCATGCTGAGTTGCCAAAGTGATGGGACAGAACCAGCTTCTGACTCAAAAAGCAGAGGGTATAAATGCTGGCAGCCCCCGTGTACACAGATCTGCAATCCCCAATGCAGTCGGGGTCCTGTGGGTCTCCAATTACCCTGGGCATGAGGCAGGTCTTTCCTGCCACAAGACAGATTGTCCTTTTTGCTTTTATAAATCAGGTCCTCAGCGTTGTTTCTTACCCAACATTTATTTCTCCTACCCTCAAGGGATGGATGAGGAGGTATCTGGTTCATTGCTGAGCTGTGACCTTGGTAAACACGTGTAAGTTTGCCCAAGAGCTGAAGAATCTAATGAGAAACTCTGTAGGAGTTTGGAGCCTTTTGTTGACAAATCAGTGCCTGGTGCTTACCATGCCAAGGCCTCTAAGAGACTGGAAAACCTCTGCGGCAACCACGGCTCCAGGCTGCTTCCGTGTAGCTGCTTCTGAGCTTGTTTGGGGGCCTGTATTGGGAGTTCCTGAGAGAGACCGGGTCAGCCATTGTCCCCTTGACTCTGTGGCCTCTCTATGGCTTAACTAAATCTCCCCTCCAGCAAGGGACAGGGGCTTCTAACCATAGGACACTCTCTTTGGGACAACACAGAACTTATCTCTGACATATCACATCCTGAGTTCTCTTCCTGCCATTTTAGACTCATAAATCTACCACATTTGGATGTATAAATGGCTGTTAGGAGAGTTGGCTGCCCTTTTTTGCCATTGGATTGTGCAAGTAAATATCAATTTAGTCCTTACAGAATAAAAATAAAGGAGGCTTGGTTGTCTCCCTAATCCACAAACCCTGTAATTCTCACCTGGAAAACCTGGCTCTCCTATTTCAAATCAGTTTTAGGACAAAGGCTAAAGGAAGGCTTTGTTGTCTCCCTAATCCACAACCCCTGTAATTCTCACCTGGAAAACCTGGCTCTCCTATTTCAAATCAGTTTTAGGACAAAGGCTAAAGGAAGGCTTTATTGCTCTTATGTGAGCTTATTTTTCCATTTGTCCATTTAGTAAATAAGCACCCCTCCAAGGACAACTGGAGGGGATTGGCTTGGGAGAAAGGGAGTATATGACCACAGTAAGAGTCAGGGAGGGAAGCTTGGTTCTGGAGAGATTTCCACCTGCTGGACACTTGGAATGGGGTCCACCGACTAACAAGCAAACATTCTAGAAATCAATGGATGCCGAGACTCAGGGGCAGCCACCGCTGAGTTCTGGAGTGCCAGCTGGAAACCCTCTCCCACCCTTTCTTCTGTCCCAGAGGGGATGTGCAGACCCACCCTTGCCGAGACTCCTGTTGTAACCAGGCCCAGCTGGGCAGAAAGACAAACTGCTCAGCTTGAGAGGCGAGTGGGTTCTTGGTTGTTCTGGCCCGGGGCCCTGAGCTTGGCTCCTCAGCTGTACTTTAAGCCTCTGTCCCAGCTCACAGTCTTATTCTGGGGCTGGGAGGGTTGCTCCTGGCTGCTTGTTGCCCTGCAAGTAGTTGGAGTGGGACAGTTTCCTGTCCCCACTCTGCCCTTGTCATCTGTGAGCAGCTTCCCAGCAGATAGGAAGAGTACCCCACACCCAGCCCTGTGGCCAGGACCCCTCAGCGTCGGGCAGTGTCTGTCTTTTCTGTGTCTGCGGGGCCGTGACCCAAGTTGAGAGAAACACCATCTCTTCAAGGAAGATGCTCTCTGCAGGGAGAGGCTAATGTGTGTTCCTCTGACTCTTGTTACTGAACAGGTCACACAGAATTAACCTGCTCATCCTTTAACCACAGGCAGGTCCTTCTGGCCTGTTAGAGGTCATTCTAATTGCTACCCTGGCCGGGGCCTGAGGTCAGCTGTCAGAAAGAAGGAAGGATGTTCCCCATGGGGAAAATCTGTACTTTGGGGGGAATAGGAGGCTTATCCCAGGTGTCCTCCACTCCTGGGTTGTGGGATTTAGAAAAGCGATTAAGTCTTGTTCCATCTGAGGCATGTCAGCACCAGGACCCACGTCAGGGCTGCGGTGGGTCCCGAGGGGCAGGGCGACCCTGCTACCTGCCGGCGGTGGCAGAGGCTGGCCTGGGCAGGGATTGCTGAGTGCTCTGGGGACCCAGAGGTCCTGTCCTACTTCCCAGCAATGACCACCCAAAGCCAAGTGCTTTATTCTTCCAGTGAGCCCCTTCATAGCAGTTCCTGACCCCTAAGAGTCTGCCCGGCTGACCCTGAGGCCTCCAGTCCCTTCCCGAGGACACGGGAGATGCTCTGCTCCCAGCTCAGCGCTGAGGAGCCTGTGCCCCGTGTGGGGGCTGGAAGACCTGTGCGGTTCCCATCGAGGCCCCCCGACTTCTGCCTCACGACCGCTGCTGCCTTCCGGGTTGCTGTTGGGAAACAAAGGGCTTCTCTGAGTGGCCCTGGGACTCTTGCTAGTCCTCCTTGCTGCCAAAGAAGTTTGCTCAGTGCAGCGGAGTCGCGTTCTCCTGGAAAGTGAGACTCTGCTAATGTGTTCTCAAGTTCTGTTCCAGCTGGCATCCGCCATTCCCACTCCATGGGCTGGAAGGCCCCCAGCACCCCGCTCAGGCATGGGGCTGAGCCACTGGCAGCACTTGGCACGAGGCTGTTTAGCAAAGACCAAAGCCTGCTGCCGGCCTCAAGTCAGGCCATCTTTTCCTCTGGCTCAATGGGTCTTGCGAGCTGGGACCAGAGCCTCACAAGGCACTATCATGAGGGTGCTTCATCCCAAAGAGAGCTTGGGTGTCCTCCTACCAACGTGCAAGATGAACAGGGGGCCTTAAACAAGGCACTTAACCACTGCCCCAGTCTTCTTTTCTGGACAATGGGACCATCCTCAGGGTTGGAGTCTGCATCAAGTGCTTGGCCGAGTTCCTGGCGCAAAATAGGTGTTTAATCAATATTAGCTTCTCTTGTAATGTCTCTGCTGAGACCCCTGAAAATTCCCCATCACTGCTGGTCATAAGCCCCAGCTCTGCAAGGGGCTTATAGGAAACCATTTTTTTTGTGCTGTGATGTGTCTACTCTGCGTGACTCATTCAGATGCCTTCTTATTAGATGTCCTGTCACCCTGCCCTGGATGAGGTCCTCTGGCTTCTCAGGTGAGGAGCTCCACAGACTCCCTGATTTTCCTGAACCCTCTTGGATCCAGTAAGTGTCAGTGTCCTGAGCTGAGGGGCCATGTCAGAGTGGGTATTGGTCCTTCAGCTGCTTTCCGCAGAACTGGGCTATTGTGGCTGCCCTCAGCTTCCCTCTAGTCTGGCTCCTGGGGGAAATTTGCTGAGTGGCCCAGCTCTTTTCTAGGGGACAGGGGGTGAGGCATGTTTGGGAGGACAGTATTGGGGGACTGTTCTGTCTCTGAAACTTGCTATCTATCTATTCCAGTGCTTTTCAACTGGGGTAACATTTGGCAATGTCTGGAGACATTTTTAGATGTCACAACTGGGGAATGCTGTTAGCATCCAGTGGGTAGAGGCCAGGGATGCTGATAAACATTGACATTGTACAGGACAGCCTCCCACAACAAAGAATTATCCATCCCAAAATGTCAGTAGTGCCAAGGTGGAAAAACTCTGATCTATTTCCAGCTGGACAGAGAGAGGACTTCGGTAACTCTGAGGATTGTAGAGCAGCAGCATCCAGGTAGATGAGCCTGAGTCCTTCATCCCTTCCTATCCCCCAGTCCAAGAACCTAGAATCACTTTTCTCCTACTGATGTGCTGTGCAACTGTGGACAAATTGAACCCCCTGAGCCTTAGTTTTTATTCCTGAACGCAGGGATACTGGGGGTTGCCTTTCCAGATGAAGATCTGTCAAAGACTTCAAATCTGGAGTAGAGATTGTTGTCTTAGGGGACCCCAGGCTGCTATACTGATTCATGAGGCACCTGACTCCTTCCAGAGGGCAAGGCTTTGTAAAAGGAAAGCTGTTCTGACTTCTATTTTGAGGGGACTGCTGAGCCGGATCCAGGCTCTGAGTTCAGGAAGCGCCATCCCAAGGGTGGGTGGGTGCTCACCCCTGAGCTCCCCCAGGTCCCAGGACTGTGCGGTTTTGCCAAAGCAGTTTTTCTCTCCTCCAAATAATTGTCCTTTTTTTTATGCTTAGCAAGCTTCCACTTTAATCTGTGTGTGGCCGCATTGGGAAGCCTGACTTGACGGCAGATGCCGTGGGATGTAATCTTCTCACGTTTAGGCTGTAAATTCTCCGTGGTTCCAGAGTGCTGTGGAGTTCACCCGAACATGTGCTGTCCTCTGATAATTGAAGTGGCTTAAAACAAAGCAAGGCCTATTGGTTTGAAATAAACCATCTTGTGAGCTAGCCTATTTTAAAGTGAAAAGAAAACTTAGAGCATATCTCTGATTGAGGGCTCCAACCTGTCTCATCCCCAAAGGTCATGGATTAAGGAACTGATTTACTCTGTGATCTTGAGCAAGCCTTTTGACTTCTCCAGGTCCGAGTTTCATCTCTGAAAGATGGGGCCCAAACTAGGTCTCTGAGTCTCCTTCCCGCCGCAGCCTCTCTCTCAGGTCCTGGATTTCGTGGCATTTAGGGCGGGAACGTGTGGTTGATTACTCATCCTCCAGGGCTAAAATTGCCCCTTCTGAAAGGTGACGCCAAGCTGTAGAAATGACCCTCTCTCCCCGCCTCATAGTTAGGATTCTCAGACACTCTCAAAATACCAGATGACAGGGCTTCCCTGGTGGCGCAGTGGTTGAGAGTCCGCCTGCCGATGCAGGGGACACAGGTTCATGCCCCAGTCCGGGAAGATCCCACATGCCGCGGAGCGGCTGGGCCCGTGAGCCATGGCCTCTGAGCCTGCGCGTCCGGATGCGGTGCTCCACAACGGGAGAGGCCACAGCAGTGAGAGGCCCGCGTACCGCCAAAAAAAAAAAAAACAAAAAAAAAACCAGATGACAGGTTTAGTTACACAGAACTGGCCGACACTCGTAGTTTAAATCTCTCTTCTTGGCTCCAAGGGAGTGAGCGGAGTTTGGTGAATAACAAGTGGAAAACTCTTCTCTGGTCTGTCCCCGGCCCTTGGGCAAGAGATGATGGATGTGTGGGGCAGAATGAGGCTGGTTAGAAGGCAGCAGGCAATGATCCCCCCAGCATGGCTCTTCAACTCCTGGTTTCTCGCCTCGGCTCTGTTGTCAGCCTCAGATCAGGGGTCCTGACTTCCATGTCTATTGGTTGAAACCTCTTCCTTTTTAAAACCCTCTGGAAAATGCCAATTGTCCTTCAGGGCCTTGTGCCAGGAGTTACTAGGACAACATAAAGAAATTCACTCTTACCAAAACCTCAATTCTCCTGTTGCAGTTTGACCTAAAGAAAAACATCTTATCCTTGAACCTCTTCCTCTTCCTCTTCTGGGGGCAGGAGGTGGGGTGGGGTGGGGTGTCTCCAGTAGGCTACAAAGCCGATGTGGGTGGTGGGTTGGAATGATCGTGTCCTTTTATTTTATTTGTTTGTTTGTTTATTTGTTTATTTATTTATTTTTTGCGGTACATGCGGGCCTCTCACTGTTGGGGCCTCTCCCGTCGCGGAGCACAGGCTCTGGACACGTAGGCTCAGCGGCCATGGCTCACGGGCCCAGCCGCTCCGCATTATGTGGGATCCTCCCGGACCAGGGCACGAACCTGTGTCCCCTGCATCGGCAGGTGGACTCTCAACCACTGTGCCACCAGGGAAGCCTCCTTATTTGTTTATTTTTTAAAGATTTAATTTTATTTATTTTTGGCTGCGTCAGGTCTTTGTTCCTGTGCGCAGGCATTCTCTAGTTGAGGCGAGCAGGGGCTGCTCTTCGTTGCGGTGCGCGGGCTTCTCATCCAGGTGGCTTCCCTTGTTGTGGAGCACGGGCTCTAGGCGTGTGGGCTTCAGTAATTGTGGTACGCGGGCTCAGTAGTTGTGGCTCGCAGGCTCAGTAACTGTGGCTTGCGGGCTCTAGAGCGCAGGCTCAGTAGTTGTGGCGCACGGGCTTAGTTGCTCCGCGGCATGTGGGATCTTCCCGGACCAGGGCTCGAACCCGTGTTCCCTGCATTGGCGGGCGGATTCTCATCCACTCCGCCACCAGGGAAGTGCCAATCATGTCCTTTTAAAAGACATCATTTCATGCTACAGCTACAGGTACATCTGGCACCTCCTCCGGGACAAGCTATTTGCAGGTTTTAGTAGTGCTTTGCCAAAGTGTTAGCTGAAACACTTTCCTCAGTTCTATAGGTCAACTTCATATTTGGAATAAATAAGCCTGTGCGTTAAATTCCTTCTGGGTCTCTACCTCATGCAGGTAATTCCATGTGTGTTTCTCTGCTGTACGTCAGGCTGTGCTTATGTTTGCTTAATTGCAGTGGTTCATTTGAAAGGTGCTGTTAGGGCTTCCCTGGTGGCGCAGTGCTTGAGAGTCCGCCTGCCGATGCAGGAGACGCGGGTTCGTGCCCCGTTTCGGGAAGATCCCACATGCCGCGGAGCGGCTGGGCCCGTGAGCCATGGCCGCTCAGCCTGCGCGTCCGGAGCCTGTGCTCCGCAAATGGGAGAGGCCACAACAGTGAGAGGCCCGCATAACGCAAGAAAAAAAAAAAAAAAAAGAAAGGTGCTGTTAGAAGTGGAAAATGAAAGAAAACACTTGTTTGGTCATGACCACACTGGCATCTTGCTGTTTAGGTTCATTGATCAGGGAGAAGTCAAAGAGGAGAGAGACAGGGATGGATAGACCAACCTGGGTCATAACCAGGTAAAGGAAAGGTCTCGTGTGTGGGATCCAGTCAGTAAATGGGTCCCAGGGCCTTCAACCCTCAAAACACGAGTCTGTCATGGCCACGCTTACCATTACCCAGTGGACAGTTCTGTGTCCTGAAACCCTTTCCTAGGAGTGAAGGAACTTGCAGACGGAGAAAGCCGCTCTCAACATGTGCCGTTTTCCAGAGGCTGGGGAGAAGGAGGGGCAAGGGTTATGAGGCTAGGGTGGAGGTGAGTCGGGTGTTTGAAGTGGAGGAACAAAGCCGTGAAGCAGGGCCCTGAGGCTTGAAGTGGTGGCACCTTTCTTTTTCAGTGGGAGATGCTTACCTTCTAGTGAAGCATCCTTATACACAGCAATTATGGTCTTCATTATTCTTTAGCAAGAAGTAATTTCCTGGTCATCTGTCACTTTAAGACTAAGGGCCTTCCACTCCCTCTGCTGAGCATATAGTAGCTTGTTGTACCTCAGTTCTATTTATGTCCCATTTGGGAGCTCTGGGGGCTGCCCTTTGACAAACACACAAAAAAGAGATTGATACAGCAAGAGCCATAGAAAAATGAGAAGGCAGGACTGGGGAGCTCAGTAACCTTGTGTTAAGCCCTGTTACCCAGGAGGGCCTTGGCCTCAGTAAGTAATCAGCGGCTACCACTGCCTTCCTTTCATATGTCATCCTTACTATAGAATAAAAACACTCACGTAACTTGCACTGCGAGTCACCCGTCCTATAGTGTGGTTGGGAGACTTGAACTCTAGGCTGCGGCCTGCCCCTGGATGGAAGGGCCTGGCCCACCACCTGGATACCTGCCCACTTTGAGGGCTCACCCACTTAAGAAGCATTTACAGCCAGGTCCCTGTTGTGCTCCTCCCTGTTCCCCATGCCCACTTCCCTGCCCCCCAGGCCTTGAATGGTCTAAACAAGACCACATCTCCTGTTCTACAAGAGCACCTGGTCTCGCTCTGGATGGCCTAGCAGATGTCAGTCATTCAAAGCCAAAACTCAGTAACCACTACCAGGGAGTAGGCCTTTCCCATAGGTTATTAATCTTCACCATGGTTCTAGCCAACAGAGATGGCTCTCCTTGAGTTTCAGTTGAGGCAGCTGAGGCTCAGAGATGTTAAGCAACCTGCGCAGAGTCACACAGCTAGAAAGTGGCAGAGCCAGAGTGGGAGCCTTGGTTATCCCATTCTGCCCTTGATCATAAGATGCACAAACTATAGACTCTAAGAGCTGGCGTGAGTGCGGAGGGGGCTGGAGGCTTCCTGGGAATGAAGGGCAGTGGCCCAGAGGTCAGAATGAGCCTGGTAAGGAGACAGCCTGCTCTTCCCCCAACCTGCCTCCTGATGTTCTTTACCTTCTCTGAGGTCCCTCCCATTTGCGTAGCCCATTACCTCTTACATAGCCTTTCTTCTTTCTCTCTTGTGGTCTTTAAAATAGTCCTCAAAAGTGACCTTTTCTTTCCAGATGAGGAAACTGAGGCTCATGGGGAGGGCCTTGTCCAAGACAGTGTAGCGAACCGTAGCGTTAGCAGGACTTTGGGGTCCTGAGTCGTGTTTTCTCCGTTTTCTGTTCCCCACCCCACCCCTACCGCAGTCCCCCAGCTCCACCCCCACCATTGCTGGTGTTTTCCTGTGTCTCCTAAATCTTAGCTTGACTCTTGTTTGAGAGGGACCCTGGGCTGGGTCCTGGGATAACCAAGACTTACTTAGCTCATTCCCTCCCCGCTCCCACCCACAGGCCCTCTGAGGCCCTCCCCGAAGCACCTCTCATTTCCCTGGGTCTCCCCGATCCATCAAACTGAATCTGTACACACCGTGAAGATGCCAGGAGAGGTTGGCCTCTTCCTGGTGTTACCTGCACGTTCAGTACTGGCAGCGGCGGCAGCAGCAGCAACGCTGGCCCTGCCTGCCTCTGCCCCAGGTGACCTCCCTCGTTCCTGAGCCCGTGGCTCAGGGGAGAAGCATTAGGAAGGGTGAGAGCCATCACAGGGCTGAGGGCGTTCATTCATTCCCAGCACCTGACAGAGGACTTAGGTGTACAGTCACTGCTTGCCTGGATGTTCTGGTGTCACACAACTGCACCCAGCTGGGTCTCGGGAGTGACTTGATGAGCCTCTGAATCTGCAGGGTTTGGGGGTTTGTCTTGTTGCTGAGATGGCACCTGGGCAGCCTGCAAAGTCAGGGCCACTTTGTTCTAGATCATTGTCTCCTGGGCCATTTTCCCACTCCCCATGCCCCATGGAGTCAACCCGGCTTGTGGTTCTACCTCTGTAGTTCCCCTGGCTCTGTCCTCTCACCTCCGCCTCAGACCTCTTACCTGGCTGACTTGGGGAAGCTTCTGATATGGCCCTCAGGCCACAGTTTTCTACAATATGTGCTTCATGACCTAGAAAGCACAGTGCTGGCTATGTCCTTCTCAAGCCCTCCAAGAGGCAGTGCCAGTCCCTCTGGGGAATAGCCTGGCCTACCCTTCCTCCAGTGAACTGAGCAGGCCTGGGGGCGGGGGGTACTGGGGCACAGCTTTTAGAAACCCTAAATCCCAAAATGTAGTTCATAAGAAATCCTTTTCTTTAATCACAAAAGTTACATGTTGTACAAACACTGATATAGCAGCTTTCTAGCTTTTCTAATTGCACGGTCCTGGGTGAGTCCATCGACACTGCATCTCCTGTGATCCCAAAGCAGGGCTGGGTTTGCCTGTGGAATGCCCCCAGTGATGTGCTAGAGCTGAGTCGTGAGAGCCATTGTTAAATTTTCAGAAATTTGGTGAGCTGATTGTTAAAAACAGCCATATTTTTAAATTAATTATATAAATTTACAATTAAATAAATTATACTAAAAGCAATGGTAGAAAATACTCAAATCTCATTACTTCCTAAGTAATTTACTACGCTTTATTATTTATCTATGCTCCTTTTTTTGGGGGTGGGGGGGTGCGGGGCATGCTGTGTGGCTTGTGGGATCTTAGTTCCCTGAAAAGGGATCGAACCTGGGCCCTCAGCAGTAAAAGCACAGAGTCCTAACCACAGAAGCACCAGGGAATTCCATACCTATGCTCTGGAGGTTACATACGTCTACTGTATCTGTACTTAATGGCGTGCTACTGTGTGTCTCTACCCAACATTGTTTTGGTATGGGAGTATTTACACCACAAGAAATTGGCCAACACTATGAATTAGGATTTTATTTATTGTTTTGATAATTATCTAGACTTAGGAAAGTGGTGGAGAAAATCTTAATAGTGCAGTGTAAACTTTAAAATGTATCATTGTAAATAAAAAGCGCAAAAAATTGAAAATAACATTTTTCTGGTTTTCAAAAACTACCATCCAATTCAGCAAAGATTCCACTCACATCACTGACAAACAAATGAAATCTGGTGTGTTTTCATTATTTCATCTTTGTCTTACTATTTAAGGTCAACAAAAATATTGACCAGTGCTTGTGTGGGAACTACACATCTGTCAGCACATCACAGGGTTTGCTGCAGGTCCCACGTATTTGACCTCTTCCATGCCTTTGACTGGCGTGCCCAAGTCCCCTTTCATTCACTGACATTTATTTAACGAATACGTATTAAGTGTATACTATGTGCCAGGCACCAGAGACACAGGAACGAACAAAAGAGACAATAACAGAATAAACATGTCGACTCCATTTTCAGACCCTACCCTCCTTAAAGGCACAAGTGCTCCCTCTCTGCCTCTTGATCTCCCCCACCCAGGGTGAGCTCTGCCTCCATCCTGGTCCCATCTTTCAGCTTTTCGCTGCTGGGGATAAGCCTCAGCTCGAGGAGGACAGAGTCTGAGCAGAGTCATGCGTGAAGGGCTTGGAACTTGAATGAAGGCCCAGGATTGAATATTGAAGCAGCTTTTGGGACAAAGCTAGTAAGAGAAATCAGTTTCTTTAGAGTTTGTGAAAATGGGATGCATCCTTCCAAGCTAAAGAATGGTTAGCTGTTCTCTGTACTGTGGGGTGGAAGGAGATCTAAAATGAGACCTTTGCACTTGAAAGGGCTTCAAAATATTTAATATAAGAAATATCACAGGATAGCCTGCTGATTCACTCATCTGTTTGTTCAGCAAATACAAGTGCCTACCCAGCCGGGTGCTTGCAAGCTCTGTGAACTGCCAAGCCTGATGATCCGCGGTCTCTCCTTGAGGGATTTTCAAACTTGTGGGGCAGTTGATAATCCAGGTTGCTGGCCAGTGAGCACAGCGGTCAGCATGCCCCCAGCCCCCCCAGAAGCCTTCCTCCTCTCTGTGGAATCAGGCCCCCAAGGGCATCCAGTCTCCTCTTTCTCTGTTCTCCCCCTACTTAGCATGGATCTCAGTTTGCAGTAATTATATACCTGCGTGTGTGTTTGATGGATGTCTGTCTCTCTTACAAGAATGTCAGCTCCAGGAGAGCAGGCAGGGATCCATGTCTGTCTTGCTCACAGGGCCCGGCATCAGTAGGCAATCAGGAAAAACTTGTTAAATGAGTGAATGAAGGACAGAGCAAGTTTGGAGGAAGGAGATTGATGCGGTTGAGAAGCCCAGAGGGCATCTGGAAGGAGAGGCTTTTGAGCTGGAAGAATGAAGCCTTCATTCTTCCACTTATGGCAGGTGAGGCAAACTCTTGCATTTGTCAAGGTCCCGCCCAAACCTTACCTCCATTGCACAGCTTTTTCTTACCCATTCTCTCTGGAGAGGTATCTATGACAGAACACAGCGCTTTGCATTATAGCTTTTATGTGATTCTTAACCTTTCTTAGGTCACAGAATCTATGCTAATCTGATAAAAACTATAAACCTTCCTCCCCAGAATAATGCTTATGGCATGCAAATGCACATGCACAAACACGCAGTTTTAAGTTCAGTTTCCAGGGGTTCACAGGCTCCCATTCCATCCATAAACCCCACATTAAGAACCCTGCTTTAAAAAATGTGATTCCCCACAGCAGGCACATCCTGTCCCTCTGTAGCCCCCATATCTAGCACAGTTCTTGGGTAGGTGGGCATGTTAAAAAGTGTCCTGATTTGCCACGACCTGTGTAGAGTCAAGCTAAAAATTCCATTGACATCATCAGGGGAGAGGGTCAGCTTGAGCAGAGAATGGTAGCATTCCTTATACCACCAATCTGTCCTGGCCCTAGGAGTGTGGTTCTGCGCATACCTGGGAAGCCCACCAACTCCATAAGACCATTTTCCAAATAAAAACTTAGAACATGGTGTCTGACACATTGTCTGATAATGGCATAGAATATTTGAAATTGGGCGTGTCTCAGAAAATTAGGGGTTGTGTGATTTCAGGGGAACATAACTTAGTCCTGAGGCTGATTGGATTGCTCTTAGAGTTTCTGTAAATCCCAGAAGGGGATGATCGGGGTCTAGGCTGTGCTCCCCATGGTGACCAGGTTAGTCCTCCCATCTTAGGTAGTGGGACCCAGCACGGCAGCCCATTTGTCCTCTACATTCTTCTCTATGGTCAGCTGTGTCACTAATTCCTAGTGTGGTACTGCTAAATGCTGCCTATCTTCTGCTCATTACCACCCCTTCCCCCCGCAAAAGGGTGGTGTATGTGAATCCCTACCTTTTAAACTGTACAACTCTAGAATCTTAAAAAAAAATTTTTTTTTTGCTTCTATTTAAATCCCTATTTTTCACATTGGGACGTTTGACAGTGTTGATTTTTAGACACCAGAATAGTTCAAAACCATGGGGGAAAAAACCCTACAGTACTAGCTTTTGCTTGGAAAACAGTTGTCAAGGAAATAGATTTTGCAAAACATTTCCTCAGGAGAGCTCTCTCTTTCCCTGTGTCCCCACACTGAACACTATTCTCCTGTGCGATGTGGTAGGCAAAGGTACCATTGGCAGGTAATTTGTCTAGGCAACACCTAATTATGAATTAAAGCCCTTGCTGGCATGTTCTCAGGTCGGCAGCCGATGGTGGACCAAGTTCCAGTTCAGTTTATAGTGCATCTGAAACGTTCTTGGACTTACAGGAAGATTTTTTGGCCCTGGCTATAGACCGGGGAATAGAATTCTGTAAACTCTATTAGCAGACAGTGGAAGTGCCTGATATAGATGGAGCTGAAATTGCAGAATGTTGTTCGATTAAAAGAAAAGGTGAAGGCTCATGGGGCAGGGGCTGTGACTCAAGGCATTCACATAAGGAGATACTTATCTCATGATTAGAGTGCTGGCGGCCCAGACACCAGCCAGTGGTACTTGGAAAATCTGTCACTGTTAGACATGCCAACACATGTATGAACTGCCCAGTTGTGAGCAGACCTCATAAGCGAGGCTGGTGGATTTAATTATCACTTGTGAGAACTTAGTGAAGAAAGTGCTGGCCCAGTTAGAGTTGTGGCCGGCGACACTGGCAGGTGGTTAATTACAGACTTCTCCAGTCCCTGGAAGTGTAGGTCCCTGTGTAGACAGGAGGGGAGTTGGTGACAAAGAGGCAAAGAAATGACCGTGTCTCCATTATTCTCATTTGTGTTGGGATCTGTTGTACTTGCAGTAATCTTTAATTGTAAGAATTAATACTATGGGATGGTTATCAATGTTATCATTTTTTGTTATGTTGCCTGGTAATGTCCGTTTATGCCCAAGACATGCATGTTTCTATAGTTACAGGGTAAAGGAGTGAAACCTTCCTTGCTCTCAGCCATTTTGTCATCACAATAGTCTAAAAGGCTATTTTGAGAGATGGTCGAGCCCAGTCTGTGGGGTGAAAAATGGAGCCATTGTGACAAGAGCCTGAGTCTTTGAAAAGACTTCATTTTAACCAGAGTAGTTCACAATGTAGCGCTCCCCAGTAGCAAGACAGAAAGATGCTCCTAAACAGCTAACTGCATTCTCTCCTCTTTCAGGTAACAGTCTGTCCCATTACAGGGCAATCTCTAGTGCAGGACCCATCTCGCACGTCCCTGTGGACTGCATGAGAAGCCAGAAGTTGTGAATCTTTAGGTTTTTGACAATTTCCATCCTAAGGAGGGATCACTAATGGAGAAAATGGTGCATTAGGTATTGCAGGTAGAGTCCGTTTGCACCTCCGTGAAGTCAGATTATCTCCATCGCCCTGCTGCTTTTGGAAATGCCCCAGGGCTGCCCTGGGGGCACAGTGGTTAAGAATCCGTCTGCCAATGCAGGGGACACGGGTTCAAGCCCTGGTCTGGGAAGATCCCACATGCCACGGAGCAACTAAGCCCACGAGCCACAACTACTGAGCCTGCACTCTAGAGCCCACAAGGCACAACTACTGAGGCCTGTGCGCTCCTAGAGCCCGTGCTCCGCAACAAGAGAAGCCACCGCAATGAGAAGCCTGCACACCGCAACAAAGAGTAGCCCCCCCTCGCGGCAACTAAAGAAAGCCAATGCAGCCATAAATAAATAAATAAATAATTTATTAAAAAAAAAAAAATGAAAATGCCCCACTAGTGGAAGTAATGGTGGCAGAATTATCATCAGAAGTACTCAAAATCATTCTATTTAAAGGTCACACTGGTAGAATTTTCAGATAACACTTGGCATTGCCTTTTTTTAAATGGGAAAGTGGCTGCTCTGGGCATGGGGAGAGGACATCTTTTGGGTTTCAGATCTCTGGTTAAGGCTGTAACCCCACCAAAGTGGTGATCACTTAAAGATAATTACCTTCCACATTGTTCATGCTAAACTCCTGAGATGGACTGATTGGCATATTTAAATCTCATCTCCCAGGCATTTGCTAATTATCATAGCCTAGTTGGAGAAAAACCTAATCAAATAGCTGTTTAGAGATGCTTTGCATTTTAAAATTGTTCTGGGTTTATCCTAGAGAGGAAATGTGCCTCTGATTTTCCACTGGTTCTTTCCCTGACCGGAAGAGGGTTTAAACTTTTAATGGCTTAAATAGCCACAGCTAATCACTCAGGAAACTTTGTGCATTTACATTTTCTCTTTTGCGTCATTTCCATCCTTGACCCCCTTTCATCACCTTGATCGAAGCTTTCTCACTTGGTGACTTCTCATGCATGAGGGGGGCCATTGAATTCCAGATAATGAGGCTCATCTCTTTTATTCATTTTAAGTGGTACCAACCAGGCCTGGAGTCAGATCTGAGAGTGAATGGTTATCACATGTTTCTCAGGTCCATAAATGGAATACCAAGTCCATGGTGAAAGTAAGAAGACTTCTTGCTCAGAAAAAGAAAGACAAAAAGAGCAGCTTCTTGGGTCAGCAGGTTGAGTAGAAGCCACCCTCCTTAGAAAAGGCACCCAAGACTCGGTGCTATTTTCTTAACAGCAGCTGGAGAAGACCCTCACCGTGCTCCCACCCCTGCCAGCTGAACTGAGATCCTTTTATGCAATGTTTTTTTCCAGCCACTGTGCTCAAAATTGGGAAAACACGACGGTTTTCTCCTTTATACAGCATATGCGGCTGTCGGTGACAGAAATCTCACCAAGGCCTTTCTTTTGTAGGCAGTGTCTAAAACGGCCTGTCTTTGAGACTTATGTCTTTCAAGATCCTGTGAGCCACTGTCACCCGTAGTTGTACCTCAAAAGCAAATAAAGGGAAGAGGAATTTTGTGAAGGTTTTCTCAAATCACTGTCACTGGCCGTCAGTCCGTTTGTCTCCCTTCTGTGAAAGGGTCTGTTCTGCGGGCTTGGCAGGAGCTGCCACCTTCCTGCAGCAGGTTTACAGGCCCCAGCAGGAAGCCAGATCTGGAGGCAGCTGAGAAAGAGAAAAGTCTGCTCTTTCTTACCAGAAGCCAGAGCGGCAGAGCTGGGGCAAGTGCATTCGGTTACTTGGGAGTGGGGAGTGGGGATTCGAGGAAGGTTCTGAGAGGTAGGAGCACCTCAGAATCAAGCCAGCCAAAGCCCTGTGTGAGCTTTGATTTTGATCATTCAGACAATTCAAAACTTTGTGAAACTTGAGGATCTGAGTTTTCTCTCTTTCTTTGTCTGTCCCATTAGCTCATCAAGATTAGAGTCTTTTGGTTTTCATAGTTAATTATTCTTTGGTATTCTATTTCAGGGTTTTGAAATCAAATTGCTTGATGTTTTACCCTCTCCCGTGTGATTAGGTTATCTTTTATAATAAGACTGCAATAATCCTTTCAAGAGCACAGCACTTTAGCTCAGCACTCTCAAGGAAGATGTCCTAAATGTCCCATGAAGGTTAAGTCTTGTAGGAGTGAGAAAACACCACCGGTGCCCGTTATTATGAATCCAGAAGTGCCACTGCACATCATCCATCATCACAGACCTAGAAAAATGAAAGAAAACCTATGTTGAGCTGTCTGATTAATGCAAACTGAAGGAGTGCTTATGGGGTGGCAGCTCTTTGGCTTCGTAGGATGAATGAGCTCCAGGACCTGAGTCTTTTGTATGGTGTTTGTAAGGCTGAGCAGGTCTGTTTACTGCTTTGAAATTCTTTCTCCTGGTGTGAACGGGTAACCTTACCAGTGGGTTGTACAAGGCTTTCTAGCCAAAAAAAAGAAAATATGTACTTTGGAATCTCCGCTGATGGGGCCCCAGGGGGAATAAAGAGAAAAGTCAAATGCATGTCTCAGGCTACATGTGGGAAACAGGAGGAGTTTTTTTTCAGATATTCATTAAGATCTCAGCTCAGTTATCAACTTGGAGGCCTTCCTTGGCCACCTCCACCCACTCAGTCATCCTCTCCCCCTCTTGCTTGATTTTTCTTCAAAGCGCTTATCAACTCTTCAAAATTACCCTGCTTATTTCTTATTGTCCATCTCCCCACACTATACGAGCCATGAAGGCAGGAACACTGCCTGTCTTGTTTACTGCTGCATGTACCAGAACATGGGGTACCTAGTAGATGCTCAACACACTTTTTTTAAATGGATGTCAGGTGAGGGGAAGTTGAGAAAAGAACAGGAAGAGGCAAAGGTTGGAATCAGACCTAGGTTTGAATCCAAATCCTTCACTTATTGGCTGTGTGCCCTTGGAATAATTATTGAACCTCTCTGAGTCTCAGTTTTCTTATCTATAAAATGGGCTACTTCCCAGAGAAGTAATGGAGGATTTAATGAGATAAAGTAATGGTAACATCTGTCACAGGGGCTGGTACATGGAGGTGCTCAATAAATACTAGCTCATTCTCCAAGCCTTAATGGAAACAATTGTACAGGGCGAGAAACAGGGCCCTTCACTGCCCACACGTGTCCAGAGGTTTTCAGGCCTCCTTCTTGGGTCCAGGAATGGTATCTCTGAGGAAAGTAGTACTAATCCTTTTTCGGCTCCAAGGAGAATATAGACAGTTTCACGTGGTTCTACACGCATGAGTTAAAGATAGGGTCCCAAGGATTCTGTACCCAGAGCTGGCTCTTCAAGAGATGGCAACACTGCCTAGAAGACAAGACTCCTGCCCTCCTGAAGCCTTTTGTTCTCATCCTCAGCTGAGGGCCTCCATGAGAACCCCAAAGACCTTGAGACAGGTCACCTAGGCCCCTTGCTGTCACAGATGCCACTAACAGCCTTTAGAAAGTGTTTATCAAGGCTGATCTTCCAGATTTCCAATGGTGTTACCTCTCTAGGCAACCTGGCAACAGACATTACTTCTCCCCATGGCCCAGTTAATGTCTCCCTGCCACTCACTGTGGTATTTTCCTTGTTTTCACGTAAACATGTTTTTGGGGTTTTTTTCCTTTCTTTTTAAAAAATACTTAACATTCAGGCGAGAAAGAACTGGTTCTGACTATTTTGCGTTTCCAGAGACCCCAGCCTCTGCTGGAGCAGGTTTAAAGCAGGTCATGCCTCCCTTCTAACGTACTGAGCCTTCGGGAACTGGAAATTTGGACGGTTCTTTTTTTCAAAAAGAAGCAGGCCTCAGGATGGGCCGCATGGCAGTTGGCAGCAGCCAGTCCTCATTTTGATTCTGTGTGCCACGTGCCATCCAGAGGTGCTGGGTTGATGTTTTGTTCATTCATTCAGTGGACAGTGGAGCAGCCTAGTGAGATGGAAGGGACACAGCCTTTTTGAATCAGTCAGACCCCAGCTTCAAACACTGGCTCTGCCACTTGCCAGCTGCCTGGCCCCAAATGTTGGGAAAAGGAGACACTAGTCGTACCTCGGACGGTTGTAGAGTGGGAAACAGTGTGCTGTCGTGGTTAAGCATTCAGGGCCCCAAGTTGTCCTCTTGCATCCATTGCCTGGCTCTGCCACTATTTGTTCTGCATCCTTGGAAAAGTTACTTAACCCTCCAGGACTCAACTGTTTCATCCTGTAAAATAGGGATAACAATGGTAACCCATCCTAACAGGGTAGTGGTGCAGGATGAAATGCTTCTGAAAGGCTTAGCCCAGTGCTCAGCACATGCTAGGTGTGCAGTACATGTCCACTACTGGATAATAGAGGTAACACATGTAGCCATTATTATTACTAATGTGCTATGTTGACTTCCTCTGTTGGGCCAGCCTCATGCTAGGGGTTGGGGATGCATTGGGTCACAGAGCTCAAGGGCAGGGGAAGAAACATGAAAGAAATTATTATCCTGCAGAAGTCTTAAGTACCGTCATTGATGGATGGCAAGGGGCTGTGGAACAGTGAATTCCAGAATGCTGGTACCTCTGCTCCAGAATATCAGAATTCCTTATGTAGAAAAAGGGCTATATGGTGGAGTGAAAGTGCATTGGAAATTTGGTGGGTTTTGTTCATTCAGTTTTTCACTGGGAAGTGCTAAGGCCCTGAAGTGGTATATTAGTTTGCTATTGCTGTAGTCACAAATCACACAAACTTAGTGACTTAAAACAACACAAATTTATTCTTTTACAGTTCTGGAGATGAGAAGTCTAAAACAAGTCTTCCTGGGCTAAAATCAAGATGTTAGCTAGGCTGCCTTCCTTTCTGGAGGCTCTAGGGGAAAATCCATTCCCTTGCCTTTTCCAGCTTCTGGAGTCCCCCTGGTTTCCTTAGTTTATGGCCCCTTCCTCCATCTTCAAAGCCAATAATGGCCAATGGAGTCTTTTTCACATCTCACCACTTTGACTCTCCTGCCTCTTCCCTCTCTCACTTCTAAGGACCCTTGTGATTACACTGGGCCCACCTGGATAATCCAGGCTAATCTCCCCAATCTCAAGATCAGCTGATTAGTAATCTTAATTCCATCTGAAACCGTAATTCCATTTTACCATACATACTCACAAGCTCCAGGGATTAGGACATGGGCACCTTTGAGGGCCGTTATTCTGCCGACCCTAGGTGGGAAGGTGCCGTGTGAGTTTGAGGTATTGTCCAGAGGCCCCTGTGGCTGAAGCGTGGAGAGTGGGAAGGGGCCTGGAGAGAGGTCAGAGGCAGGCCTTTCAGGCATGGTGCCTTGGGAGTTCCTGGACGCTCTTACACAGAGGAATGACATTTGATGGCTTGCATCTTTAAAGGGCTTAGTCTCTTGGTTGTATAGAGAAAGGATGTGGCGGGGGGTGCCTGAGAGGAAGCGGGGAGCCCATACTGAGGTCCAGGGACAGTGGTGAACTGGGAGGGGGATGGGAAAGGGGTGAATCAGAGATGTTGTCGACAGGATTGCTGGAGAGTGAACGTGAGGTGTGGTGTAGAAGGAGACTCCAGAGGGCTCTGAGGTTTCAGGTGGATCGTGCTGATGTTTCTGGACGTGGGAAGATGATGTGGATCCCAGGGCCACAGACCACAAGTGCTAGTACTTACGACAGAGTTTTCTGTGTGCCGGGAGCTGTGCCGAATGCCTTGCATTGTAATTACAAACAGCCCTCCGTATCCACGCGTTCTGCATCCATGGATTCAGCCAACCGAAATTCAATCTGAGGTTGGTGAATCCACAGATGCAGAACCCAAGGATAAGGAGGACCAACTGTACCAAGCCATTTTACATAAGGGACTTGAGCATCCATGGATTTTGATGTCTGTGGGGGGTCCTGGATACCAAGGGATGACTGCAATCCTTGCAGCCCCATTGGAGGCAGGCATGGTAATTGCTCCATTCTATGAGAAGCATAGAGTATTCTGATAAGAGCGTAGATTGCCTGGGTTCGAATCCTGGCTCTGCCACTTGCTTGCTGTGACAATTGGGCATGTGCCTCAGTTTCCTCATATGAGAATGGGAGCAATGATAGACTAATCTTATAAAATTAGTGTGACGATTAAAGAGCTAACATATATGGAAAACACTGATGACTCATGGAAAACACTGGTTAAGCATAATATAACAGTGTCCTTATCTTTAAACAGATGAGATAATCGAGGCACAGAGAGGTTAAGTATCTTGTCTAAGGACACACAGCTGTGGAAAGCTGGGATCCAAAGCCAGGCTCTTAACTAATATGACTTACCTCCTCCTTGAGAGGACCTCTCAGAGCTGTGGTGAAAGCTGTACGTGCTAATACATATAAAAGCCCTCTTCATGGTGTTTGGCACATGCTATATATTCCATAAGTGTATGTCTGGGGAAGTGCAGTTTCTTTTTCTGCAAAATGGGGGTGATGATGACACCCACCCTGCCTCACTCACAGGACCATAAGGCTCAAATCAGGAAGGCAAAGCACTTTGGAAATAATAGAGCTACCTACACATTGGCCATTTTTATACTCAGTTTCTTCAAAATGGCCTTGTTGAACCATTTCCCCTTGGAATTTCACTCACAGATGTGCTGAGGTCTTTCATACTGTCATTCATCTTTGTCCACAACTCCCCATCTCCCTGCCTCCACCCCGATGCCCAGGCTTTGACAGAAGAGAGTGGGGAGGACCCTTCACTTTGCAGTCAGGGAACCAATCTCAGTGCAGTGGCAGAGCTCGATTTGCTTGTGCCCTTCTCCATCAGCTCCCTTTGTTCATCTGCAGACTCTGTACCAAGATCATAAAGGTGTCCCATGAGAATGTGTCTCACCCGTTCTTGCTGTCCCTGTGGCCTCACAGTTGGAGCTGTTCCCTTACTGGGCCTTCTAAAACCCTTGTTGAGGCAACTCCACCAGGCAGTAGGTGTTTCTGTCCCAGGCATCCCCCTTTCCCCTTGGTTCTCACAGCACTAACAGCCCCGGGGAGCTCCCCCTCTGTCGTCACCATCCTTAGATATTTATTCAACATACTTTTATGGAGGACCTCTATGTGCTGGGCAATCTGTTAGGTGCTGGGGAGCAATAGTGAGCAAATGGAGCCTGTGTTCTGGGTGTGGGAGGAATAGATACTAATTAACCAATCACGCAATGAATGTAAAATTCTGACTTTAATAATTCTGTATAACAGGACGATTCAACACAGTCCAGGAGGTCAGGCTTCTCTAGGACATGAAAACTAAGCTGAGATCTGAAAGATGAGTGGAATTTACCAGGAAAAAAGTAGAGCGAGGAGTGGTCCAAGGAGAGGGACTATCGTGTGCAAAGGCCCCGTGGCAGGAGGAGGCGTTGCTCTTTGAGGAACTGAGAAAGAAAGCTAGTGCGGCTGGGCAGAGGTGGGGAGAAGAAGCTGACGCTGGAGGCATGAGTGGGTGGGGACTCTACAAGGCTTGATGGGCCTTACTGAGTTTGATCTTTACATCTGATGGGACTGTTTAAGTGTGTGCTGGGGGTGGGGTAAAGATATGAATAAATTTGTCCTTCGAATAATCACCATGGCTACAGTATGGAGAACCATGTAGGAGGCCAGAGAGGACTCCTGTAGGCCAGTTAGGAGGCTGCTGCGGGAGTCCCATGAAGAGATGGGAGTGGTATGGATTAGAGTGGTGGTGCAGAGAGAAATGGATGAAGAGGTACTTAGTAGATAAATTAATAGTGTAGCAGTCATCCTATGGCTGCTTTTTACTGAGCACATATTATGTTCCAGCTGCTGTGCTAAGCACTCGGCAAGTGTTATCTTATTTACTCTCAGGGTTATTATAAAGATTAAATATTCCTGTCCTTCTACAGATGAGGAAACTGAGACTCAGAGAGGTTAAGTCACTCACTCAAGGCTGCACAGCCAGTAGGTAGCAGAGCCCTAGAGCAGCTTCTCAAACTTTAATGTGCATTTGGATAACTTGAGGATCTTGTTAAAATGCTGGCTTTGATTCAGCAGGTCTGGGGTGGGGCCCAGGATGCTGCATTCCTAACATGCTCCCTGGGTATGCCCAGCTGCTGGTCCCTGGACCACACTGAATAGCAAGGGTCTGTCTGCCTCCAGGTCCCACACTCTCAGCCATGGTGCCTTAGAACAGCTACAGATGGGATGAGATTTCTGAGACTGCTCAAATCTGAATCCCATCCTGGGCAGGATGTGGGCGTGCTGTCTGGACCTCAGATAGGTCAGAAGTCATATCACATTTTCACTTCCTACATTTGTCCTTCATTAGCTCAAGCAAACCCAGAAGTGAGAGGGTTAGAGGCAGCACCTCCCTGTCTACTCCCCACCCATCCCTCCACCCCTCAGCACAACCAAACCCCATCCTGCATCCGCTTCTGAAATACAGGCCAGGGGTTATGTGCATTCGCAGATGTCTCAGCAGCAGTTGTCAATCAGATCATTTTGTGGGGCACCCATAGAAGGGGGTGGACTGAGAAATCTAATGTGGATGGTTTTAGGTACCAAGCTGTCAGCTGTTTCCCTGGGCTGTGCTGAAAGTGAAGGAGAAAAAAATCACCCTAACATTCTAATCTCTTCATCTGTGTGGTCATTAGATCCTGGGATCATTAGAGACCAAGCCCTTTCCCACTCAGCCCCTGCAGATGGGCCAGGTGTCACTGCTGGGAGACACCAGTAAGGCTGCAAGTCACTGTGTGAGCACTTGTCTTTAATGACTGGGAAAATCCATTTCCCTTCCTGGCAGCTTTGAGATGTTGCAACCATGCTTCTGGGTCATTACCAGACCTGCCCCTGTCTGTGCGCGTGTTTTATTTTTATTATTACTTTTTTGGGGTTTATTTATTTATTTATTTTTGGTTGCGTTGGGTCTTCATTGCTGCGCGCAGGCTTTCTCTAGTTGCGGCGGCGAGCGGGGGCTACTCTTCGTTGCGGCAGGCGGGCTTTTCATTGTGGTGGCTTCTCTTGTTGCGGAGCATGGGCTCTAGGTGCGCGGGCTTCAGTAGTTGTGGCACGTGGGCTCAGTAGTTGTGGCTCACGGGCTCTAGAGCGTAGGCTCAGTAGTTGTGGCGCACGGGCTTAGGTGCTCCGCGGCATGTGGGATCTTCCCAGACCAGGGCTCAAACCTGTGTCCCCTGCATTGGCAGGCGGATTCTTAGCCACTGCGCCACCAGGGAAGTCTGCGTGTTTTATTTTTAAAAGGGGAGAATGTCTCACTGTTTCAGTGATTGCTCCTTTCTCCCTAGCTGCCGCCAAAGAACTTTCCAATGCAAACTTTCTATTCAGTTTCCCACTCTCAAGGCGGTCCGCCAGTGTTCTATTTCTTCCTCTTCTCAAACGCATCATTTCTTGGCCCCATCATCCTGGGGCCCCTCAGGCTGGGGTGGGTGTCTTTGTCTGGGCAATGCAGTGAATTCTAGTCACTTTTCTGCAGGAGAGGATTCTAGAGCTCTGAGACAGGTAGAAAGAACATCTTAAACAAAATAATGTCTGCCTCAAATTAGTAAATATTTTTCATTTTAAGAGTTCATGTCATTGCAATTTGTTCAGGTGGACAAGAACAGCTTTTGTTTGAGAAAGAACTGAAGAGGTGTCTTAGGATTCTGCTCTGATTGCTCTGCCTCTCACTGACGCTTTGTTTCCTGCCTCTGCAGAGCTCCGTGAAGGGAAGGCTTTGTGATCTATTGTTAGGTATTCTTTGAATCTATAAAGCATAGACTGCTGGAAGGGAGGGGCTTCCAGACCGTCCAGAGCTCCTGACTCTAGCATGGACACGCATTCGTGCACACACACACACGTGCACACACACACAAAAATGATGACTGCCTGGTGTGTATTTCTAGAACCCAGTGGGGGCAGAGGTGTTTAGTTCTCGTGTCTCTTGATTCTTACAGCCACGTTCTTGATTTCTCTTTCTGTAGCTCAGGCTGCCCTGCCCCTACCCCCATCAGCTGCTTCACTTCTCTTGCTGGTTGGCCCCCTCTCTGACTCCTGGCTGGAAAGGCCTTCTCCTCTATCAAAACCCACTCCCTCCCATCCACCCCAAGGCCAACCACCTACACAATCGCTTTAGGCTTTAGGAGTAGCACTATAACATTTCTTCCTTATGTTTTTCATTTTAACAATCTTTCATCTTCACCTTACAAACATTTCTAGATATTCATTATAGAAAATCCAGAAAATATAGGTCAATAATAAGAAAAAAATAACCACTAAACCTCTCACTATCTGACATAACCACTGTCAGCATTTTTGTGCATTTCCTTCCAGTATTTTTTTTTCCTTTAAAACACTCATACATAGTCCAGTGATCTTCATACCATATAATTTGGTATCCTGCTTTTCCAACTAATATTATATAATGAACATCTTTGTGTGTCTCTCCCTATATAGTGACGTTTAGTTTATATCGCTAAACTTTTTTTTTTTTTTTTTTTTTTTGGGGAACCCGGGCCTCTCCCTGTTTGTGGCCTCTCCTGTTGCAGAGCGCAGGCTCCGGACGCGCAGGCTCAGCAGCCATGGCTCATGGGCCCAGCCACTCCGCGGCATGTGGGATCCTCCCGGACTGGGGCACGAACCCGCATCCCCTGCATCGGCAGGAGGACTCCTAACCACTGCGCCACCAGGGAAGCCCATCACTAAACATTTGGAAACACAATTTTTAATACCCGGGTGTAAAAGCAGCTTCTTCTTTCCCAGAAGCTGCTCCCACAGAACACTCCATGTGAGTTCTGCTGAAGCACCACGGGGGTGGTTGAGAGCAACCTAGCTTCTGGCATTTCAGGCCAATGAAAGTCCTGTCCTTTCATTCTCAGATAAATAAAGCTTTGAAAACTATCATTATCACTGTTCTTTATTTATTTATTTATTTTTTTTCTTGCGTTATGCGGGCCTCTCACTGTCGTGGCCTCTCCCATTTGCGGAGCACAGGCTCCGGACGCGCAGGCCCAGCGGCCATGGCTCACGGGCCCAGCCGCTCCGCGGCACGTGGGATCCTCCCGAAACGGGGCACGAACCCGCGTCTCCTGCATCGGCAGGCGGACTCTCAAGCACTGCGCCACCAGGGAAGCCCTGCATGATTATTTTAAATTGGGAACAATACCTATCCTGTCAAGCCCACTGAACTGCCTGATCAAATGAGAGAAAGTGTGCAGAGAGCTGCACAAATAATGCACAATGATCATTCATGATGTTTTATCTTCCCAAGTGAACTACTTTATGTGTTGTCACGAAATTGTTATATACTTTCCTATTCAAGTTTTGCACAGCAGTGGGCAAAACTAGCTGTCTGGGTTTAATCTTTAAAAGGGAACGTACCTATTAACTTTTAATTTTTTTCCTAGCAATTTCTTAGAGGCTCTGGCCTAAGTAACTTACCTGAAATATAGAAAATGGAGTGTGCACAAAGATGTCCATTATGGCATTACTTACAATAGCCCCAAAATAGAAATCACTGACATGTACAATTATATGGGAGGAAGGTTAAGTAAATGATGCTGAACCTACTTGCGAGGTTATTATATAGCTGTCTAAAATGATGTTTACAAAGCCTTTGTAATAAAATGGAAGATGTTTATGTCATCATCACTGGAAGAAGCAAAGATAAATGAAAAAGAGTGGAAAGAAAGACACCAAAGTGGCAACAGTGGTTATAATATTTAAATGATAGATGATTATTTTCTTTCTCTCTGTTTTTCTGCATTGAGCTTGTATACCTTGGATGCATTAAAAGATAAGTAGGTAGGTAGGTAGGTAGATGGATGGATAGATAGATAGACAGATCAACCTTATTTTTTAAACTATCGGAAAGGATGTAAGCAGAAGAGGCAAGTACGGGGCACAGAACTGAGTTCAAGTGAAAGTAGTGACCCAGAGGTGGGAGAAAAGGGCATGGGGGGCTGAGCCCAGACTGGGCTGGAACTTCTGGAAAATGCTTAGAACCACAAAAGGTGCCTTTCAGTTTATTTTTGGAGCAGAAAGAACAGAGTAAGAATGGGCACCTCATTTGAACATGGTAATATAATTATAAAAGGAGAAACCAAAATTGCTAGTTCCTCATTTGCTCCATCCTCTGACCAGCGTGGGCGGGACAGGCTTGGTGAGGGGAATGTGAAAGCCCAGTAGGGCTTTTGAGGAACCGAGGGGTAAGAGGAGCCACAGGAGACTGGCAACAAGCACATTCTATCATAATTTATACAGGTGGGGGAAACAGAATTCTGTCATGTATAAATCTGGGTGAAAATGACATCAACATCCTGCAACGTTCCCTAATATTTTTTTTTTAAAAGAATTCAGACTTTTAGAAAAGTGGCAAAAAATACTACAAAGATTCACATTTACCCTTCACCCAGATTCCTCATATGTTAGTGTTTTACCCTGTTTGCTTTGTGTACACTCTTCTCTCTCTCTTTCTACACACACACACACACAAACACATGAGGTTTCTGAACTATTTGCGAGTAAGTTGCAAGCATAATGCCTCTTACCCCTCATTGTGTATTTCCAAAAGGTTGGTTTTACTTTTCTATATAACCATAGTAAAACCAGAAAATTAACATTGACACAATACTATCTGATCCCTCTACCCCATTCACATTTTGTCAATTATCTTGATGATTGTCCTTTATAGTAATAATAATAATAGTAGTTGTTATTATTTCTGTTCCAGGATCGCATCCAAGATCACGTATTGCATTTAGTTCATGTGTCTTTAGTCTCCTTCAGGCTGGAACAGTTCCTCAGTCTTTCCTTTTCTTTCACGACCTTGATGTTTTTGAAAAGTAAAGGCCATTTATGTTGTAGGTTGTCTCTCAGTTTGGGTTTGTCTGATCTTTCCTCATGATTCAGTTCAGGTTTGCATTTCTGGCAGGATTACCACTGAAATGACGTGTGTTCTTCTTAGTGTGTCATATCAAATGGCATGTGATGTCTATTTGTCCCCATTAATAGTTTTTAAAAATATAAATTAATAACAGCTTTACTGAGTTATAATTCACATATGATAAAATTCACCATTTTAAAGTGTAAAATCCAGTGGATTTTAGTATATTCCCAGAGTTGTACAGTCATTATCACAATCAATTTAGAACATTTTCATCATCCCAAAAGGCCCCATACCCATTAGCCGTCATTCTCCATGTCTTTTTCCCTCACCCCTGTGACTACTAATCTACTTTCTTTCTATAGGTGTGCCTATTCTGGACATTTCATATACGTGGAGTCATATGCTGTATGGCCTTTTGTGTCTGGCTTCTTTCACTAAGCACAGTGTTTTCAAGGTTCATCCACATTGCAGCATGTATCAGCACTGCATTCCTTTCTATGACCAAATAATATTCCATTGTTTTCTATTTACACATTTTGTTGGTTCATTCATCAGTCAATGGACATTTGGGTTGCTTCCACTTTTGGGCTATTATAAATAGTGCCGCTACGCACATTTGTGTACAACTTTCTGTATGGACATGTTTTTAATTTTCTAGGGTGTATGTCAGGGTACCCAATACCACCGCCAGGTTCAGTGATTCACCAGGAGGGCACATAGTCCTATTCCTGGCTGATTTACTACAGTGAAAGGACACAAAGCAAAATCATCAAAGGGGAAATGTGCATACAGAGAAGCCCTGGGGAAACCAGACCCAGCACGCAAGAGTCCTCTCTGGGTGGAGTCACCCAGAACACACTTCATTCCTTCAGCACTGAGTTGTGATGACACGTGTGAGACGCCATCCACCAGGAAGTTCATTAGAGACTCAGTGCCCAAGGTTTTTACTGGGGGCTGGTCATGTAAGTACCCTCGGCCTAACATGTACCGAAATTCCAGACTCCTGGAAGGAAGGCAGGTGTTCAGCATACACCACATTGTTTGTACAGTCTCGGTGCAGTAAACCACCCTTACCCATCAGAGAATGGTGAGAACACTCACTAAATCCAAGTTCCCAGGTGCCAGCCAAGGGCCAGATTTGCAAGCAGAGCCTTTCTAGGGATAGAAGTCTCAGGCCTACTGTGTTAACTCTGTTCTGCACGAGTCTACACCCAGGAGTGGAATTGCTGGGTCACATCATAACTCCATATTTAACTTTTTATGCCAAACTGTTTTCCAAAGCAGCTGCACCATTTTCATTTCCACTGGCAATTGATGAGGGTTTCCACTTCTCCACAGCTTGGCCCACACTTGTAATTGTCCATCTTGTTGATTATAGCCATCCTGGTGTGACTGATAGGTTTTTAAGTTAGTGATTTGCAGGCATTTAGAACCAAAAATGAGGATCCATAGGAGCCAAAATGCATTCTCTAAGAACAAATCATACCAGTCTAACCCCTGATTTTTCTTAAAAGAAAAACAAGCCATCTATTTTCTCTGTACTAGGTATACTGGGGCAGAGTGCTTTTGTATTTCAGTCCTGTCCTTCATAGTATCTTTGTATACAAAAATGGAGACACAGGGCTTGGACTGATTATCTGGAAGATTCCTCACTTGTTGACAGATGACACTCAAAGAGCAGTGCTGGAGCCAGGTGAGGGGCCCCTGCTGCTGCTTCCCCAACTCTGTCCTCAGCCCAGCCATTTAATGTTTCTCTCTAAAACTTGGGGGAGACACAGATGGCGGTCCCATGAAAGCAGGCAGAATACCCAAAACACGCAGACACACACACAATGAATGATAAGATCTAGTTCCAGAAAGATCCTGACAGCACAGAATGAGTATGGAGAGTCCAGTGAGATGCAGTTGTTAGGGACAAGTGGCAAGTCCACACCCACAGGGTCTGGTCCAGATGTAACCAGGGAGAGTTTGCACTTCTGTTTCTGCTTGTTACCAAAAGCCAACCATAACAAATGGGTGACGAAGTCTGGGCACCCTGGAAAAACGTTGTGATGTGTATCTGCAGTTTCAGGGGATTTAGAGCTCTGCCGTCAGGCGATCTGTTGAAGGAGCCGGGCTGTTCAGCCAGCCAACGGGCAGCCTAAGGTGACTTGAGAGTTGGCTCCCCCCCCATGAAGATCTGTGGTGGGAGCACATGAGCTGTCTTCCCCATGGCCCGTAGGGAAAAGCAGATTTAGATTTGATTAAGAAAGAACTTTGTGAAACTCTGCAATTGAATGAGCTGCCTGCTAAAGAGGTAAGCACCCTTTCACTGGGGGTGTTCAAAGAGAGATTACTTAGTCTTTTAAAGGAACTTGCATGGGACAGGAGGTGGCCTGAGTTCTTTGAAGGCTTAGAATTGCCTAAACACGAAGCCAGGGACTGTCCATCTCTAAAGACAAGTGCAGGGGTTGCCCAAGGCACATATCACCAGTTCCAGAGTGCAATTAGCCTTTCTGTAGGTCATCCTCTTCTTGTGCCCCTCACAATCCTACTTGTCCATCAGGACACTTGGGTGCCCATGAAGCTCCCCTTGAGACATATGCTTGCCTTCTTCTGAGCACCTCTGTTACTCAGAAGCCCCCCCACCCCATCCCCCCGACCCATTACCTATTTTACCTGTGATGTGTGTGGTCCACACGTCAAGTCTCCCAGCCATGTGTTAAGCTCCAGAGCCAATTTTCTTGTTTGTTCTTACTTTCATTGAGCAAATACTTAATGAGCACCTATTATGTGTCAGTCCCCTGGTCAGTTGCCAGGCACACAGCAGTGACTAGGGGATGGGGGCCAAATAGTTGTGAGTATAAAAGCTTAACTGCAGGCTGCTGTGGGACCTGACATCAGGAATGTGGGGAGGTCATGGGGGCCTGGCTGGGGAGGAGGACTCCCTGCAAAAGTACCCTTTCAGCTGAGAGTTGAAGGAAGATAAGCAGTTGGCAGGAAAGTGGAGGGAGGGGTCCAGGGGAGCAGTCCCACCATGGCTGCAGCCCAAACTGCGGCCAGGCACAGGCTAGGACACCTGGTAGGTTGGGGCGCATTAGGAAGAGAAGTAAGGACCACCTGGCTGGGGACTTTCCCCGTCATCCCCGGTTATCCAGCGCCTGGGCTTGCGACCCAAGGTGGGAGACACAAGGATTAGCGTTCGAGGGTCTGTGTGTCCTTGTGCACGTGTGTGTGTGAGAGCAGCTCTAATTGCCTTCTGAATCCTGTCCCAAGTGACACAGGGATTATTTGTGCCTTCCTTCCTCTCCGTTGATGTGGATGACTGTGAGAACGGGCCACGTTCCAACATCCCCACGTCCCTGCAGTGACAGCTCCTTTGAGAACATGTAGATACCCATGGTTCTCTTAATTACTCCTGCACACCCACTTCTCTCTCTCTCTCAAGCAGGTGGGGTTTGGGGGTAGGGTGCAGTCCTCCCCCTCCAGACCTCTGCTCCTGCTTTCCTGCTGCCACTTCTGTTTTAACAGCCTCCTGCTGCTCCCTTACCCATCCCCCACCCCTCCCTCCCCTCACACTGACTTAATCGAGGGCCCCCCCCACAGAATAAGAGAGACTGAGGGAGGAGGCCAGTCTCCCTTAAGCGCTCATACCCAGCAACTAGTTTCCCTTATTGCCAATTCAAGACAAGTAGAAAATAACCAAAGAATGGAACCAGGGCTCAAAGCCTGTGTCAAGTGCTTGGCATGCAGTACCATGATATTTGCATGTGTATCTCCTGGGAAGCCACACATCAGGCCAAGCATGGGGGTGGGGTCTGCTGGCCTGGGAGTTGAAAGAGCTGTGTTCCAGCCCTGCTGGCTGTGCCACCCTGACCACCTTCGATCTCTGAGCCTGAGTTTCATCATCTATGAAGTGGAGAGATGGTACCAGATTATTCTGCCATTTCACGGAGAGCCCAGGCCACAGACCTGTCAGGTCTGCCCTCCTGGTCTGTGTGTTTTGGCCCCAGGGGTGAGCATGGCAATGGTTACTGTCCAGGTGTGCCTAGAAGAGTTGGCTGCTAGACCTTGGCACCAGGAGTGGCAGAGCATGGAGAACGCAGGTGGCGATGTCCAGAAAGACAGTGCTGAGGCAGGAAGGTGGGCTGGGAGATGGAAGGAGAAAAGCAGAAGGGTGCCAGACAGTGTCTGGAAGTGAGCTGAGAAATAGAAATAAACACATATAGTAGACTGCTGGTTCTCAGATGTGGCCCATGGACCACGTGGGGATGTGTTAGAAAGACAGAATCTCAGGCCCCACCCCAGACCTGCTGGATCAGAAACTCAAGGATGGGGCCCAACAGCCTGTTTTAACAAGCTCTTCAGGTGATTCTGATGCACGCCAAAGTCTGAGAACTAATAAGGTGGATGAAAGAGGGGTGGATGGATGAGTCTTGGAGAACCAGATGGGTATTTTAAAGGCTGAGCAGGAAAGAGGACTCGTGTTTGTTGATCACTTGCTGTGTGAAGTCGAAAACTGGGCATTTCCAGCTACTTGCTTTCATTTAAACCTTTCAGGATTGTGGCAAAGCAGCCCTTGTTATTCCCATCTCAAAGATGAGGTAGCTGAGGCTTGGAGACATTTAGTTGCTTGCCAAAGTCAAAGAGATAGTGGCAGAGGTAGGATTAGAACCCGGGCCTCCCGGCCCCAAAGCCTGAGTTCTCTCCAGGACACCAGGCTGCCTCCCACCTGCCTGTCCTTCAGCTGTGCCTCCGCTGCCTGGGCTGGCTCCCTTCTCAGCCCCATGGTCACCGCAGAGGCCTGCTCTGCTGTCCTTCTGCAGCCTGCCATCAGAGACAAAAGGGAGACCCTGGGGAGGGGCAGGAGAGCAGGGCTGGGGACAGATTGTTGCCTTGCATTCCTCCAGCCTCCAGTGCTAAGTGCAGTTAGGGGACAAAGGTGCTTGTGTGCTTGTGATGCTGCCAAGGGGCTAACATAGTTGCCTTAATGTACTAAGAACTCATGCATGCACTGGGTGACAAAGCTGACAGATACTCGTTGCCAAGCCCTGTGCAGGGTGCTTTGGGGGAACTGAGGCAAAGAAAATGTAGTTTCTGGCTTCAAAGAGTTTGTGGTCCAGAACCAGTAAAACAAAAACTAAGAGTGACCAGCTGGGGTGCTAGGAGGCCTGGGAGAGCCAGCCTGGGTCAAGCCAAGTGCAGGAGGAGTTCAAAGAGACGACTCAAGCAGTGACTTTAGGGGACAGACCTAAGGCTTCGGAGCCAGAGGGCATGGGTTCAATTCCCAGCATGCTCACTCACTCACTGGGTAATCCTGGGTGAGTTACCTCATGTCTCGACCTGTCTCCTTATCTACAAAATGGAGTTAACAACCCCTAGCTCAAGGGACGGTTCTATTAGGTTCTAATAGGCATCACTCGGTGAGTTTTGTTTCCTTGCCTTCAGAGGGTCACTTTAGGTCCGGGAAGGCTTCATGGAAGAGGTGGCTTTTCACTTTGGCACTGACGGATGGCTAGAATGTACTTAGTGCCTTTTGTGCCTTCTCTGAGGAATCTGTGAGTAGACGCAGGACGCGTGGGGTTGTCAGAGGAGAGCAGCCTTCCAGGCATAACTATGAATAGAACAGTGGTGAGAGGAAGTCATCTTTCTCAATGTGGAAGATTGTTTTTATAATGTGGTTTCAAATCCTGTTGCAAAGGGCAAGGCCAGGTGGCCAGCCCGCGCTGTTGGGAATCTCCACGCTCAGGGTCTGTTTCTGCGCTTTCTTACAGATGATGCAGTTCGCCTGGCAGAGCTACAAGCGCTATGCGATGGGGAAAAACGAGCTCCGGCCCCTCACAAGAGACGGCTACGAGGGCAACATGTTCGGTGAGCTAGCGTCGGAAGACTCCCTGCCCCTGGGGGCCGAGCAGAATTTCATTTTTGACTTTTTGCCTCCTGAGCTATGTCCCTGTTTCTCCAGAGCTGGGGGCTCCCAAGTCTGACTTCTTCCAGGGTTGTCTAGGCTTGTGAGCCTTCTAGGTTTTGGGGAAACCCACATGCCTCTCCCTCACCTCACACACTTCTTTATGTGCACCTGTTGTTAATTTTCAGAGCAGACAAACTTGGAAATGTGAGTGGGGGCAGTGAGTGACGGACACTAGTTGCCATGGAGAAGGTGGGCAGATATGAAGGACACAGAGGATTGGGTTTAAATCTGCTCCTCCAAGTGGCTGTAAAATGATCTTGGGTGTTTTCCTAGAGAAACCAAACATGTATCTGATAAGCTGGGCACACGCGCTGCCTTTAGGGTCTTAGGTGTGTGTCTCTCGCCGGGTGGCTTGGTGGACAAACAGTCACAGTTAGGGAGCAGCATGGGTGCTGCTGTGCGTTGGCAGCTTGAGTTTGACCTGTAGCCACACTTGCCAACATCTCTGTCCTTTGCAGCTGTGAGATCCTCCTCAGCCAGAGCCTCGAAAGCCCTTCTCACCTGGAGAGACTGCAAAGTGCCTCACTGTGGGCACGGCTTTAGATATCAAATGTAATTCCCGGACAAATCGCCAGCGCCCCTCTCTGCAGGCCTTTCACGTGAAAAGATGCTGGAGGCACCTGGCTTCCTTCTTCCCTGCAAGACAGGAGCTATCTGGGGAACTGGAAACAGAAATTCATCACCTGTATTCCCCACCCCTTAGAGACACAGGCTCCTGACATCAAGAACCAAAGAGCTAAGTCAGATGAAAATCCCCAGAAAAATTTCAAAAGCAGGTTTACAAGGACCCCCATGCGTATGGCAGAGTATTTGTGTTACGGGAAAAGGGACACAGGACCTACCTTCCTCCATGTCACCCGGCAGCATCCCAACCCTTCTGGCTGTTCAGACAGTTCACTCCCCTTGGGTAGGGGGTGTGATTTGGGGTAGCTGCTGCTGCTGCTTTCCCCCCCTGACTATCATCGGCATGTAGGGGAAAAGAGAAAGTATCAAAAAGTGTAAAGGCCAAAAATAACTCCTTCTACCATGTAGATGCAGCCTCTGTGGACATCTTGTCTTATTTCCTTTCAGTCTTTTCTTCAGTACACTTCCCCCACCCACATACAATATTATGTTCTTCCTTTTCTTTTTTTTTTTTAACTGAATGTTACATCATATGTGTTTCCCTAACTCGTGTAAATTTTTTCATAAAGAATATTTTTAATGGTTGCAGTTATTACATGGATTGCCATAATTCATTTAACCATCCCACTAATGTGGGACAAAGGTCCTTTCCAATTTTTCACTATTAAAAATAACATGGCAGGGCTTCCCTGGTGGCGCAGTGGTTGAGAGTCCGCCTGCCGATGCAGGGGACACGGGTTCATGCCCCGGTCCGGGAAGATCCCACATGCCGCGGAGCGGCTGGGCCCGTGAGCCATGGCCGCTGAGCCTGCGCGTCCGGAGCCTGTGCTCCGCAACGGGAGAGGCCACAACAGTGAGAGGCCCGCGTACCGCAAAAACAAAAACAAAAACACGGCAGTTAACCATCTTTGTGCATAAAACGTTGTCTTAGGATAAGTTCTGAGAGAGGACTCCTGAGTCGTGGGGAGGAAGACAGGTGTTTCCTTAACCTCAAATATGAAATGTGTGGGTTCTGGTTTCAGAGGCTCGCTGCCTGACCTGTCCAGATCATAGACTTTCCCAACACCCACATCAGCCCTGGGGAAAGATGGCTGGTGTGGCTCTCATCAAAGCTGTTGGAGCTTTGGCTACTAGTATAAATGAGGGACATAATCCTCTCCTCTCTACACAGTGTGCAAATATTCAGGGAATTGGTGGAGGTTGGGGGGAGGCTTTTGATCTCTGAAACTGCGGAGCATGGGCTTAGCTATTGCTGCGACCATCCACGGGGATAGAGGGAGCACTGCTGGGAGGAACTGGGCTAAACCAAGTCCCATTTTCTGAAATTCCTCAGGGCCTGTGATTTAAATCTCAACCCTTTCCCATCACTGAGCCTCAGGAAGAGTGGGCAGCTTGGAATGATGCAAAGAAACCTGGACCTTGAACCAGAAGACCTGGGAGCGAGTCCTCACTCTGCCCTGAACTATCTGTGTGGCCAAGTCACTTGACCTCTCTGGGCCCCTTTTCGTTCATCTTGCACCCTCAGGTTGCTATGAGAGCGTGCAGGAACGTGCAAAGGGCCAAGTATATATGAGTGATATAGGATTTCCACAGTAATAAGTGTGGTTGGTAGTTGCCCAGGTGAGCCCATGGAGGGTTCTGAGGTCCCCTGTCTCCCAGGAGCGGCCTTGGCTAAGGCCCTGGGTACCCGATCATCCTGTGCCTGCAGCAGTCCTGGCAGTGAGACAGGGCCTTCCTTCTGCAGCCAGCCACTGAGCTGCAGTGGGAGGCTGGCTCCTGGGAAAAGAGGACATGTAGGGCCCCAGGCACTGGGCAGGGAGAAGCTAGTCTTGATTTTCTTACACTTTCATTCAGCAGCTGCTTGTGTAGTGCCATGCCCGGTGCTGACTGCTGGGGATGCAGGGATAAATGGCACAGTGAAAACTCCACAAGCTCTGCAGAGACGTACACTGGCAACCCTTCCTCGGAGCCTCTCTGGGGTCTGTCTAGGTGCTCTCCGAATGAGAGACACGTAGAAGGGATCATGATCAATGATGTGACCAGTCCTTCACTGGCTTGTGGTTCTAGGTCCCTGGAGCCTGTTCAAAAGTTCAAAATGACTTCACTACTTCCTGGTTGAGTGACCTTGAGTATTCTCTGAGCCTGACTTTTCTGTAAAGTGGAACTAATGAAAACATCACACCCCCAGCCCAAGGCCTGCCTGACATACAGAGCCATCTTAATAGCTGGTAGTTATGCTTATTGTTGCCACAAATGGGTCTGGTGATACAGATGCTTATGGGAACACCCCCAGAGGAGGACAGTTTAGGGGCATTCGAGGAACCTGGAGGACGTTCTAGTTTGGGTTGGACGCATGAGGGGCTTGGAAGCCAGACTATTCTGGATGATAGGAGATGAACTGGCCTGAATGAAGCTGCTTCTCACGCCACTGGCTTCTTTTGCTGGACTCGTACAGGCTTGTGGGTGGCCTCGTTCCTGGGCTCTGGCAGCTGCCGTCATCTGTCACCTCACTGTAGGCTGGACCCTGCAGGGCATGGTCAGATGGCAGCTGTCCCCACCCTGCCCTGCCTGGCTGAGTGGATGTTCAGGGTCCCTGAGCAGCCTCCTGCATCCTGGTGCATATCAGTCTGCCACGGGCTCTTGCAGGCTCCTCCCTGGGCCTGCGGGGCCAAGAGAGCTGCATATGGGGTAGAGTAACGAGCTCACACTGGTGCCTGGCTTTGCAGGATTTACAGGGGATGCAACGAAGACATCGGCTGCAGAGCCTGGTCTCCCCGTGTGGCAGTTCACCAAATTGAATTTACCCTCCCCACCACCCGTGCGCCCCTCCCTGAATCTGTTCTCACTTTGAAAGTAAGACCTCTGGGTGAGGCACCTCTCAAGCCAGTTTTTATGTCCTGAGCAATTCAGTGTTAAAGTCTCTTCCTATTTACCGCAATCTGGCTCAGCAGGTCCTGCCAGAAAATGCCCCCAAGACCCTAGCAGCTGCCAGCAAAGTGGACACGGCCTGTTCCTCAAGGGCACAGGGCCGGCACTCGATGGTGGTGCTCTCATCGCTGTGAAGTCACAGGGGTGAGTCTGCCACTTGAAGAACACATTCGAGGAGGGGAGTGTAGAGAAACCAGCCATAAAGCAGCAGCTGGTGATGCCGTAAAGCACAGTGGCTCAGTACTCAGAGGCCCAGCTTCCTTACCTGTAAAAGGGGCTGCTCCTAGGACCTGGGGGAAGCCAGCAGAAGAGCATGGACTCTGAGGCCAGATGGCTTGGATTTGCATGCTGCTCTGCCACTGCCCATCTGTGCGACCTTAGGCAAGTTTCTTAACCTTTCTGGGCCTCAGTTTCCAGCCTTAAATTGGGGACAACAGTAATACCTACTCACAGGATTGTTTCGAGAACCAAATGAGTTAATTTGTGGGAAGTGCTTATATTCAGGCCTGGCACATAGGAAGCATTCTTCAAGTTCAGCTGCTATGAGGATGACATAAGGCCCTTAGGACAGTGTGTGCTTCTCCCATTTTGACTGGGCTATGACCGAGTCTCCTGGACCCAGGGACCCACGTGAGGACTCCAGGGCTTTCCCAGCCCTGATCCCTCCTGCCCTATTCCCCTCAGCCCTCAAGCGCCTGTGGCAGAGATCACGGATGGGCAGCCCACTGGTAGTCGGTGTACCTCTCACCCTTTCATTTATAGCAGCTTACAATGGAATTTTTAAGAGGGAAGAGTCAGGGGAAAGTTAGGGTTCAAGGCTGTGGAATAAATCGGCCTCCTGACAGCAGAAGGGATTCCAGGAGAATAGTGGGATCTCATACGCAATGCCAGCTGCCAGCCTTTAAAGCACTTAATGAGCATTAATCCTCCCAAGAACTCAGAGCGATCATAAGAATTCCATTCTCCCTTGGCATTGGGGAAATCGGTACTGGGCACAGTCTTGAGAGGTCCCCGGCAGAGAGGCCCTTTGGTGGCAAGTCCAACTGCCTCATCTTAGAGTTGCGGAAACCAAGCTCAGAGAGGGGAAGGGACTCAACCGGGGTGACACAGCATGTTAATTGTAGGTATGGAATTTGAATCCTGGTGGCCTATTCCCAGTCCAGTGCTCTTTGCACCACACACTCTGAGATTAGCCAAATTGTCCAGATTGTCAAAGCACAGGCCTCTGGTCCTGGCCAGATCACCACCAGGAACTAGACGTTCTCAGAACTCTAGCAAGAGCAAATTGTCTTTCAGGAGGTGTATGATTTGGGAGCCAAGAGCCCACCTGCTTCCTGTACATGCATCATACCAGGCACCGTAGCTGGATTCTCTCGTGTCCTCCTCACAGCCCTGCTAAGGTATAAATTACCCCCTTATCCCCATTTCACAGATGAGGAAACTGAGACTTGGCAAGGTTTAGGACTTGATTAGTCACACAGTTATCAAGCAGAGACTTAATCACAGGTCTGCTGGACTCCAAAGCCCAATCCACAGACCACCATGCTGCCCTGTCCTCCAGTGACCACGTGTGTGGCTGTAGAGAAGGGAGCAGGGGCAGAGGGATGGTCTCAGGGTTGGTGGTATTGCATCTTCTACTCCATTGCCCTCACAGAAACCCAGAAAGCCATGTATTTCAGGTCAGGGTCTGCGGCCACCCATCTGAAGGCATCCTGATTTATTGGACATCAGCTGACTGTTCAGGGCCTGGGAAAAATATTCAGATTTCCCTCTTTTCTCCCACCACAGGAAAATATTTCATCTCTGTCATTAACCTAAAAACAGCTACTTACAAGACATGCCATTGGCTGTCAGCATAATGAGCTGAGAAGAGCATGGATTTGAGAATCAGACCAGCCTGAGTCTGAATTCCGGCTCTGCCACTTACTAGTCATGTGACCTTGGGCGAGTTTCTTAAACTCTCTGCACCTCAGTTTCTCCATCTGTACAATGGGGACAGTGGTGAAGAGTAGATAAAGTTGATGTTTGTAAAACCTGCCCATATGCTTAAATAGACTTGCCCATATGCACTCATTAACTATAAGCTACCGCTGTTGTTATTATATCAGTTATAAAATAATTGTGAGAATAATTATATCCTGAGACAAAAAAAACCCAACAGTGTGTGGCACACAGTAGGCTCTGGATAAATATTGTCAGATGAATGAATTGCCCCCTGCAGTCTCTGCCTGCCCTGTTTTCCCTTAAGCCCTTCCTCCTGGTCCTGCTGTGCTCAGTTCCTCTCATCCTCTGCAGCTGCTTTGACCTCCTCCATCACAAAGTGCATTAGGAATCAGCAAACTGACCCTGAAAGAGCAGCAGTCCTGCTTAGTCAGCGGCTCTGATCTTGGGCATCTTCTCTGTGGAGGATAGAGGTGCTTGTATAGCCAGAAGCGACGTCCCTCTGCTCCAAGCTGGCCCAGGGTGACCGTGAGAGCCCCAAATTGGCCTCTGCCTGGTGAATCCCTGCTAGAACTGTCCAACCAAATCCCCATTTCAAGGGATGATTATGGCCTTGGGTGAGTTAAGAGGGAAAATGAACACAGCACGATTTTCAGATCACAGGCTGGGAATGTTCGGCCTTGGAAGAGAAAAAAATAATCTTTGCCTTGTAAACAGAGCAAATATGATGTTGAAGAGGGAATAAATCCAGACCCCAAGATGTCATTTTTACAATTGCATTTTGGCATGTGACTTAGTGCCTTCTGCAAAGCATTCACAGTCTCCTACACAGACACACACATACCCATCTTACCGGGTCTTTATTGTGGGCGGAGAGCTGCACTGCAGTGTGGCTGCTGGGAGAACTGCATACTTTGCAGATAGACAGTTTGTGAAAACCACTTGCTTCCCAGTTTCCACAGGTCTCCATGCTGTTTCCACGGTTCTCTGTGTTTGTTTCTGGGTGGTAGCGGTTTTGACTTTGGAGTTGTGCCTGGGTTCATATCCCTGGTGTTTACCAGCTGAATTAAATTGGACAAGTCACAGAGTTCTCTGAACCTCAGTTTACTCACCTGTAAAAGGAGGCAGGCAGGGCTAGGTAGCCCCAGTACAGTGCCTGGCACCCGGTAAGTCCTCATAAAACATTAGGTTCTTTCTTCTGTGAGTGCAGACACACCCTTCCCAGTCCGATTCCTATCTCCTCTCTTATCGGGTAACAGGGCACTTGGACTTATCTGGCTGAAAATACTATATCTGCTCTTATAAGTTTTGTTTTCTGGAGGTTTTTCTTTTCTTTTTTTTTTTTTCTTTTCTGAAAAACAAAAACAAAACACCAAGTATCCATAGTTCTTAGAAAATTGATGTCAGGTTGTGTCGCTCCCTGATTTTGGCAGGCCCGTGGTGCACATTCCTGACCCAGGCTCTGAGTTTGATTTGAGAAAGACCTGTCATCAGCCTCCTCAGAGGTGGTGATGTTGCAATTCCTTGGGTAGAATGGGTCAGGCTTAAGGGCAACAAGCAGATCTTCCCGGCAGTCACATGTCTTGGGAGCCCCGGCTGCTCCATCTGGAGGCCAGAGGCTGTCAAAGCACAGGGGAAATGGATTAGAAGCACCAGTCACTGGCAGATGGACTTTAGCACAAGGAGGGAAATAGCATAAAAATATTGACCCCACACATGTGAAGGACAGATAGGACTGGCAGTTGCTGGTCAGATGCTGCAGCTCCATGGGGGCCTCCCTGTGGCCTTGAATGACACATCCACGGTTCCTCAGCCACCTTCTAAAGACCAGGATGTCCCTCAGGTCACACTGGGTGATTAGCAAAGCAGAGCGCTCACCTCTAAATTAGCCTGCTGGACTTTCACGCTCTCAGGCTGCCGACCATTCAGGGCGCGCTGCTCTGCACCCTCCTCCAGAAAAGATTTGTTTTTTTCCCAAGCAGTTTCTAATTAAGATGCATCTTAGCTGTTTTCTTTTTCTTTTTGTTTAAAAGGCTTCCCACCAGCACAGAGCATAATTTATTTCTCTAGAAAATACAGCAGCAGGTTGTTGTAAATAGAAAACTCGGGGCTTGGAGCCTTGGGTCCCCATCCCAGCCCTGGCGCCAGCAGCCATGGGAGCCGGCGACCTCCACTGGGCCCCGGGCCCCGTCTCGGCTTCAGTACAAAGAGGTTTGCACCCTGGCCCCTCGCTGTCCTCTCTGTGATTCTCGGTTGGTTACTAGGCTGATTTCTTTCTTTCTCTCTCTCTCTCTTTTTTTTTTTTTTTTTTTTTCCGCCTCTGAGTGGCTATTTGGGCTATGCCGATTCTCTTGAAATCTGAAATTTTAGTAGCAAGTTTTGCTTCTGTTGGGGAGGAGTGAGTCAGGGTATCTATTCCCAGAGCAAGTTGCTAGGGATGCATAAGATGATTCATATTGAAACTGACATTCCCTCCTGGGGGTGACGTGTTCCTGCCCAATTTACAAAGACCTTTCCTTCCTTGGAAACAAGGCAGAGCCCACAGCAGACAGACAGCCCTCTTTTCTTCGCACCGCACTGATGGCAAGCACTTGCCAAATTTCCCAGCAAACTCAGTGACAAATAGGTATGTGAATTCGCAAAATCTCAGACTGTCTGTGCCAGTTGGATTCTTTGAAACCATCTGGTCCAGTGTCTAAGGCTGGGAAAAGAGGCACAAGGGGGACGGGGACTCAGGAAGGCCTAATAACCAGGACTTGAACTCTGGTATTTTGACTTGAGCCTCTTTTTTCTTTTTAATTACTTTTTAAAAATTGAGATGTAACTTATAACTTACATACAGTAAAATGCACACATCTTAAGTGCACAGCCCAATGAGTTTTACATGTGGATGCACCCCTTGATCTGCACCCACAGATCAAGATAGAGAGCACTTCTGTTACCCTCCAGAAGGTTCCCCCAGACCCTTCCTGGTCCCCAAGGGCCATTGCTGTTCTGACTTCTGTCACCTTAGATTCTTGTTGTCTGCCTTAAAATTTCATATCATACTGTATGTACTTTTATGGTTTACTTTTCTTTCACTCATAATTATGTCATGAAAGGTTCATTCTTTTTCAAGTGTATCCATTCTACTGTTCCTGGACAATTTTGTTCCCAGCATTTGGTAATTATGAGTAAAGCTGCTATAAACAGTTTTTGTCTGTCTCTTTGTTTAACATTTAGTGACTGCTTCAGCCGTGCTCTGGAGAGGGCCCCTGCTCTTCCTGCCTTGACTTACGGGTGAATCGGGGCTCTCAGGCCAGCTGCCTCAAGTGCCCCTTGCAGCAGAAGGAACAGTCGGCCGAGGCTTCCTTCACTACCCGCTCCCCACACTGTCTCACCAGCCCACCCAGCTGTGGCACATGGGCACAGATGGCGTGAACTGGAGCTTCTTTAGTTCAGCTACTAGGCTAGGAAAGGGGTCTTAATAGAGAAAACGTTGACCTTGGAGTCAGAAGACTTGAGTTGTCCAAACCCTGGCTCCACCACTAACCCACTGGGTAGGTGTCCCATTTCCTCTTCTGAGCCTCAATTTTCTCTCCTGTGGAATGGGGATGATGACACCTTCTCACAGATTGTCATTGGGATCACAGGAGACCATTTCTTTATCTGCCAGTGATCATTCAGTGCCTCCTGTGTGCCACTAGACCCTGCTCGAGACACAGGGGAAACAGCGGGGACCAAGATGGACACCCACGTGGATGTCCCAGGCTAGTGAGGAGACGTAGGCCTGAACTTGTAGTTTCAATTAAGGCAGTATGAATGCCATGAGGTACAAGCTCACACCAAGGGCTCCTTAACTCATCCTTGGAGGGATGGGCTTCAAAAAGATTTCCTGGGGGAGATGGTCTCAACTGAGGCCTGAAGCATGAATGAAGAAGCATGAGAGAGGGATCACGGGCACAGAAACACATGTGCAAAGGCCTCGAAGGGGAGACTGAGCACAACTGTGGCTCCTTGGGGTCTAAAAGGTGTTCAGTGTGACTAGAGAGGATGAGGGCATAGTGAGAGACCATCTGTGAGCAGCTGGCATATTAAGGGGATCTATGAATGCTCCCCAGTGTTTTCTCCCCACCCCAGACCCCAAGAGCCAGGAGACCTGGCTTCTAATGGCTTCTGCTCTGTGACCCAGGCAAGGCCCGTTCCGTCTGTGAGCTCATTTCCCCACCATACAACGTGGGCGTCTGGCATATGGGCTCTCATGTTACTTCTAGGCCCTAAAGAGTAGGTGATTGGACCACTTTGGGGTGTGTTTCACCCTGGCTGATGAAAGCCTGGTGCAGCCGAGTGGGCCACTGGCTCAGCGATGGAGGCAGAGGTGCTGCACTGGCTGTGGTGGCCACTCCTCTGGAAGGTGGGGGCCAGGACTTCACATCCCCCCGCCAGGGGCTTCTGAGGCAGGCAGCTCAGTTCTCTGCTCCACAGACGGCTGCTCTCCCAAGCATAAATGGTCGGCATGAGAACCATGCAGCGATCAATAGGAATTGTTGAAAAATTCTGAAGACAGCCTGGAGGAAGACAAAGAGACCCGGAAGTGTGTTGTCAGCACAATTTGGGGCTAATACTCAAGTCTGTTTTTTCATCAAGTCTGAAAGGCGGTTTAAAATCCACTGCTCTTGTTTTCTTTTGTTTTGTTTTGTTTTAATGGCTGGATAAAGCACAATTGCATTTTCTCCCCCAATAACTTTGAATTCTGGGAATAGACCATGTGGGGATAATTGCTGTTGTCTAATCCCACCGAAGGCCAAGCCAATGATTAGGACACGGAGGGAGCTGCCGTGCTGGAGGCCCTCTGCCGGCTTCTTACTTCCAGCAGCCAGGGCTCAACTCCCCAGATGACCCTGTTCCCGAAATAGCAGTTGCCCAGAAATGCATCTGCATGTTGTTTTGCAACAAGTAACTGATAGCATATGGGGACATGGAGAGTTTTCATTCAATCCTGCAACTTCGCCTTGACTACTTACTATGTGGCAGGTTCTGAGCTGGATCTAGAGCAGGGGAAGAGGGTGCAGAAAAGAACAAGACGCGGTGAGCTCATTGGAGAAAAGACGAGTGAAGTCTGCCTGTGGGTCAGACAGAACGTGTGCCCGAGCGGCACGGCTGCAAGAGAGAGCGTCTGCATCTACCGAGAGGTGCCGAGCAAGAAAAGTTTTCGTAAAGTTCCCCACGTTTCATTGCTGGGGAATCACAAAGACGGCGGCATTGGAGAGGAGTCATATGGGAGGGGCTGGATCCTACCCCAGAGCTGCTCAGCGGGTAGGTTTTGACAGGCTCATGAAGTCTCTGTTACAGACAGGGGAACAGCTCAGACTAAGCTTAGGTGGTCCTGCTGGGTGGAGTGCTGGTGCTCAGAGAGGGGAGGGTGGTTGGTGGCAGGTGGCGGGGGAGGGGAGGTGAGGGCTGCAGCCTTGAAGGGAAGAAGCCTCGCCTGAGCAGCCAGCAGCCAGCCAGGCATTCCCCGCACAGGGCTGAACCTCTTCCTTACACACAGTGCCTAGGGCTCACAGAAGTATTTTATTTTATTTATTTCTTTTTGGCCGCACCACGCGGCATGCAGGATCTTAATTCCCCAACCAGGGATTGAACCCTGACCCCCCCACCCC